>NW_028125704.1:0-305297 GCF_965194825.1 Balaenoptera physalus | reverse complement strand
ACAAATTGCAACCTGTATGGAACAGGAGGTTAAAGGTGCTGGTGCTCCAAGTAGGGAGATTGCTAGTAAAGTGGCTGGAATGGCGAACCTGAGAACAAGGAGATGAGAAATGAGGTGCATTTTAGAAACCTTTTCCCATCACACGGTGTACCATCATCTGGGTTTCTCATGCATGTTTTTGATGTAGGAAGATGCCCTTGAACCTGGAGATTAGGGACCCATGCGATGGGTAGCACGCAGTATTACTTTAAAGGGTCTGCGTTTGCTCACCCAACCTCACCAAACCTCTCAGCCCCAAGAGTGTCCACCCTTATGTCTCATCCAGCTGTGGGTCTAGATATGGTCAATCCCAGGTTGCATCACAGCCCCTGAACGAATTGTGTAAGAATTTCTCTCTCTTTCACTGTCTTTGTTTCATGTGTTTTAAAAGTAATTTATTTTTATAATGGGGTTTAACTGCTTTTCACGGCTGTGTTTATGCCGCTTTACACCCACTTGACACACTAACAGAGAAATATCAATACATAGGTTTTAAGATTATTACTAGTCAGATATATTCTTGTGCGTTGAATCAGGTGTGTTGAGTCCAGTTCTCTGAGCAAGGAGTAGGTCTTGTCTATTACATATTGTGTTTATGGAACGGTATCTGAGCTAATTTCAAACTCTTGTTTTATGTATCACCCCACCTCACCTTTCCCGTTAAGCAGCCATAGTGTGTTTTCTGCATGTGTGACTCTGTTCTGTTTTGTAATTCAGTTCAAGTGTAACGGTTTTTACATTCCCTCTATAAGTGACACCTTATGAGAAGTGTCCTTTTCTGTGTGACTTATTTCACTTAGAATCGTCGTACCTAAATCCACTCATCATGCTTCTACTAGCCTTTTTACATTGATTTCATGGCTGAGTGATATTCCTTTGTACATAAGGACCACAACTTTTTTATCCATTTTTCTCTTTCCTGGGATATTTTAGGTGGAATGGAGTGGAGGTCCTTGTCAACAGAGCAGCCCTAAACTTTGGGGTGCTTGTGTCTTGCTGATTTTTAATTTTCCCACTTTATACCCCCATGCGTGGAAGTGCCCTATGCTCTCTAAGCTGTGTTTTTTAGATGTTTCAGGACACACCGTACACTTCTCCAGAGTGGCTGTTGGCAATTTACATCCCGCCCATCAGTGTAGCAAGGCTCCCATTTCTCCATGGCCTGTCCTGCATTTCTGGTTTTGACACTTTTTTCAGCATGGCCCTTTTGACCGAAGGGAAGCGAGACTTCTTTGTAGCGCTGATTTGCCTTTCCAGGTTGCTTGGTTGGCCAAAAAGGGCGTATGCGTTTTTTCCTGAATATATTCAGGAAAAAATGCATACGCCCTTTTTGGCCAAGGGCATCATTGTCAACGTTTTGCCGCTTTTCATGTGCTTTAAAGGCGATTCGAATCTACCTCCTGAAATCTGTTTCCTGCAATTCTGCCTTGATTTCAATTCCTCGTCTTTGCCTTCCCTCAATATATTTGTGGACGAGAGTTATCATTTATAACTCTGTAGGATTGTGAATTGCAGTGCCCTGAAACTCCATTTTACAACTCGCTTTTTTGGGAGGTGGCCGCAATAGCGCAGGATGGCTTCAGACCCTGTTCTGGTTTAGGGGGGCAGGCTGAGCCTGTGGTTAATTCTTCTTCCTGATGGGAATATAGAGTGACCTGTGCCTGTCCCAACACCAAGAGCTAGTCTCTCATTGGTTCCCCGTCTTCCCTTTCATCCTCAGGACAAATTGCAACCTGTACGGAACAGTAGGTTAAAGGTGCTGATGCTCCAAGTAGGGAGATTGCTAGTAAAGTGGCTGGAATGGCGAACCTGAGAACAAGGAGATGAGAAATGAGGTGCGTTTTAGAAACCTTTCCCCATCACACGGTGTACCATCTTCTGGGTTTCTCATGCATGTTTTTGATGTAGGAAGATGCCCTTGAACCTGGAGATTAGGTACCCATGCGATGGGTAGCACGCAGTATTACTTTAAAGGGTCTGCGTTTGCTCACCCAACCTCACCAAACCTCTCAGCCCCAAGAGTGTCCACCCTTATGTCTCATCCAGCTGTGGGTCTAGATATGGTCAATCCAGGTTGCATCACAGCCCTGAACGAATTGTGTAAGAAATTTCTCTCTCTCTTCACTGTCTTTGTTTCATGGGTTTTTAAAAGTAATTTATTTTTATAATGGGGTTTAGCTGCTTTTTCACGGCTGTGTTTATGCCGCTTACACCCACTTGACACACTAACAGAGAAATATCAATACATAGGTTTTAAGATTATTACTAGTCAGATATATTCTTGTGCGTTGAATCAGGCGTGTTGAGTCCAGTTCTCTGAGCAAGGAGTAGGTCTTGTCTATTACATATTGGGTTTATGGAACGGTAATCTGAGCTAATTTCAAACTCTTGTTTTATGTATCACCCCACCTCACCTTTCCCGTTAAGCAGCCATAGTGTGTTTCTGCATGTGTGACTCTGTTCTGTTTTGTAATTCAGTTCAAGTGTAACGGTTTTTACATTCCCTCTATAAGTGACACCTTATGAGAAGTGTCCTTTTCTGTGTGACTTATTTCACTTAGAATCGTCGTACCTAAATCCACTCATCATGCTGCTACTAGCCTTTTTACATTGATTTCATGGCTGAGTGATATTCCATTGTACATAAGGACCACAACTTTTTTATCCATTTTTCTCTTTCCTGGGATATTTTAGGTGGAATGAAGTGGAGGTCCTTGTCAACAAGCAGCCCTAAACTTTGGGGTGCTTGTGTCTTGCTGATTTTTAATTTTCCCACTTTATACCCCCATGCGTGGAAGTGCCCTATGCTCTCTAAGCTGTGTTTTTTAGATGTTTCAGGACACACCGTACACTTCTCCAGAGTGGCTGTTGGCAATTTACATCCCGCCCATCAGTGTAGCAAGGCTCCCATTTCTCCATGGCCTGTCCTGCATTTCTGGTTTTGACACTTTTTTCAGCATGGCCCTTTTGACCGATGGGAAGCGAGACTTCTTTGTAGCGCTGATTTGCCTTTCCAGGTTGCTTGGTTGGCCAAAAAGGGCGTATGCGTTTTTTCCTGAATATATTCAGGAAAAAACGCATACGCCCTTTTTGGCCAAGGGCATTATTGTCAACGTTTTGCCGCTTTTCATGTGCTTTAAAGGCGATTCGAATCTACCTCCTGAAATCTGTTTCCTGCAATTCTGCCTTGATTTCAATTCCTCGTCTTTGCCTTCCCTCAATATATTTGTGGACGAGAGTTATCATTTATAACTCTGTAGGATTGTGAATTGCAGTGCCCTGAAACTCCATTTTACAACTCGCTTTTTTGGGAGGTGGCCGCAAAAGCGCAGGATGGCTTCAGACCCTGTTCTGGTTCAGGGGGGCAGGCTGAGCCTGTGGTTAATTCTTCTTCCTGATGGGAAAATAGAGTGACCTGTGCCTGTCCCAACACCAAGAGCTAGTCTCTCATTGGTTCCCCGTCTTCCCGTTCATCCTCAGGACAAATTGCAACCTGTACGGAACAGGAGGTTAAAGGTGCTGATGCTCCAAGTAGGGAGATTGCTAGTAAAGTGGCTGGAATGGCGAACCTGAGAACAAGGAGATGAGAAATGAGGTGCGTTTTAGAAACCTTTCCCCATCACACGGTGTACCATCTTCTGGGTTTCTCATGCATGTTTTTGATGTAGGAAGATGCCCTTGAACCTGGAGATTAGGGACCCATGCGATGGGTAGCACGCAGTATTACTTTAAAGGGTCTGCGTTTGCTCACCCAACCTCACCAAACCTCTCAGCCCCAAGAGTGTCCACCCTTATGTCTCATCCAGCTGTGGGTCTAGATATGGTCAATCCAGGTTGCATCACAGCCCCTGAACGAATTGTGTAAGAATTTCTCTCTCTTTCACTGTCTTTGTTTCATGGGTTTTTAAAAGTAATTTATTTTTATAATGGGGTTTAGCTGCTTTTCACGGCTGTGTTTATGCCGCTTTACACCCACTTGACACACTAACAGAGAAATATCAATACATAGGTTTTAAGATTATTACTAGTCAGATATATTCTTGTGCGTTGAATCAGGCGTGTTGAGTCCAGTTCTCTGAGCAAGGAGTAGGTCTTGTCTATTACATATTGGGTTTATGGAACGGTATCTGAGCTAATTTCAAACTCTTGTTTTATGTATCACCCCACCTCACCTTTCCCGTTAAGCAGCCATAGTGTGTTTTCTGCATGTGTGACTCTGTTCTGTTTTGTAATTCAGTTCAAGTGTAACGGTTTTTACATTCCCTCTATAAGTGACACCTTATGAGAAGTGTCCTTTTCTGTGTGACTTATTTCACTTAGAATCGTCGTACCTAAATCCACTCATCATGCTGCTACTAGCCTTTTTACATTGATTTCATGGCTGAGTGATATTCCATTGTACATAAGGACCACAACTTTTTTATCCATTTTTCTCTTTCCTGGGATATTTTAGGTGGAATGAAGTGGAGGTCCTTGTCAACAGAGCAGCCCTAAACTTTGGGGTGCTTGTGTCTTGCTGATTTTTAATTTTTCCACTTTATACCCCCATGCGTGGAAGGGCCCTATGCTCTCTAAGCTGTGTTTTTTAGATGTTTCAGGACACACCGTACACTTCTCCAGAGTGGCTGTTGGAAATTTACATCCCGCCCATCAGTGTAGCAAGGCTCCCATTCCTCCATGGCCTGTCCTGCATTTCTGGTTTTGACACTTTTTTCAGCATGGCCCTTTTGACCGATGGGAAGCGAGACTTCTTTGTAGCGCTGATTTGCCTTTCCAGGTTGCTTGGTTGGCCAAAAAGGGCGTATGCGTTTTTTCCTGAATATATTCAGGAAAAAATGCATACGCACTTTTTGGCCAAGGGCATTATTGTCAACGTTTTGCCGCTTTTCATGTGCTTTAAAGGCGATTCGAATCTACCTCCTGAAATCTGTTTCCTGCAATTCTGCCTTGATTTCAATTCCTCGTCTTTGCCTTCCCTCAATATATTTGTGGACGAGAGTTATCATTTATAACTCTGCAGGTTTGTGAATTGCAGTGCCCTGAAGCTCCATTTTACAACTCGCTTTTTTGGGAGCTGGCCGCAAAAGCGCAGGATGGCTTCAGGCCCTGTTCTGGTTCCGGGGGGCAGGCTGAGCCTGTGGTTAATTCTTCTTCCTGATGGGAAAATAGAGTGACCTGTGCCTGTCCCAACACCAAGAGCTAGTCTCACATTTTTTCCCCGTCTTCCCGTTCATCCTCAGGACAAATTGCAACCTGTACGGAATAGGAGGTTAAAGGTGCTGATGCTCCAAGTAGGGAGATTCCTAGTAAAGTGGCTGGATTTGCGAACCCGAGAACAAGGAGATGAGAAATGAGGTGTGTTTTAGAAACCTTTCCCCATCACACGGTGTACCATCTTCTGGGTTTCTCATGCATGTTTTCGATGTAGGAAGATGCCCTTGAACCTGGAGATTTGGGACCCATGCGACGGGCACCACGCAGTATTACTTTAAAGGGTCTGCGTTTGCTCACCCAACCTCACCAAACCTCTCAGCCCCAAGAGTGTCCACCCTTATGGCTCATCCAGCTGTGGGTCTAGATATGGTCAATCCAGGTTGCATCACAGCCCCTGAACGAATTGTGTAAGAATTTCTCTCTCTTTCACTGTCTTTGTTTCATGGGTTTTTAAAAGAAATTTATTTTAATAATGGGGTTTAGCTGCTTTTCACGGCTGTGTTTATGCCGTTTTACACCCACTTGACACACTAACAGAGAAATATCAATACATAGGTTTTAAGATTATTACTAGTCAGATATATTCTTGTGCGGTGAATCGGGCGTGTTGAGTCCAGTTCTCTGAGCAAGGAGTAGGTCTTGTCTATTACATATTGGGTTTATGGAACGGTATCTGAGCTAACTTGAAACTCTTGTTTTATGTATCACCCCACCTCACCTATCCCGTTAAGCAGCCATAGTGTGTTTTCTGCATGTGTGACTCTGTTCTGTTTTGTAATTCAGTTCAAGTGTAACGGTTTTTACATTCCCTCTATAAGTGACATCTTATGAGAAGTGTCCTTTTCTGTGTGACTTATTTCACTTAGAATCTTCGTACCTAAATCCACTCATCATGCTTCTACTAGCCTTTTTACATTGATTTCATGGCTGAGTGATATTCCATTGTACATAAGGACCACAACTTTTTTATCCATTTTTCTCTTTCCTGGGATATTTTAGGTGGAATGAAGTGGAGGTCCTTGTCAACAGAGCAGCCCTAAACTTTGGGGTGCTTGTGTCTTGCTGATTTTTAATTTTCCCACTTTATACCCCCATGCGTGGAAGTGCCCTATGCTCTCTAAGCTGTGTTTTTTAGATGTTTCAGGACACACCGTACACTTCTCCAGAGTGGCTGTTGGCAATTTACATCCCGCCCATCAGTGTAGCAAGGCTCCCATTTCTCCATGGCCTGTCCTGCATTTCTGGTTTTGACACTTTTTTCAGCATGGCCCTTTTGACCGATGGTAAACGAGACTTCTTTGTAGCGCTGATTTGCCTTTCCAGGTTGCTTGGTTGGCCAAAAAGGGCGTATGCGTTTTTTCCTGAATATATTCAGGAAAAAACGCATACGCCCTTTTTGGCCAAGGGCATTATTGTCAACGTTTTGCCGCTTTTCATGTGCTTTAAAGGCGATTCGAATCTACCTCCTGAAATCTGTTTCCTGCAATTCTGCCTTGATTTCAATTCCTCGTCTTTGCCTTCCCTCAATATATTTGTGGACGAGAGTTATCATTTATAACTCTGTAGGATTGTGAATTGCAGTGCCCTGAAACTCCATTTTACAACTCGCTTTTTTGGGAGGTGGCCGCAAAAGCGCAGGATGGCTTCAGACCCTGTTCTGGTTCAGGGGGGCAGGCTGAGCCTGTGGTTAATTCTTCTTCCTGATGGGAAAATAGAGTGACCTGTGCCTGTCCCAACACCAAGAGCTAGTCTCTCATTGGTTCCCCGTCTTCCCGTTCATCCTCAGGACAAATTGCAACCTGTACGGAACAGGAGGTTAAAGGTGCTGATGCTCCAAGTAGGGAGATTGCTAGTAAAGTGGCTGGAATGGCGAACCTGAGAACAAGGAGATGAGAAATGAGGTGCGTTTTAGAAACCTTTCCCCATCACACGGTGTACCATCTTCTGGGTTTCTCATGCATGTTTTTGATGTAGGAAGATGCCCTTGAACCTGGAGATTAGGGACCCATGCGATGGGTAGCACGCAGTATTACTTTAAAGGGTCTGCGTTTGCTCACCCAACCTCACCAAACCTCTCAGCCCCAAGAGTGTCCACCCTTATGTCTCATCCAGCTGTGGGTCTAGATATGGTCAATCCAGGTTGCATCACAGCCCCTGAACGAATTGTGTAAGAATTTCTCTCTCTTTCACTGTCTTTGTTTCATGGGTTTTTAAAAGTAATTTATTTTTATAATGGGGTTTAGCTGCTTTTCACGGCTGTGTTTATGCCGCTTTACACCCACTTGACACACTAACAGAGAAATATCAATACATAGGTTTTAAGATTATTACTAGTCAGATATATTCTTGTGCGTTGAATCAGGCGTGTTGAGTCCAGTTCTCTGAGCAAGGAGTAGGTCTTGTCTATTACATATTGGGTTTATGGAACGGTATCTGAGCTAATTTCAAACTCTTGTTTTATGTATCACCCCACCTCACCTTTCCCGTTAAGCAGCCATAGTGTGTTTTCTGCATGTGTGACTCTGTTCTGTTTTGTAATTCAGTTCAAGTGTAACGGTTTTTACATTCCCTCTATAAGTGACACCTTATGAGAAGTGTCCTTTTCTGTGTGACTTATTTCACTTAGAATCGTCGTACCTAAATCCACTCATCATGCTGCTACTAGCCTTTTTACATTGATTTCATGGCTGAGTGATATTCCTTTGTACATAAGGACCACAACTTTTTTATCCATTTTTCTCTTTCCTGGGATATTTTAGGTGGAATGAAGTGGAGGTCCTTGTCAACAGAGCAGCCCTAAACTTTGGGGTGCTTGTGTCTTGCTGATTTTTAATTTTCCCACTTTATACCCCCATGCGTGGAAGTGCCCTATGCTCTCTAAGCTGTGTTTTTTAGATGTTTCAGGACACACCGTACACTTCTCCAGAGTGGCTGTTGGCAATTTACATCCCGCCCATCAGTGTAGCAAGGCTCCCATTTCTCCATGGCCTGTCCTGCATTTCTGGTTTTGACACTTTTTTCAGCATGGCCCTTTTGACCGATGGGAAGCGAGACTTCTTTGTAGCGCTGATTTGCCTTTCCAGGTTGCTTGGTTGGCCAAAAAGGGCGTAAGCGTTTTTTTCTGAATATATTCAGGAAAAAATGCATACGCCCTTTTTGGCCAAGGGCATTATTGTCAACGTTTTGCCGCTTTTCATGTGCTTTAAAGGCGATTCGAATCTACCTCCTGAAATCTGTTTCCTGCAATTCTGCCTTGATTTCAATTACTCTTCTTTGCCTTCCCTCAATATATTTGTGGACGAGAGTTATCATTTATAACTCTGTAGGATTGTGAATTGCAGTGCCCTGAAACTCCATTTTACAACTCGCTTTTTTGGGAGGTGGCCGCAAAAGCGCAGGATGGCTTCAGACCCTGTTCTGGTTCAGGGGGGCAGGCTGAGCCTGTGGTTAATTCTTCTTCCTGATGGGAAAATAGAGTGACCTGTGCCTGTCCCAACACCAAGAGCTAGTCTCTCATTGGTTCCCCGTCTTCCCTTTCATCCTCAGGACAAATTGCAACCTGTACGGAACAGGAGGTTAAAGGTGCTGATGCTCCAAGTAGGGAGATTGCTAGTAAAGTGGCTGGAATGGCGAACCTGAGAACAAGGAGATGAGAAATGAGGTGCGTTTTAGAAACCTTTCCCCATCACACGGTGTACCATCTTCTGGGTTTCTCATGCATGTTTTTGATGTAGGAAGATGCCCTTGAACCTGGAGATTAGGGACCCATGCGATGGGTAGCACGCAGTATTACTTTAAAGGGTCTGTGTTTGCTCACCCAACCTCACCAAACCTCTCAGCCCCAAGAGTGTCCACCCTTATGTCTCATCCAGCTGTGGGTCTAGATATGGTCAATCCAGGTTGCATCACAGCCCCTGAACGAATTGTGTAAGAATTTCTCTCTCTTTCACTGTCTTTGTTTCATGGGTTTTTAAAAGTAATTTATTTTTATAATGAGCTTTAGCTGCTTTTCACGGCTGTGTTTATGCCGCTTTACACCCACTTGACACACTAACAGAGAGATATCAATACATAGGTTTTAAGATTATTACTAGTCAGATATATTCTTGTGCGTTGAATCGGGCGTGTTGAGTCCAGTTCTCTGAGCAAGGAGTAGGTCTTGTCTATTACATATTGGGTTTATGGAACGGTATCTGAGCTAATTTGAAACTCTTGTTTTATGTATCACCCCACCTCACCTTTCCCGTTAAGCAGCCATAGTGTGTTTTCTGCATGTGTGACTCTGTTCTGTTTTGTAATTCAGTTCAAGTGTAACGGTTTTTACATTCCCTCTATAAGTGACACCTTATGAGAAGTGTCCTTTTCTGTGTGACTTATTTCACTTAGAATCGTCGTACCTAAATCCACTCATCATGCTGCTACTAGCCTTATGACATTGATTTCATGGCTGAGTGGTATTCCATTGTACATAAGGACCTCAAATTTTTATCCATTTTTGGCTTTCCTGGGATATTTAAGGTGGAATGAAGTGGAGGTCCTTGTCAACAGAGCAGCCCTAAACTTTGGGGTGCTTGTGTCTTGCTGATTTTTAATTTTCCCACTTTATACCCCCATGCGTGGAAGTGCCCTATGCTCTCTAAGCTGTGTTTTTTAGATGTTTCAGGACACACCATACACTTCTGAGAGTGGCTGTTGGCAATTTACATCCAGCCCATCAGTGTAGCAAGGCTCCCATTTCTCCATGGCCTGTCCTGCATTTCTGGTTTTGACACTTTTTTCAGCATGGCCCTTTTGACCGATGGGAAGCGAGACTTCTTTGTAGCGCTGATTTGCCTTTCCAGGTTGCTTGGTTGGCCAAAAAGGGCGTATGCGTTTTTTCCTGAATATATTCAGGAAAATACGCATACGCCCTTTTTGGCCAAGGGCATCATTGTCAACGTTTTGCCGCTTTTCATGTGCTTTAAAGGCGATTCGAATCTACCTCCTGAAATCTGTTTCCTGCAATTCTGCCTTGATTTCAATTCCTCGTCTTTGCCTTCCCTCAATATATTTGTGGACGAGAGTTATCATTTATAACTCTTTAGGTTTGTGAATTGCAGTGCCCTGAAGCTCCATTTTACAACTCGCTTTTTTGGGAGCTGGCCGCAAAAGCGCAGGATGGCTTCAGGCCCTGTTCTGGTTCCGGGGGGCAGGCTGAGCCTGTGGTTAATTCTTCTTCCTGATGGGAAAATAGAGTGACCTGTGCCTGTCCCAACACCAAGAGCTAGTCTCACATTTTTTCCCCGTCTTCCCGTTCATCCTCAGGACAAATTGCAACCTGTACAGAATAGGAGGTTAAAGCTGCTGATGCTCCGAGTAGGGAGATTCCTAGTAAAGTGTCTGGATTTGCGAACCCGAGATCAAGGAGATGAGAAATGAGGTGTGTTTTGGAAACCTTTCCCCATCACACGGTGTACCATCTTCTGGGTTTCTCATGCATGTTTTCGATGTAGGAAGATGCCCTTGAACCTGGAGATTTGGGACCCATGCGACGGGCACCACGCAGTATTACTTTAAAGGGTCTGCGTTTGCTCACCCAACCTCACCAAACCTCTCAGCCCCAAGAGTGTCCACCCTTATGTCTCATCCAGCTGTGGGTCTAGATATGGTCAATCCAGGTTGCATCACAGCCCCTGAACGAATTGTGTAAGAATTTCTCTCTCTTTCACTGTCTTTGTTTCATGGGTTTTTAAAAGAAATTTATTTTTATAATGGGCTTTAGCTGCTTTTCACGGCTGTGTTTATGCCGCTTTACACCCACTTGACACACTAACAGAGAAATATCAATACATAGGTTTTAAGATTATTACTAGTCAGATATATTCTTGTGCGGTGAATCGGGCGTGTTGAGTCCAGTTCTCTGAGCAAGGAGTAGGTCTTGTCTATTACATTATGGGTTTATGGAACGGTATCTGAGCTAACTTGAAACTCTTGTTTTATGTATCACCCCACCTCACCTATCCCGTTAAGCAGCCATAGTGTGTTTTCTGCATGTGTGACTCTGTTCTGTTTTGTAATTCAGTTCAAGTGTAACGGTTTTTACATTCCCTCTATAAGTGACATCTTATGAGAAGTGTCCTTTTCTGTGTGACTTATTTCACTTAGAATCTTCGTACCTAAATCCACTCATCATGCTTCTACTAGCCTTTTTACATTGATTTCATGGCTGAGTGATATTCCATTGTACATAAGGACCACAACTTTTTTATCCATTTTTCTCTTTCCTGGGATATTTTAGGTGGAATGAAGTGGAGGTCCTTGTCAACAGAGCAGCCCTAAACTTTGGGGTGCTTGTGTCTTGCTGATTTTTAATTTTCCCACTTTATACCCCCATGCGTGGAAGTGCCCTATGCTCTCTAAGCTGTGTTTTTTAGATGTTTCAGGACACACCGTACACTTCTCCAGAGTGTCTGTTGGCAATTTACATCCCGCCCATCAGTGTAGCAAGGCTCCCATTTCTCCATGGCCTGTCCTGCATTTCTGGTTTTGACACTTTTTTCAGCATGGCCCTTTTGACCGATGGGAAGCGAGACTTCTTTGTAGCGCTGATTTGCCTTTCCAGGTTGCTTGGTTGGCCAAAAAGGGCGTATGCGTTTTTTCCTGAATATATTCAGGAAAAAACGCATACGCCCTTTTTGGCCAAGGGCATTATTGTCAACGTTTTGCCGCTTTTCATGTGCTTTAAAGGCGATTCGAATCTACCTCCTGAAATCTGTTTCCTGCAATTCTGCCTTGATTTCAATTCCTCGTCTTTGCCTTCCCTCAATATATTTGTGGACGAGAGTTATCATTTATAACTCTGTAGGATTGTGAATTGCAGTGCCCTGAAACTCCATTTTACAACTCGCTTTTTCGGGAGGTGGCCGCAAAAGCGCAGGATGGCTTCAGACCCTGTTCTGGTTCAGGGGGGCAGGCTGAGCCTGTGGTTAATTCTTTTTCCTGATGGGAAAATAGACTGACCTGTGCCTGTCCCAACACCAAAAGCTAGTCTCTCATTGGTTCCCCATCTTCCCGTTCATCCTCATGACAAATTGCAACCTGTATGGAACAGGAGGTTAAAGGTGCTGGTGCTCCAAGTAGGGAGATTGCTAGTAAAGTGGCTGGAATGGCGAACCTGAGAACAAGGAGATGAGAAATGAGGTGCATTTTAGAAACCTTTTCCCATCACACGGTGTACCATCATCTGGGTTTCTCATGCATGTTTTTGATGTAGGAAGATGCCCTTGAACCTGGAGATTAGGGACCCATGCGATGGGTAGCACGCAGTATTACTTTAAAGGGTCTGCGTTTGCTCACCCAACCTCACCAAACCTCTCAGCCCCAAGAGTGTCCACCCTTATGTCTCATCCAGCTGTGGGTCTAGATATGGTCAATCCAGGTTGCATCACAGCCCCTGAACGAATTGTGTAAGAATTTCTCTCTCTTTCACTGTCTTTGTTTCATGTGTTTTTAAAAGTAATTTATTTTTATAATGGGGTTTAACTGCTTTTCACGGCTGTGTTTATGCCGCTTTACACCCACTTGACACACTAACAGAGAAATATCAATACATAGGTTTTAAGATTATTACTAGTCAGATATATTCTTGTGCGTTGAATCAGGTGTGTTGAGTCCAGTTCTCTGAGCAAGGAGTAGGTCTTGTCTATTACATATTGTGTTTATGGAACGGTATCTGAGCTAATTTCAAACTCTTGTTTTATGTATCACCCCACCTCACCTTTCCCGTTAAGCAGCCATAGTGTGTTTTCTGCATGTGTGACTCTGTTCTGTTTTGTAATTCAGTTCAAGTGTAACGGTTTTTACATTCCCTCTATAAGTGACACCTTATGAGAAGTGTCCTTTTCTGTGTGACTTATTTCACTTAGAATCGTCGTACCTAAATCCACTCATCATGCTTCTACTAGCCTTTTTACATTGATTTCATGGCTGAGTGATATTCCTTTGTACATAAGGACCACAACTTTTTTATCCATTTTTCTCTTTCCTGGGATATTTTAGGTGGAATGGAGTGGAGGTCCTTGTCAACAGAGCAGCCCTAAACTTTGGGGTGCTTGTGTCTTGCTGATTTTTAATTTTCCCACTTTATACCCCCATGCGTGGAAGTGCCCTATGCTCTCTAAGCTGTGTTTTTTAGATGTTTCAGGACACACCGTACACTTCTCCAGAGTGGCTGTTGGCAATTTACATCCCGCCCATCAGTGTAGCAAGGCTCCCATTTCTCCATGGCCTGTCCTGCATTTCTGGTTTTGACACTTTTTTCAGCATGGCCCTTTTGACCGAAGGGAAGCGAGACTTCTTTGTAGCGCTGATTTGCCTTTCCAGGTTGCTTGGTTGGCCAAAAAGGGCGTATGCGTTTTTTCCTGAATATATTCAGGAAAAAATGCATACGCCCTTTTTGGCCAAGGGCATCATTGTCAACGTTTTGCCGCTTTTCATGTGCTTTAAAGGCGATTCGAATCTACCTCCTGAAATCTGTTTCCTGCAATTCTGCCTTGATTTCAATTCCTCGTCTTTGCCTTCCCTCAATATATTTGTGGACGAGAGTTATCATTTATAACTCTGTAGGATTGTGAATTGCAGTGCCCTGAAACTCCATTTTACAACTCGCTTTTTTGGGAGGTGGCCGCAATAGCGCAGGATGGCTTCAGACCCTGTTCTGGTTTAGGGGGGCAGGCTGAGCCTGTGGTTAATTCTTCTTCCTGATGGGAATATAGAGTGACCTGTGCCTGTCCCAACACCAAGAGCTAGTCTCTCATTGGTTCCCCGTCTTCCCTTTCATCCTCAGGACAAATTGCAACCTGTACGGAACAGTAGGTTAAAGGTGCTGATGCTCCAAGTAGGGAGATTGCTAGTAAAGTGGCTGGAATGGCGAACCTGAGAACAAGGAGATGAGAAATGAGGTGCGTTTTAGAAACCTTTCCCCATCACACGGTGTACCATCTTCTGGGTTTCTCATGCATGTTTTTGATGTAGGAAGATGCCCTTGAACCTGGAGATTAGGTACCCATGCGATGGGTAGCACGCAGTATTACTTTAAAGGGTCTGCGTTTGCTCACCCAACCTCACCAAACCTCTCAGCCCCAAGAGTGTCCACCCTTATGTCTCATCCAGCTGTGGGTCTAGATATGGTCAATCCAGGTTGCATCACAGCCCCTGAACGAATTGTGTAAGAATTTCTCTCTCTTTCACTGTCTTTGTTTCATGGGTTTTTAAAAGTAATTTATTTTTATAATGGGGTTTAGCTGCTTTTCACGGCTGTGTTTATGCCGCTTTACACCCACTTGACACACTAACAGAGAAATATCAATACATAGGTTTTAAGATTATTACTAGTCAGATATATTCTTGTGCGTTGAATCAGGCGTGTTGAGTCCAGTTCTCTGAGCAAGGAGTAGGTCTTGTCTATTACATATTGGGTTTATGGAACGGTATCTGAGCTAATTTCAAACTCTTGTTTTATGTATCACCCCACCTCACCTTTCCCGTTAAGCAGCCATAGTGTGTTTTCTGCATGTGTGACTCTGTTCTGTTTTGTAATTCAGTTCAAGTGTAACGGTTTTTACATTCCCTCTATAAGTGACACCTTATGAGAAGTGTCCTTTTCTGTGTGACTTATTTCACTTAGAATCGTCGTACCTAAATCCACTCATCATGCTGCTACTAGCCTTTTTACATTGATTTCATGGCTGAGTGATATTCCATTGTACATAAGGACCACAACTTTTTTATCCATTTTTCTCTTTCCTGGGATATTTTAGGTGGAATGAAGTGGAGGTCCTTGTCAACAGAGCAGCCCTAAACTTTGGGGTGCTTGTGTCTTGCTGATTTTTAATTTTCCCACTTTATACCCCCATGCGTGGAAGTGCCCTATGCTCTCTAAGCTGTGTTTTTTAGATGTTTCAGGACACACCGTACACTTCTCCAGAGTGGCTGTTGGCAATTTACATCCCGCCCATCAGTGTAGCAAGGCTCCCATTTCTCCATGGCCTGTCCTGCATTTCTGGTTTTGACACTTTTTTCAGCATGGCCCTTTTGACCGATGGGAAGCGAGACTTCTTTGTAGCGCTGATTTGCCTTTCCAGGTTGCTTGGTTGGCCAAAAAGGGCGTATGCGTTTTTTCCTGAATATATTCAGGAAAAAACGCATACGCCCTTTTTGGCCAAGGGCATTATTGTCAACGTTTTGCCGCTTTTCATGTGCTTTAAAGGCGATTCGAATCTACCTCCTGAAATCTGTTTCCTGCAATTCTGCCTTGATTTCAATTCCTCGTCTTTGCCTTCCCTCAATATATTTGTGGACGAGAGTTATCATTTATAACTCTGTAGGATTGTGAATTGCAGTGCCCTGAAACTCCATTTTACAACTCGCTTTTTTGGGAGGTGGCCGCAAAAGCGCAGGATGGCTTCAGACCCTGTTCTGGTTCAGGGGGGCAGGCTGAGCCTGTGGTTAATTCTTCTTCCTGATGGGAAAATAGAGTGACCTGTGCCTGTCCCAACACCAAGAGCTAGTCTCTCATTGGTTCCCCGTCTTCCCGTTCATCCTCAGGACAAATTGCAACCTGTACGGAACAGGAGGTTAAAGGTGCTGATGCTCCAAGTAGGGAGATTGCTAGTAAAGTGGCTGGAATGGCGAACCTGAGAACAAGGAGATGAGAAATGAGGTGCGTTTTAGAAACCTTTCCCCATCACACGGTGTACCATCTTCTGGGTTTCTCATGCATGTTTTTGATGTAGGAAGATGCCCTTGAACCTGGAGATTAGGGACCCATGCGATGGGTAGCACGCAGTATTACTTTAAAGGGTCTGCGTTTGCTCACCCAACCTCACCAAACCTCTCAGCCCCAAGAGTGTCCACCCTTATGTCTCATCCAGCTGTGGGTCTAGATATGGTCAATCCAGGTTGCATCACAGCCCCTGAACGAATTGTGTAAGAATTTCTCTCTCTTTCACTGTCTTTGTTTCATGGGTTTTTAAAAGTAATTTATTTTTATAATGGGGTTTAGCTGCTTTTCACGGCTGTGTTTATGCCGCTTTACACCCACTTGACACACTAACAGAGAAATATCAATACATAGGTTTTAAGATTATTACTAGTCAGATATATTCTTGTGCGTTGAATCAGGCGTGTTGAGTCCAGTTCTCTGAGCAAGGAGTAGGTCTTGTCTATTACATATTGGGTTTATGGAACGGTATCTGAGCTAATTTCAAACTCTTGTTTTATGTATCACCCCACCTCACCTTTCCCGTTAAGCAGCCATAGTGTGTTTTCTGCATGTGTGACTCTGTTCTGTTTTGTAATTCAGTTCAAGTGTAACGGTTTTTACATTCCCTCTATAAGTGACACCTTATGAGAAGTGTCCTTTTCTGTGTGACTTATTTCACTTAGAATCGTCGTACCTAAATCCACTCATCATGCTGCTACTAGCCTTTTTACATTGATTTCATGGCTGAGTGATATTCCTTTGTACATAAGGACCACAACTTTTTTATCCATTTTTCTCTTTCCTGGGATATTTTAGGTGGAATGAAGTGGAGGTCCTTGTCAACAGAGCAGCCCTAAACTTTGGGGTGCTTGTGTCTTGCTGATTTTTAATTTTCCCACTTTATACCCCCATGCGTGGAAGTGCCCTAGGCTCTCTAAGCTGTGTTTTTTAGATGTTTCAGGACACACCGTACACTTCTCCAGAGTGGCTGTTGGCAATTTACATCCCGCCCATCAGTGTAGCAAGGCTCCCATTTCTCCATGGCCTGTCCTGCATTTCTGGTTTTGACACTTTTTTCAGCATGGCCCTTTTGACCGATGGGAAGCGAGACTTCTTTGTAGCGCTGATTTGCCTTTCCAGGTTGCTTGGTTGGCCAAAAAGGGCGTAAGCGTTTTTTTCTGAATATATTCAGGAAAAAATGCATACGCCCTTTTTGGCCAAGGGCATTATTGTCAACGTTTTGCCGCTTTTCATGTGCTTTAAAGGCGATTCGAATCTACCTCCTGAAATCTGTTTCCTGCAATTCTGCCTTGAATTCAATTACTCTTCTTTGCCTTCCCTCAATATATTTGTGGACGAGAGTTATCATTTATAACTCTGTAGGATTGTGAATTGCAGTGCCCTGAAACTCCATTTTACAACTCGCTTTTTTGGGAGGTGGCCGCAAAAGCGCAGGATGGCTTCAGACCCTGTTCTGGTTCAGGGGGGCAGGCTGAGCCTGTGGTTAATTCTTCTTCCTGATGGGAAAATAGAGTGACCTGTGCCTGTCCCAACACCAAGAGCTAGTCTCTCATTGGTTCCCCGTCTTCCCTTTCATCCTCAGGACAAATTGCAACCTGTACGGAACAGGAGGTTAAAGGTGCTGATGCTCCAAGTAGGGAGATTGCTAGTAAAGTGGCTGGAATGGCGAACCTGAGAACAAGGAGATGAGAAATGAGGTGCGTTTTAGAAACCTTTCCCCATCACACGGTGTACCATCTTCTGGGTTTCTCATGCATGTTTTTGATGTAGGAAGATGCCCTTGAACCTGGAGATTAGGGACCCATGCGATGGGTAGCACGCAGTATTACTTTAAAGGGTCTGTGTTTGCTCACCCAACCTCACCAAACCTCTCAGCCCCAAGAGTGTCCACCCTTATGTCTCATCCAGCTGTGGGTCTAGATATGGTCAATCCAGGTTGCATCACAGCCCCTGAACGAATTGTGTAAGAATTTCTCTCTCTTTCACTGTCTTTGTTTCATGGGTTTTTAAAAGTAATTTATTTTTATAATGAGCTTTAGCTGCTTTTCACGGCTGTGTTTATGCCGCTTTACACCCACTTGACACACTAACAGAGAGATATCAATACATAGGTTTTAAGATTATTACTAGTCAGATATATTCTTGTGCGTTGAATCGGGCGTGTTGAGTCCAGTTCTCTGAGCAAGGAGTAGGTCTTGTCTATTACATATTGGGTTTATGGAACGGTATCTGAGCTAATTTGAAACTCTTGTTTTATGTATCACCCCACCTCACCTTTCCCGTTAAGCAGCCATAGTGTGTTTTCTGCATGTGTGACTCTGTTCTGTTTTGTAATTCAGTTCAAGTGTAACGGTTTTTACATTCCCTCTATAAGTGACACCTTATGAGAAGTGTCCTTTTCTGTGTGACTTATTTCACTTAGAATCGTCGTACCTAAATCCACTCATCATGCTGCTACTAGCCTTATGACATTGATTTCATGGCTGAGTGGTATTCCATTGTACATAAGGACCTCAAATTTTTATCCATTTTTGGCTTTCCTGGGATATTTAAGGTGGAATGAAGTGGAGGTCCTTGTCAACAGAGCAGCCCTAAACTTTGGGGTGCTTGTGTCTTGCTGATTTTTAATTTTCCCACTTTATACCCCCATGCGTGGAAGTGCCCTATGCTCTCTAAGCTGTGTTTTTTAGATGTTTCAGGACACACCATACACTTCTCGAGAGTGGCTGTTGGCAATTTACATCCAGCCCATCAGTGTAGCAAGGCTCCCATTTCTCCATGGCCTGTCCTGCATTTCTGGTTTTGACACTTTTTTCAGCATGGCCCTTTTGACCGATGGGAAGCGAGACTTCTTTGTAGCGCTGATTTGCCTTTCCAGGTTGCTTGGTTGGCCAAAAAGGGCGTATGCGTTTTTTCCTGAATATATTCAGGAAAATACGCATACGCCCTTTTTGGCCAAGGGCATCATTGTCAACGTTTTGCCGCTTTTCATGTGCTTTAAAGGCGATTCGAATCTACCTCCTGAAATCTGTTTCCTGCAATTCTGCCTTGATTTCAATTCCTCGTCTTTGCCTTCCCTCAATATATTTGTGGACGAGAGTTATCATTTATAACTCTTTAGGTTTGTGAATTGCAGTGCCCTGAAGCTCCATTTTACAACTCGCTTTTTTGGGAGCTGGCCGCAAAAGCGCAGGATGGCTTCAGGCCCTGTTCTGGTTCCGGGGGGCAGGCTGAGCCTGTGGTTAATTCTTCTTCCTGATGGGAAAATAGAGTGACCTGTGCCTGTCCCAACACCAAGAGCTAGTCTCACATTTTTTCCCCGTCTTCCCGTTCATCCTCAGGACAAATTGCAACCTGTACGGAATAGGAGGTTAAAGCTGCTGATGCTCCGAGTAGGGAGATTCCTAGTAAAGTGTCTGGATTTGCGAACCCGAGATCAAGGAGATGAGAAATGAGGTGTGTTTTAGAAACCTTTCCCCATCACACGGTGTACCATCTTCTGGGTTTCTCATGCATGTTTTCGATGTAGGAAGATGCCCTTGAACCTGGAGATTTGGGACCCATGCGACGGGCACCACGCAGTATTACTTTAAAGGGTCTGCGTTTGCTCACCCAACCTCACCAAACCTCTCAGCCCCAAGAGTGTCCACCCTTATGTCTCATCCAGCTGTGGGTCTAGATATGGTCAATCCAGGTTGCATCACAGCCCCTGAACGAATTGTGTAAGAATTTCTCTCTCTTTCACTGTCTTTGTTTCATGGGTTTTTAAAAGAAATTTATTTTTATAATGGGCTTTAGCTGCTTTTCACGGCTGTGTTTATGCCGCTTTACACCCACTTGACACACTAACAGAGAAATATCAATACATAGGTTTTAAGATTATTACTAGTCAGATATATTCTTGTGCGGTGAATCGGGCGTGTTGAGTCCAGTTCTCTGAGCAAGGAGTAGGTCTTGTCTATTACATTTTGGGTTTATGGAACGGTATCTGAGCTAACTTGAAACTCTTGTTTTATGTATCACCCCACCTCACCTATCCCGTTAAGCAGCCATAGTGTGTTTTCTGCATGTGTGACTCTGTTCTGTTTTGTAATTCAGTTCAAGTGTAACGGTTTTTACATTCCCTCTATAAGTGACATCTTATGAGAAGTGTCCTTTTCTGTGTGACTTATTTCACTTAGAATCTTCGTACCTAAATCCACTCATCATGCTTCTACTAGCCTTTTTACATTGATTTCATGGCTGAGTGATATTCCATTGTACATAAGGACCACAACTTTTTTATCCATTTTTCTCTTTCCTGGGATATTTTAGGTGGAATGAAGTGGAGGTCCTTGTCAACAGAGCAGCCCTAAACTTTGGGGTGCTTGTGTCTTGCTGATTTTTAATTTTCCCACTTTATACCCCCATGCGTGGAAGTGCCCTATGCTCTCTAAGCTGTGTTTTTTAGATGTTTCAGGACACACCGTACACTTCTCCAGAGTGGCTGTTGGCAATTTACATCCCGCCCATCAGTGTAGCAAGGCTCCCATTTCTCCATGGCCTGTCCTGCATTTCTGGTTTTGACACTTTTTTCAGCATGGCCCTTTTGACCGATGGGAAGCGAGACTTCTTTGTAGCGCTGATTTGCCTTTCCAGGTTGCTTGGTTGGCCAAAAAGGGCGTATGCGTTTTTTCCTGAATATATTCAGGAAAAAACGCATACGCCCTTTTTGGCCAAGGGCATTATTGTCAACGTTTTGCCGCTTTTCATGTGCTTTAAAGGCGATTCGAATCTACCTCCTGAAATCTGTTTCCTGCAATTCTGCCTTGATTTCAATTCCTCGTCTTTGCCTTCCCTCAATATATTTGTGGACGAGAGTTATCATTTATAACTCTGTAGGATTGTGAATTGCAGTGCCCTGAAACTCCATTTTACAACTCGCTTTTTTGGGAGGTGGCCGCAAAAGCGCAGGATGGCTTCAGACCCTGTTCTGGTTCAGGGGGGCAGGCTGAGCCTGTGGTTAATTCTTCTTCCTGATGGGAAAATAGAGTGACCTGTGCCTGTCCCAACACCAAGAGCTAGTCTCTCATTGGTTCCCCGTCTTCCCGTTCATCCTCAGGACAAATTGCAACCTGTACGGAACAGGAGGTTAAAGGTGCTGATGCTCCAAGTAGGGAGATTGCTAGTAAAGTGGCTGGAATGGCGAACCTGAGAACAAGGAGATGAGAAATGAGGTGCGTTTTAGAAACCTTTCCCCATCACACGGTGTACCATCTTCTGGGTTTCTCATGCATGTTTTTGATGTAGGAAGATGCCCTTGAACCTGGAGATTATGGACCCATGCGATGGGTAGCACGCAGTATTACTTTAAAGGGTCTGCGTTTGCTCACCCAACCTCACCAAACCTCTCAGCCCCAAGAGTGTCCACCCTTATGTCTCATCCAGCTGTGGGTCTAGATATGGTCAATCCAGGTTGCATCACAGCCCCTGAACGAATTGTGTAAGAATTTCTCTCTCTTTCACTGTCTTTGTTTCATGTGTTTTTAAAAGTAATTTATTTTTATAATGGGGTTTAGCTGCTTTTCACGGCTGTGTTTATGCCGCTTTACACCCACTTGACACACTAACAGAGAAATATCAATACATAGGTTTTAAGATTATTACTAGTCAGATATATTCTTGTGCGTTGAATCAGGCGTGTTGAGTCCAGTTCTCTGAGCAAGGAGTAGGTCTTGTCTATTACATATTGGGTTTATGGAACTGTATCTGAGCTAATTTCAAACTCTTGTTTTATGTATCACCCCACCTCACCTTTCCCGTTAAGCAGCCATAGTGTGTTTTCTGCATGTGTGACTCTGTTCTGTTTTGTAATTCAGTTCAAGTGTAACGGTTTTTACATTCCCTCTATAAGTGACACCTTATGAGAAGTGTCCTTTTCTGTGTGACTTATTTCACTTAGAATCGTCGTACCTAAATCCACTCATCATGCTGCTACTAGCCTTATGACATTGATTTCATGGCTGAGTGGTATTCCATTGTACATAAGGACCTCAAATTTTTTATCCATTTTTGGCTTTCCTGGGATATTGAAGGTGGAATGAAGTGGAGGTCCTTGTCAACAGAGCAGCCCTAAACTTTGGGGTGCTTGTGTCTTGCTGATTTTTAATTTTCCCACTTTATACCCCCATGCGTGGAAGTGCCCTATGCTCTCTAAGCTGTGTTTTTTAGATGTTTCAGGACACACCATACACTTCTCGAGAGTGGCTGTTGGCAATTTACATCCTGCCCATCAGTGTAGCAAGGCTCCCATTTCTCCATGGCCTGTCCTGCAATTATGGTTTTGACACTTTTTTCAGCATGGCCCTTTTGACCGATGGGAAGCGAGACTTCTTTGTAGCGCTGATTTGCCTTTCAAGGTTGCTTGGTTGGCCAAAAAGGGCGTATGCGTTTTTTCCTGAATATATTCAGGAAAAAACGCATACGCCCTTTTTGGCCAAGGGCATCATTGTCAACGTTTTGCCGCTTTTCATGTGCTTTAAAGGCGATTCGAATCTACCTCCTGAAATCTGTTTCCTGCAATTCTGCCTTGATTTCAATTCCTCGTCTTTGCCTTCCCTCAATATATTTGTGGACGAGAGTTATCATTTATAACTCTGTAGGATTGTGAATTGCAGTGCCCTGAAGCTCCATTTTACAACTCGCTTTTTCGGAAGGTGGCCGCAAAAGCGCAGGATGGCTTCAGGCCCTGTTCTGGTTCCGGGGGGCAGGCTGAGCCTGTGGTTAATTCTTTTTCCTGATGGGAAAATAGACTGACCTGTGCCTGTCCCAACACCAAAAGCTAGTCTCTCATTGGTTCCCCATCTTCCCGTTCATCCTCAGGACAAATTGCAACCTGTATGGAACAGGAGGTTAAAGGTGCTGGTGCTCCAAGTAGGGAGATTGCTAGTAAAGTGGCTGGAATGGCGAACCTGAGAACAAGGAGATGAGAAATGAGGTGCATTTTAGAAACCTTTTCCCATCACACGGTGTACCATCATCTGGGTTTCTCATGCATGTTTTTGATGTAGGAAGATGCCCTTGAACCTGGAGATTAGGGACCCATGCGATGGGTAGCACGCAGTATTACTTTAAAGGGTCTGCGTTTGCTCACCCAACCTCACCAAACCTCTCAGCCCCAAGAGTGTCCACCCTTATGTCTCATCCAGCTGTGGGTCTAGATATGGTCAATCCAGGTTGCATCACAGCCCCTGAACGAATTGTGTAAGAATTTCTCTCTCTTTCACTGTCTTTGTTTCATGTGTTTTTAAAAGTAATTTATTTTTATAATGGGGTTTAGCTGCTTTTCACGGCTGTGTTTATGCCGCTTTACACCCACTTGACACACTAACAGAGAAATATCAATACATAGGTTTTAAGATTATTACTAGTCAGATATATTCTTGTGCGTTGAATCAGGTGTGTTGAGTCCAGTTCTCTGAGCAAGGAGTAGGTCTTGTCTATTACATATTGGGTTTATGGAACGGTATCTGAGCTAATTTCAAACTCTTGTTTTATGTATCACCCCACCTCACCTTTCCCGTTAAGCAGCCATAGTGTGTTTTCTGCATGTGTGACTCTGTTCTGTTTTGTAATTCAGTTCAAGTGTAACGGTTTTTACATTCCCTCTATAAGTGACACCTTATGAGAAGTGTCCTTTTCTGTGTGACTTATTTCACTTAGAATCGTCGTACCTAAATCCACTCATCATGCTTCTACTAGCCTTTTTACATTGATTTCATGGCTGAGTGATATTCCATTGTACATAAGGACCACAACTTTTTTATCCATTTTTCTCTTTCCTGGGATATTTTAGGTGGAATGGAGTGGAGGTCCTTGTCAACAGAGCAGCCCTAAACTTTGGGGTGCTTGTGTCTTGCTGATTTTTAATTTTCCCACTTTATACCCCCATGCGTGGAAGTGCCCTATGCTCTCTAAGCTGTGTTTTTTAGATGTTTCAGGACACACCGTACACTTCTCCAGAGTGGCTGTTGGCAATTTACATCCCGCCCATCAGTGTAGCAAGGCTCCCATTTCTCCATGGCCTGTCCTGCATTTCTGGTTTTGACACTTTTTTCAGCATGGCCCTTTTGACCGAAGGGAAGCGAGACTTCTTTGTAGCGCTGATTTGCCTTTCCAGGTTGCTTGGTTGGCCAAAAAGGGCGTATGCGTTTTTTCCTGAATATATTCAGGAAAAAATGCATACGCCCTTTTTGGCCAAGGGCATCATTGTCAACGTTTTGCCGCTTTTCATGTGCTTTAAAGGCGATTCGAATCTACCTCCTGAAATCTGTTTCCTGCAATTCTGCCTTGATTTCAATTCCTCGTCTTTGCCTTCCCTCAATATATTTGTGGACGAGAGTTATCATTTATATCTCTGTAGGATTGTGAATTGCAGTGCCCTGAAACTCCATTTTACAACTCGCTTTTTTGGGAGGTGGCCGCAAAAGCGCAGGATGGCTTCAGACCCTGTTCTGGTTTAGGGGGGCAGGCTGAGCCTGTGGTTAATTCTTCTTCCTGATGGGAAAATAGAGTGACCTGTGCCTGTCCCAACACCAAGAGCTAGTCTCTCATTGGTTCCCCGTCTTCCCTTTCATCCTCAGGACAAATTGCAACCTGTACGGAACAGTAGGTTAAAGGTGCTGATGCTCCAAGTAGGGAGATTGCTAGTAAAGTGGCTGGAATGGCGAACCTGAGAACAAGGAGATGAGAAATGAGGTGCGTTTTAGAAACCTTTCCCCATCACACGGTGTACCATCTTCTGGGTTTCTCATGCATGTTTTTGATGTAGGAAGATGCCCTTGAACCTGGAGATTAGGTACCCATGCGATGGGTAGCACGCAGTATTACTTTAAAGGGTCTGCGTTTGCTCACCCAACCTCACCAAACCTCTCAGCCCCAAGAGTGTCCACCCTTATGTCTCATCCAGCTGTGGGTCTAGATATGGTCAATCCAGGTTGCATCACAGCCCCTGAACGAATTGTGTAAGAATTTCTCTCTCTTTCACTGTCTTTGTTTCATGGGTTTTTAAAAGTAATTTATTTTTATAATGAGCTTTAGCTGCTTTTCACGGCTGTGTTTATGCCGCTTTACACCCACTTGACACACTAACAGAGAGATATCAATACATAGCTTTTAAGATTATTACTAGTCAGATATATTCTTGTGCGTTGAATCGGGCGTGTTGAGTCCAGTTCTCTGAGCAAGGAGTAGGTCTTGTCTATTACATATTGGGTTTATGGAACGGTATCTGAGCTAATTTCAAACTCTTGTTTTATGTATCACCCCACCTCACCTTTCCCGTTAAGCAGCCATAGTGTGTTTTCTGCATGTGTGACTCTGTTCTGTTTTGTAATTCAGTTCAAGTGTAACGGTTTTTACATTCCCTCTATAAGTGACACCTTATGAGAAGTGTCCTTTTCTGTGTGACTTATTTCACTTAGAATCGTCGTACCTAAATCCACTCATCATGCTGCTACTAGCCTTATGACATTGATTTCATGGCTGAGTGGTATTCCATTGTACATAAGGACCTCAAATTTTTTATCCATTTTTGGCTTTCCTGGGATATTTAAGGTGGAATGAAGTGGAGGTCCTTGTCAACAGAGCAGCCCTAAACTTTGGGGTGCTTGTGTCTTGCTGATTTTTAATTTTCCCACTTTATACCCCCATGCGTGGAAGTGCCCTATGCTCTCTAAGCTGTGTTTTTTAGATGTTTCAGGACACACCATACATTTCTCGAGAGTGGCTGTTGGCAATTTACATCCCGCCCATCAGTGTAGCAAGGCTCCCATTTCTCCATGGCCTGTCCTGCATTTCTGGTTTTGACACTTTTTTCAGCATGGCCCTTTTGACCGATGGGAAGCGAGACTTCTTTGTAGCGCTGATTTGCCTTTCAAGGTTGCTTGGTTGGCCAAAAAGGGCGTATGCGTTTTTTCCTGAATATATTCAGGAAAAAACGCATACGCCCTTTTTGGCCAAGGGCATCATTGTCAACGTTTTGCCGCTTTTCATGTGCTTTAAAGGCGATTCGAATCTACCTCCTGAAATCTGTTTCCTGCAATTCTGCCTTGATTTCAATTCCTCGTCTTTGCCTTCCCTCAATATATTTGTGGACGAGAGTTATCATTTATAACTCTGTAGGATTGTGAATTGCAGTGCCCTGAAGCTCCATTTTACAACTCGCTTTTTCGGAAGGTGGCCGCAAAAGCGCAGGATGGCTTCAGGCCCTGTTCTGGTTCCGGGGGGCAGGCTGAGCCTGTGGTTAATTCTTTTTCCTGATGGGAAAATAGACTGACCTGTGCCTGTCCCAACACCAAAAGCTAGTCTCTCATTGGTTCCCCATCTTCCCGTTCATCCTCAGGACAAATTGCAACCTGTATGGAACAGGAGGTTAAAGGTGCTGGTGCTCCAAGTAGGGAGATTGCTAGTAAAGTGGCTGGAATGGCGAACCTGAGAACAAGGAGATGAGAAATGAGGTGCATTTTAGAAACCTTTTCCCATCACACGGTGTACCATCATCTGGGTTTCTCATGCATGTTTTTGATGTAGGAAGATGCCCTTGAACCTGGAGATTAGGGACCCATGCGATGGGTAGCACGCAGTATTACTTTAAAGGGTCTGCGTTTGCTCACCCAACCTCACCAAACCTCTCAGCCCCAAGAGTGTCCACCCTTATGTCTCATCCAGCTGTGGGTCTAGATATGGTCAATCCAGGTTGCATCACAGCCCCTGAACGAATTGTGTAAGAATTTCTCTCTCTTTCACTGTCTTTCTTTCATGTGTTTTTAAAAGTAATTTATTTTTATAATGGGGTTTAGCTGCTTTTCACGGCTGTGTTTATGCCGCTTTACACTCACTTGACACACTAACAGAGAAATATCAATACATAGGTTTTAAGATTATTACTAGTCAGATATATTCTTGTGCGTTGAATCAGGTGTGTTGAGTCCAGTTCTCTGAGCAAGGAGTAGGTCTTGTCTATTACATATTGGGTTTATGGAACGGTATCTGAGCTAATTTCAAACTCTTGTTTTATGTATCACCCCACCTCACCTTTCCCGTTAAGCAGCCATAGTGTGTTTTCTGCATGTGTGACTCTGTTCTGTTTTGTAATTCAGTTCAAGTGTAACGGTTTTTACATTCCCTCTATAAGTGACACCTTATGAGAAGTGTCCTTTTCTGTGTGACTTATTTCACTTAGAATCGTCGTACCTAAATCCACTCATCATGCTTCTACTAGCCTTTTTACATTGATTTCATGGCTGAGTGATATTCCATTGTACATAAGGACGACAACTTTTTTATCCATTTTTCTCTTTCCTGGGATATTTTAGGTGGAATGAAGTGGAGGTCCTTGTCAACAGAGCAGCCCTAAACGTTGGGGTGCTTGTGTCTTGCTGATTTTTAATTTTCCCACTTTATACCCCCATGCGTGGAAGTGCCCTATGCTCTCTAAGCTGTGTTTTTTAGATGTTTCAGGACACACCGTACACTTCTCCAGAGTGGCTGTTGGCAATTTACATCCCGCCCATCAGTGTAGCAAGGCTCCCATTTCTCCATGGCCTGTCCTGCATTTCTGGTTTTGACACTTTTTTCAGCATGGCCCTTTTGACCGAAGGGAAGCGAGACTTCTTTGTAGCGCTGATTTGCCTTTCCAGGTTGCTTGGTTGGCCAAAAAGGGCGTATGCGTTTTTTCCTGAATATATTCAGGAAAAAATGCATACGCCCTTTTTGGCCAAGGGCATCATTGTCAAAGTTTTGCCGCTTTTCATGTGCTTTAAAGGCGATTCGAATCTACCTCCTGAAATCTGTTTCCTGCAATTCTGCCTTGATTTCAATTCCTCGTCTTTGCCTTCCCTCAATATATTTGTGGACGAGAGTTATCATTTATAACTCTGTAGGATTGTGAATTGCAGTGCCCTGAAACTCCATTTTACAACTCGCTTTTTTGGGAGGTGGCCGCAAAAGCGCAGGATGGCTTCAGACCCTGTTCTGGTTTAGGGGGGCAGGCTGAGCCTGTGGTTAATTCTTCTTCCTGATGGGAAAATAGAGTGACCTGTGCCTGTCCCAACACCAAGAGCTAGTCTCTCATTGGTTCCCCGTCTTCCCTTTCATCCTCAGGACAAATTGCAACCTGTACGGAACAGGAGGTTAAAGGTGCTGATGCTCCAAGTAGGGAGATTGCTAGTAAAGTGGCTGGATTGGCGAACCTGAGAACAAGGAGATGAGAATTGAGGTGCGTTTTAGAAACCTTTCCCCATCACACGGTGTACCATCTTCTGGGTTTCTCATGCATGTTTTTGATGTAGGAAGATGCCCTTGAACCTGGAGATTAGGTACCCATGCGATGGGTAGCACGCAGTATTACTTTAAAGGGTCTGCGTTTGCTCACCCAACCTCACCAAACCTCTCAGCCCCAAGAGTGTCCACCCTTATGTCTCATCCAGCTGTGGGTCTAGATATGGTCAATCCAGGTTGCATCACAGCCCCTGAACGAATTGTGTAAGAATTTCTCTCTCTTTCACTGTCTTTGTTTCATGGGTTTTTAAAAGTAATTTATTTTTATAATGAGCTTTAGCTGCTTTTCACGGCTGTGTTTATGCCGCTTTACACCCACTTGACACACTAACAGAGAGATATCAATACATAGGTTTTAAGATTATTACTAGTCAGATATATTCTTGTGCGTTGAATCGGGCGTGTTGAGTCCAGTTCTCTGAGCAAGGAGTAGGTCTTGTCTATTACATATTGGGTTTATGGAACGGTATCTGAGCTAATTTGAAACTCTTGTTTTATGTATCACCCCACCTCACCTTTCCCGTTAAGCAGCCATAGTGTGTTTTCTGCATGTGTGACTCTGTTCTGTTTTGTAATTCAGTTCAAGTGTAACGGTTTTTACATTCCCTCTATAAGTGACACCTTATGAGAAGTGTCCTTTTCTGTGTGACTTATTTCACTTAGAATCGTCGTACCTAAATCCACTCATCATGCTGCTACTAGCCTTATGACATTGATTTCATGGCTGAGTGGTATTCCATTGTACATAAGGACCTCAAATTTTTATCCATTTTTGGCTTTCCTGGGATATTTAAGGTGGAATGAAGTGGAGGTCCTTGTCAACAGAGCAGCCCTAAACTTTGGGGTGCTTGTGTCTTGCTGATTTTTAATTTTCCCACTTTATACCCCCATGCGTGGAAGTGCCCTATGCTCTCTAAGCTGTGTTTTTTAGATGTTTCAGGACACACCATACACTTCTCGAGAGTGGCTGTTGGCAATTTACATCCAGCCCATCAGTGTAGCAAGGCTCCCATTTCTCCATGGCCTGTCCTGCATTTCTGGTTTTGACACTTTTTTCAGCATGGCCCTTTTGACCGATGGGAAGCGAGACTTCTTTGTAGCGCTGATTTGCCTTTCCAGGTTGCTTGGTTGGCCAAAAAGGGCGTATGCGTTTTTTCCTGAATATATTCAGGAAAATACGCATACGCCCTTTTTGGCCAAGGGCATCATTGTCAACGTTTTGCCGCTTTTCATGTGCTTTAAAGGCGATTCGAATCTACCTCCTGAAATCTGTTTCCTGCAATTCTGCCTTGATTTCAATTCCTCGTCTTTGCCTTCCCTCAATATATTTGTGGACGAGAGTTATCATTTATAACTCTTTAGGTTTGTGAATTGCAGTGCCCTGAAGCTCCATTTTACAACTCGCTTTTTTGGGAGCTGGCCGCAAAAGCGCAGGATGGCTTCAGGCCCTGTTCTGGTTCCGGGGGGCAGGCTGAGCCTGTGGTTAATTCTTCTTCCTGATGGGAAAATAGAGTGACCTGTGCCTGTCCCAACACCAAGAGCTAGTCTCACATTTTTTCCCCGTCTTCCCGTTCATCCTCAGGACAAATTGCAACCTGTACGGAATAGGAGGTTAAAGCTGCTGATGCTCCGAGTAGGGAGATTCCTAGTAAAGTGTCTGGATTTGCGAACCCGAGATCAAGGAGATGAGAAATGAGGTGTGTTTTAGAAACCTTTCCCAATCACACGGTGTACCATCTTCTGGGTTTCTCATGCATGTTTTCGATGTAGGAAGATGCCCTTGAACCTGGAGATTTGGGACCCATGCGACGGGCACCACGCAGTATTACTTTAAAGGGTCTGCGTTTGCTCACCCAACCTCACCAAACCTCTCAGCCCCAAGAGTGTCCACCCTTATGTCTCATCCAGCTGTGGGTCTAGATATGGTCAATCCAGGTTGCATCACAGCCCCTGAACGAATTGTGTAAGAATTTCTCTCTCTTTCACTGTCTTTGTTTCATGGGTTTTTAAAAGAAATTTATTTTTATAATGGGCTTTAGCTGCTTTTCACGGCTGTGTTTATGCCGCTTTACACCCACTTGACACACTAACAGAGAAATATCAATACATAGGTTTTAAGATTATTACTAGTCAGATATATTCTTGTGCGGTGAATCGGGCGTGTTGAGTCCAGTTCTCTGAGCAAGGAGTAGGTCTTGTCTATTACATTTTGGGTTTATGGAACGGTGTCTGAGCTAACTTGAAACTCTTGTTTTATGTATCACCCCACCTCACCTATCCCGTTAAGCAGCCATAGTGTGTTTTCTGCATGTGTGACTCTGTTCTGTTTTGTAATTCAGTTCAAGTGTAACGGTTTTTACATTCCCTCTATAAGTGACATCTTATGAGAAGTGTCCTTTTCTGTGTGACTTATTTCACTTAGAATCTTCGTACCTAAATCCACTCATCATGCTTCTACTAGCCTTTTTACATTGATTTCATGGCTGAGTGATATTCCATTGTACATAAGGACCACAACTTTTTTATCCATTTTTCTCTTTCCTGGGATATTTTAGGTGGAATGAAGTGGAGGTCCTTGTCAACAGAGCAGCCCTAAACTTTGGGGTGCTTGTGTCTTGCTGATTTTTAATTTTCCCACTTTATACCCCCATGCGTGGAAGTGCCCTATGCTCTCTAAGCTGTGTTTTTTAGATGTTTCAGGACACACCGTACACTTCTCCAGAGTGGCTGTTGGCAATTTACATCCCGCCCATCAGTGTAGCAAGGCTCCCATTTCTCCATGGCCTGTCCTGCATTTCTGGTTTTGACACTTTTTTCAGCATGGACCTTTTGACCGATGGGAAGCGAGACTTCTTTGTAGCGCTGATTTGCCTTTCCAGGTTGCTTGGTTGGCCAAAAAGGGCGTATGCGTTTTTTCCTGAATATATTCAGGAAAAAACGCATACGCCCTTTTTGGCCAAGGGCATTATTGTCAACGTTTTGCCGCTTTTCATGTGCTTTAAAGGCGATTCGAATCTACCTCCTGAAATCTGTTTCCTGCAATTCTGCCTTGATTTCAATTCCTCGTCTTTGCCTTCCCTCAATATATTTGTGGACGAGAGTTATCATTTATAACTCTGTAGGATTGTGAATTGCAGTGCCCTGAAACTCCATTTTACAACTCGCTTTTTTGGGAGGTGGCCGCAAAAGCGCAGGATGGCTTCAGACCCTGTTCTGGTTCAGGGGGGCAGGCTGAGCCTGTGGTTAATTCTTCTTCCTGATGGGAAAATAGAGTGACCTGTGCCTGTCCCAACACCAAGAGCTAGTCTCTCATTGGTTCCCCGTCTTCCCGTTCATCCTCAGGACAAATTGCAACCTGTACGGAACAGGAGGTTAAAGGTGCTGATGCTCCAAGTAGGGAGATTGCTAGTAAAGTGGCTGGAATGGCGAACCTGAGAACAAGGAGATGAGAAATGAGGTGCGTTTTAGAAACCTTTCCCCATCACACGGTGTACCATCTTCTGGGTTTCTCATGCATGTTTTTGATGTAGGAAGATGCCCTTGAACCTGGAGATTATGGACCCATGCGATGGGTAGCACGCAGTATTACTTTAAAGGGTCTGCGTTTGCTCACCCAACCTCACCAAACCTCTCAGCCCCAAGAGTGTCCACCCTTATGTCTCATCCAGCTGTGGGTCTAGATATGGTCAATCCAGGTTGCATCACAGCCCCTGAACGAATTGTGTAAGAATTTCTCTCTCTTTCACTGTCTTTGTTTCATGTGTTTTTAAAAGTAATTTATTTTTATAATGGGGTTTAGCTGCTTTTCACGGCTGTGTTTATGCCGCTTTACACCCACTTGACACACTAACAGAGAAATATCAATACATAGGTTTTAAGATTATTACTAGTCAGATATATTCTTGTGCGTTGAATCAGGCGTGTTGAGTCCAGTTCTCTGAGCAAGGAGTAGGTCTTGTCTATTACATATTGGGTTTATGGAACTGTATCTGAGCTAATTTCAAACTCTTGTTTTATGTATCACCCCACCTCACCTTTCCCGTTAAGCAGCCATAGTGTGTTTTCTGCATGTGTGACTCTGTTCTGTTTTGTAATTCAGTTCAAGTGTAACGGTTTTTACATTCCCTCTATAAGTGACACCTTATGAGAAGTGTCCTTTTCTGTGTGACTTATTTCACTTAGAATCGTCGTACCTAAATCCACTCATCATGCTGCTACTAGCCTTATGACATTGATTTCATGGCTGAGTGGTATTCCATTGTACATAAGGACCTCAAATTTTTTATCCATTTTTGGCTTTCCTGGGATATTGAAGGTGGAATGAAGTGGAGGTCCTTGTCAACAGAGCAGCCCTAAACTTTGGGGTGCTTGTGTCTTGCTGATTTTTAATTTTCCCACTTTATACCCCCATGCGTGGAAGTGCCCTATGCTCTCTAAGCTGTGTTTTTTAGATGTTTCAGGACACACCATACACTTCTCGAGAGTGGCTGTTGGCAATTTACATCCTGCCCATCAGTGTAGCAAGGCTCCCATTTCTCCATGGCCTGTCCTGCATTTATGGTTTTGACACTTTTTTCAGCATGGCCCTTTTGACCGATGGGAAGCGAGACTTCTTTGTAGCGCTGATTTGCCTTTCAAGGTTGCTTGGTTGGCCAAAAAGGGCGTATGCGTTTTTTCCTGAATATATTCAGGAAAAAACGCATACGCCCTTTTTGGCCAAGGGCATCATTGTCAACGTTTTGCCGCTTTTCATGTGCTTTAAAGGCGATTCGAATCTACCTCCTGAAATCTGTTTCCTGCAATTCTGCCTTGATTTCAATTCCTCGTCTTTGCCTTCCCTCAATATATTTGTGGACGAGAGTTATCATTTATAACTCTGTAGGATTGTGAATTGCAGTGCCCTGAAGCTCCATTTTACAACTCGCTTTTTCGGAAGGTGGCCGCAAAAGCGCAGGATGGCTTCAGGCCCTGTTCTGGTTCCGGGGGGCAGGCTGAGCCTGTGGTTAATTCTTTTTCCTGATGGGAAAATAGACTGACCTGTGCCTGTCCCAACACCAAAAGCTAGTCTCTCATTGGTTCCCCATCTTCCCGTTCATCCTCAGGACAAATTGCAACCTGTATGGAACAGGAGGTTAAAGGTGCTGGTGCTCCAAGTAGGGAGATTGCTAGTAAAGTGGCTGGAATGGCGAACCTGAGAACAAGGAGATGAGAAATGAGGTGCATTTTAGAAACCTTTTCCCATCACACGGTGTACCATCATCTGGGTTTCTCATGCATGTTTTTGATGTAGGAAGATGCCCTTGAACCTGGAGATTAGGGACCCATGCGATGGGTAGCACGCAGTATTACTTTAATGGGTCTGCGTTTGCTCACCCAACCTCACCAAACCTCTCAGCCCCAAGAGTGTCCACCCTTATGTCTCATCCAGCTGTGGGTCTAGATATGGTCAATCCAGGTTGCATCACAGCCCCTGAACGAATTGTGTAAGAATTTCTCTCTCTTTCACTGTCTTTGTTTCATGTGTTTTTAAAAGTAATTTATTTTTATAATGGGGTTTAGCTGCTTTTCACGGCTGTGTTTATGCCGCTTTACACTCACTTGACACACTAACAGAGAAATATCAATACATAGGTTTTAAGATTATTACTAGTCAGATATATTCTTGTGCGTTGAATCAGGTGTGTTGAGTCCAGTTCTCTGAGCAAGGAGTAGGTCTTGTCTATTACATATTGGGTTTATGGAACGGTATCTGAGCTAATTTCAAACTCTTGTTTTATGTATCACCCCACCTCACCTTTCCCGTTAAGCAGCCATAGTGTGTTTTCTGCATGTGTGACTCTGTTCTGTTTTGTAATTCAGTTCAAGTGTAACGGTTTTTACATTCCCTCTATAAGTGACACCTTATGAGAAGTGTCCTTTTCTGTGTGACTTATTTCACTTAGAATCGTCGTACCTAAATCCACTCATCATGCTTCTACTAGCCTTTTTACATTGATTTCATGGCTGAGTGATATTCCATTGTACATAAGGACCACAACTTTTTTATCCATTTTTCTCTTTCCTGGGATATTTTAGGTGGAATGAAGTGGAGGTCCTTGTCAACAGAGCAGCCCTAAACTTTGGGGTGCTTGTGTCTTGCTGATTTTTAATTTTCCCACTTTATACCCCCATGCGTGGAAGTGCCCTATGCTCTCTAAGCTGTGTTTTTTAGATGTTTCAGGACACACCGTACACTTCTCCAGAGTGGCTGTTGGCAATTTACATCCCGCCCATCAGTGTAGCAAGGCTCCCATTTCTCCATGGCCTGTCCTGCATTTCTGGTTTTGACACTTTTTTCAGCATGGCCCTTTTGACCGAAGGGAAGCGAGACTTCTTTGTAGCGCTGATTTGCCTTTCCAGGTTGCTTGGTTGGCCAAAAAGGGCGTATGCGTTTTTTCCTGAATATATTCAGGAAAAAATGCATACTTCCTTTTTGGCCAAGGGCATCATTGTCAACGTTTTGCCGCTTTTCATTTGCTTTAAAGGCGATTCGAATCTACCTCCTGAAATCTGTTTCCTGCAATTCTGCCTTGATTTCAATTCCTCGTCTTTGCCTTCCCTCAATATATTTGTGGACGAGAGTTATCATTTATAACTCTGTAGGATTGTGAATTGCAGTGCCCTGAAACTCCATTTTACAACTCGCTTTTTTGGGAGGTGGCCGCAAAAGCGCAGGATGGCTTCAGACCCTGTTCTGGTTTAGGGGGGCAGGCTGAGCCTGTGGTTAATTCTTCTTCCTGATGGGAAAATAGAGTGACCTGTGCCTGTCCCAACACCAAGAGCTAGTCTCTCATTGGTTCCCCGTCTTCCCTTTCATCCTCAGGACAAATTGCAACCTGTACGGAACAGGAGGTTAAAGGTGCTGATGCTCCAAGTAGGGAGATTGCTAGTAAAGTGGCTGGATTGGCGAACCTGAGAACAAGGAGATGAGAATTGAGGTGCGTTTTAGAAACCTTTCCCCATCACACGGTGTACCATCTTCTGGGTTTCTCATGCATGTTTTTGATGTAGGAAGATGCCCTTGAACCTGGAGATTAGGTACCCATGCGATGGGTAGCACGCAGTATTACTTTAAAGGGTCTGCGTTTGCTCACCCAACCTCACCAAACCTCTCAGCCCCAAGAGTGTCCACCCTTATGTCTCATCCAGCTGTGGGTCTAGATATGGTCAATCCAGGTTGCATCACAGCCCCTGAACGAATTGTGTAAGAATTTCTCTCTCTTTCACTGTCTTTGTTTCATGGGTTTTTAAAAGTAATTTATTTTTATAATGAGCTTTAGCTGCTTTTCACGGCTGTGTTTATGCCGCTTTACACCCACTTGACACACTAACAGAGAGATATCAATACATAGGTTTTAAGATTATTACTAGTCAGATATATTCTTGTGCGTTGAATCGGGCGTGTTGAGTCCAGTTCTCTGAGCAAGGAGTAGGTCTTGTCTATTACATATTGGGTTTATGGAACGGTATCTGAGCTAATTTGAAACTCTTGTTTTATGTATCACCCCACCTCACCTTTCCCGTTAAGCAGCCATAGTGTGTTTTCTGCATGTGTGACTCTGTTCTGTTTTGTAATTCAGTTCAAGTGTAACGGTTTTTACATTCCCTCTATAAGTGACACCTTATGAGAAGTGTCCTTTTCTGTGTGACTTATTTCACTTAGAATCGTCGTACCTAAATCCACTCATCATGCTGCTACTAGCCTTATGACATTGATTTCATGGCTGAGTGGTATTCCATTGTACATAAGGACCTCAAATTTTTATCCATTTTTGGCTTTCCTGGGATATTTAAGGTGGAATGAAGTGGAGGTCCTTGTCAACAGAGCAGCCCTAAACTTTGGGGTGCTTGTGTCTTGCTGATTTTTAATTTTCCCACTTTATACCCCCATGCGTGGAAGTGCCCTATGCTCTCTAAGCTGTGTTTTTTAGATGTTTCAGGACACACCATACACTTCTCGAGAGTGGCTGTTGGCAATTTACATCCAGCCCATCAGTGTAGCAAGGCTCCCATTTCTCCATGGCCTGTCCTGCATTTCTGGGTTTGACACTTTTTTCAGCATGGCCCTTTTGACCGATGGGAAGCGAGACTTCTTTGTAGCGCTGATTTGCCTTTCCAGGTTGCTTGGTTGGCCAAAAAGGGCGTATGCGTTTTTTTCTGAATATATTCAGGAAAATACGCATACGCCCTTTTTGGCCAAGGGCATCATTGTCAACGTTTTGCCGCTTTTCATGTGCTTTAAAGGCGATTCGAATCTACCTCCTGAAATCTGTTTCCTGCAATTCTGCCTTGATTTCAATTCCTCGTCTTTGCCTTCCCTCAATATATTTGTGGACGAGAGTTATCATTTATAACTCTTTAGGTTTGTGAATTGCAGTGCCCTGAAACTCCATTTTACAACTCGCTTTTTTGGGAGGTGGCCGCAAAAGCGCAGGATGGCTTCAGACCCTGTTCTGGTTCAGGGGGGCAGGCTGAGCCTGTGGTTAATTCTTCTTCCTGATGGGAAAATAGAGTGACCTGTGCCTGTCCCAACACCAAGAGCTAGTCTCTCATTGGTTCCCCGTCTTCCCGTTCATCCTCAGGACAAATTGCAACCTGTACGGAACAGGAGGTTAAAGGTGCTGATGCTCCAAGTAGGGAGATTGCTAGTAAAGTGGCTGGAATGGCGAACCTGAGAACAAGGAGATGAGAAATGAGGTGTGTTTTAGAAACCTTTCCCCATCACACGGTGTACCATCTTCTGGGTTTCTCATGCATGTTTTCGATGTAGGAAGATGCCCTTGAACCTGGAGATTATGGACCCATGCGATGGGTAGCACGCAGTATTACTTTAAAGGGTCTGCGTTTGCTCACCCAACCTCACCAAACCTCTCAGCCCCAAGAGTGTCCACCCTTATGTCTCATCCAGCTGTGGGTCTAGATATGGTCAATCGAGGTTGCATCACAGCCCCTGAACGAATTGTGTAAGAATTTCTCTCTCTTTCACTGTCTTTGTTTCATGGGTTTTTAAAAGAAATTTATTTTTATAATGGGCTTTAGCTGCTTTTCACGGCTGTGTTTATGCCGCTTTACACCCACTTGACACACTAACAGAGAAATATCAATACATAGGTTTTAAGATTATTACTAGTCAGATATATTCTTGTGCGGTGAATCGGGCGTGTTGAGTCCAGTTCTCTGAGCAAGGAGTAGGTCTTGTCTATTACATATTGGGTTTATGGAACTGTATCTGAGCTAATTTCAAACTCTTGTTTTATGTATCACCCCACCTCACCTTTCCCGTTAAGCAGCCATAGTGTGTTTTCTGCATGTGTGACTCTGTTCTGTTTTGTAATTCAGTTCAAGTGTAACGGTTTTTACATTCCCTCTATAAGTGACACCTTATGAGAAGTGTCCTTTTCTGTGTGACTTATTTCACTTAGAATCGTCGTACCTAAATCCACTCATCATGCTGCTACTAGCCTTATGACATTGATTTCATGGCTGAGTGGTATTCCATTGTACATAAGGACCTCAAATTTTTTATCCATTTTTGGCTTTCCTGGGATATTGAAGGTGGAATGAAGTGGAGGTCCTTGTCAACAGAGCAGCCCTAAACTTTGGGGTGCTTGTGTCTTGCTGATTTTTAATTTTCCCACTTTATACCCCCATGCGTGGAAGTGCCCTATGCTCTCTAAGCTGTGTTTTTTAGATGTTTCAGGACACACCATACACTTCTCGAGAGTGGCTGTTGGCAATTTACATCCTGCCCATCAGTGTAGCAAGGCTCCCATTTCTCCATGGCCTGTCCTGCATTTATGGTTTTGACACTTTTTTCAGCATGGCCCTTTTGACCGATGGGAAGCGAGACTTCTTTGTAGCGCTGATTTGCCTTTCAAGGTTGCTTGGTTGGCCAAAAAGGGCGTATGCGTTTTTTCCTGAATATATTCAGGAAAAAACGCATACGCCCTTTTTGGCCAAGGGCATCATTGTCAACGTTTTGCCGCTTTTCATGTGCTTTAAAGGCGATTCGAATCTACCTCCTGAAATCTGTTTCCTGCAATTCTGCCTTGATTTCAATTCCTCGTCTTTGCCTTCCCTCAATATATTTGTGGACGAGAGTTATCATTTATAACTCTGTAGGATTGTGAATTGCAGTGCCCTGAAGCTCCATTTTACAACTCGCTTTTTCGGAAGGTGGCCGCAAAAGCGCAGGATGGCTTCAGGCCCTGTTCTGGTTCCGGGGGGCAGGCTGAGCCTGTGGTTAATTCTTTTTCCTGATGGGAAAATAGACTGACCTGTGCCTGTCCCAACACCAAAAGCTAGTCTCTCATTGGTTCCCCATCTTCCCGTTCATCCTCAGGACAAATTGCAACCTGTATGGAACAGGAGGTTAAAGGTGCTGGTGCTCCAAGTAGGGAGATTGCTAGTAAAGTGGCTGGAATGGCGAACCTGAGAACAAGGAGATGAGAAATGAGGTGCATTTTAGAAACCTTTTCCCATCACACGGTGTACCATCATCTGGGTTTCTCATGCATGTTTTTGATGTAGGAAGATGCCCTTGAACCTGGAGATTAGGGACCCATGCGATGGGTAGCACGCAGTATTACTTTAAAGGGTCTGCGTTTGCTCACCCAACCTCACCAAACCTCTCAGCCCCAAGAGTGTCCACCCTTATGTCTCATCCAGCTGTGGGTCTAGATATGGTCAATCCAGGTTGCATCACAGCCCCTGAACGAATTGTGTAAGAATTTCTCTCTCTTTCAATGTCTTTGTTTCATGTGTTTTTAAAAGTAATTTATTTTTATAATGGGGTTTAGCTGCTTTTCACGGCTGTGTTTATGCCGCTTTACACTCACTTGACACACTAACAGAGAAATATCAATACATAGGTTTTAAGATTATTACTAGTCAGATATATTCTTGTGCGTTGAATCAGGTGTGTTGAGTCCAGTTCTCTGAGCAAGGAGTAGGTCTTGTCTATTACATATTGGGTTTATGGAACGGTATCTGAGCTAATTTCAAACTCTTGTTTTATGTATCACCCCACCTCACCTTTCCCGTTAAGCAGCCATAGTGTGTTTTCTGCATGTGTGACTCTGTTCTGTTTTGTAATTCAGTTCAAGTGTAACGGTTTTTACATTCCCTCTATAAGTGACACCTTATGAGAAGTGTCCTTTTCTGTGTGACTTATTTCACTTAGAATCGTCGTACCTAAATCCACTCATCATGCTTCTACTAGCCTTTTTACATTGATTTCATGGCTGAGTGATATTCCATTGTACATAAGGACCACAACTTTTTTATCCATTTTTCTCTTTCCTGGGATATTTTAGGTGGAATGAAGTGGAGGTCCTTGTCAACAGAGCAGCCCTAAACTTTGGGGTGCTTGTGTCTTGCTGATTTTTAATTTTCCCACTTTATACCCCCATGCGTGGAAGTGCCCTATGCTCTCTAAGCTGTGTTTTTTAGATGTTTCAGGACACACCGTACACTTCTCCAGAGTGGCTGTTGGCAATTTACATCCCGCCCATCAGTGTAGCAAGGCTCCCATTTCTCCATGGCCTGTCCTGCATTTCTGGTTTTGACACTTTTTTCAGCATGGCCCTTTTGACCGAAGGGAAGCGAGACTTCTTTGTAGCGCTGATTTGCCTTTCCAGGTTGCTTGGTTGGCCAAAAAGGGCGTATGCGTTTTTTCCTGAATATATTCAGGAAAAAATGCATACGCCCTTTTTGGCCAAGGGCATCATTGTCAACGTTTTGCCGCTTTTCATGTGCTTTAAAGGCGATTCGAATCTACCTCCTGAAATCTGTTTCCTGCAATTCTGCCTTGATTTCAATTCCTCGTCTTTGCCTTCCCTCAATATATTTGTGGACGAGAGTTATCATTTATAACTCTGTAGGATTGTGAATTGCAGTGCCCTGAAACTCCATTTTACAACTCGCTTTTTTGGGAGGTGGCCGCAAAAGCGCAGGATGGCTTCAGACCCTGTTCTGGTTTAGGGGGGCAGGCTGAGCCTGTGGTTAATTCTTCTTCCTGATGGGAAAATAGAGTGACCTGTGCCTGTCCCAACACCAAGAGCTAGTCTCTCATTGGTTCCCCGTCTTCCCTTTCATCCTCAGGACAAATTGCAACCTGTACGGAACAGGAGGTTAAAGGTGCTGATGCTCCAAGTAGGGAGATTGCTAGTAAAGTGGCTGGATTGGCGAACCTGAGAACAAGGAGATGAGAATTGAGGTGCGTTTTAGAAACCTTTCCCCATCACACGGTGTACCATCTTCTGGGTTTCTCATGCATGTTTTTGATGTAGGAAGATGCCCTTGAACCTGGAGATTAGGTACCCATGCGATGGGTAGCACGCAGTATTACTTTAAAGGGTCTGCGTTTGCTCACCCAACCTCACCAAACCTCTCAGCCCCAAGAGTGTCCACCCTTATGTCTCATCCAGCTGTGGGTCTAGATATGGTCAATCCAGGTTGCATCACAGCCCCTGAACGAATTGTGTAAGAATTTCTCTCTCTTTCACTGTCTTTGTTTCATGGGTTTTTAAAAGTAATTTATTTTTATAATGAGCTTTAGCTGCTTTTCACGGCTGTGTTTATGCCGCTTTACACCCACTTGACACACTAACAGAGAGATATCAATACATAGGTTTTAAGATTATTACTAGTCAGATATATTCTTGTGCGTTGAATCGGGCGTGTTGAGTCCAGTTCTCTGAGCAAGGAGTAGGTCTTGTCTATTACATATTGGGTTTATGGAACGGTATCTGAGCTAATTTGAAACTCTTGTTTTATGTATCACCCCACCTCACCTTTCCCGTTAAGCAGCCATAGTGTGTTTTCTGCATGTGTGACTCTGTTCTGTTTTGTAATTCAGTTCAAGTGTAACGGTTTTTACATTCCCTCTATAAGTGACACCTTATGAGAAGTGTCCTTTTCTGTGTGACTTATTTCACTTAGAATCGTCGTACCTAAATCCACTCATCATGCTGCTACTAGCCTTATGACATTGATTTCATGGCTGAGTGGTATTCCATTGTACATAAGGACCTCAAATTTTTATCCATTTTTGGCTTTCCTGGGATATTTAAGGTGGAATGAAGTGGAGGTCCTTGTCAACAGAGCAGCCCTAAACTTTGGGGTGCTTGTGTCTTGCTGATTTTTAATTTTCCCACTTTATACCCCCATGCGTGGAAGTGCCCTATGCTCTCTAAGCTGTGTTTTTTAGATGTTTCAGGACACACCATACACTTCTCGAGAGTGGCTGTTGGCAATTTACATCCAGCCCATCAGTGTAGCAAGGCTCCCATTTCTCCATGGCCTGTCCTGCATTTCTGGTTTTGACACTTTTTTCAGCATGGCCCTTTTGACCGATGGGAAGCGAGACTTCTTTGTAGCGCTGATTTGCCTTTCCAGGTTGCTTGGTTGGCCAAAAAGGGCGTATGCGTTTTTTCCTGAATATATTCAGGAAAATACGCATACGCCCTTTTTGGCCAAGGGCATCATTGTCAACGTTTTGCCGCTTTTCATGTGCTTTAAAGGCGATTCGAATCTACCTCCTGAAATCTGTTTCCTGCAATTCTGCCTTGATTTCAATTCCTCGTCTTTGCCTTCCCTCAATATATTTGTGGACGAGAGTTATCATTTATAACTCTTTAGGTTTGTGAATTGCAGTGCCCTGAAGCTCCATTTTACAACTCGCTTTTTTGGGAGCTGGCCGCAAAAGCGCAGGATGGCTTCAGGCCCTGTTCTGGTTCCGGGGGGCAGGCTGAGCCTGTGGTTAATTCTTCTTCCTGATGGGAAAATAGAGTGACCTGTGCCTGTCCCAACACCAAGAGCTAGTCTCACATTTTTTCCCCGTCTTCCCGTTCATCCTCAGGACAAATTGCAACCTGTACGGAATAGGAGGTTAAAGCTGCTGATGCTCCGAGTAGGGAGATTCCTAGTAAAGTGTCTGGATTTGCGAACCCGAGATCAAGGAGATGAGAAATGAGGTGTGTTTTAGAAACCTTTCCCCATCACACGGTGTACCATCTTCTGGGTTTCTCATGCATGTTTTCGATGTAGGAAGATGCCCTTGAACCTGGAGATTTGGGACCCATGCGACGGGCACCACGCAGTATTACTTTAAAGGGTCTGCGTTTGCTCACCCAACCTCACCAAACCTCTCAGCCCCAAGAGTGTCCACCCTTATGTCTCATCCAGCTGTGGGTCTAGATATGGTCAATCCAGGTTGCATCACAGCCCCTGAACGAATTGTGTAAGAATTTCTCTCTCTTTCACTGTCTTTGTTTCATGGGTTTTTAAAAGAAATTTATTTTTATAATGGGCTTTAGCTGCTTTTCACGGCTGTGTTTATGCCGCTTTACACCCACTTGACACACTAACAGAGAAATATCAATACATAGGTTTTAAGATTATTACTAGTCAGATATATTCTTGTGCGGTGAATCGGGCGTGTTGAGTCCAGTTCTCTGAGCAAGGAGTAGGTCTTGTCTATTACATTTTGGGTTTATGGAACGGTGTCTGAGCTAACTTGAAACTCTTGTTTTATGTATCACCCCACCTCACCTATCCCGTTAAGCAGCCATAGTGTGTTTTCTGCATGTGTGACTCTGTTCTGTTTTGTAATTCAGTTCAAGTGTAACGGTTTTTACATTCCCTCTATAAGTGACGTCTTATGAGAAGTGTCCTTTTCTGTGTGACTTATTTCACTTAGAATCTTCGTACCTAAATCCACTCATCATGCTTCTACTAGCCTTTTTACATTGATTTCATGGCTGAGTGATATTCCATTGTACATAAGGACCACAACTTTTTTATCCATTTTTCTCTTTCCTGGGATATTTTAGGTGGAATGAAGTGGAGGTCCTTGTCAACAGAGCAGCCCTAAACTTTGGGGTGCTTGTGTCTTGCTGATTTTTAATTTTCCCACTTTATACCCCCATGCGTGGAAGTGCCCTATGCTCTCTAAGCTGTGTTTTTTAGATGTTTCAGGACACACCGTACACTTCTCCAGAGTGGCTGTTGGCAATTTACATCCCGCCCATCAGTGTAGCAAGGCTCCCATTTCTCCATGGCCTGTCCTGCATTTCTGGTTTTGACACTTTTTTCAGCATGGACCTTTTGACCGATGGGAAGCGAGACTTCTTTGTAGCGCTGATTTGCCTTTCCAGGTTGCTTGGTTGGCCAAAAAGGGCGTATGCGTTTTTTCCTGAATATATTCAGGAAAAAACGCATACGCCCTTTTTGGCCAAGGGCATTATTGTCAACGTTTTGCCGCTTTTCATGTGCTTTAAAGGCGATTCGAATCTACCTCCTGAAATCTGTTTCCTGCAATTCTGCCTTGATTTCAATTCCTCGTCTTTGCCTTCCCTCAATATATTTGTGGACGAGAGTTATCATTTATAACTCTGTAGGATTGTGAATTGCAGTGCCCTGAAACTCCATTTTACAACTCGCTTTTTTGGGAGGTGGCCGCAAAAGCGCAGGATGGCTTCAGACCCTGTTCTGGTTCAGGGGGGCAGGCTGAGCCTGTGGTTAATTCTTCTTCCTGATGGGAAAATAGAGTGACCTGTGCCTGTCCCAACACCAAGAGCTAGTCTCTCATTGGTTCCCCGTCTTCCCTTTCATCCTCAGGACAAATTGCAACCTGTACGGAACAGGAGGTTAAAGGTGCTGATGCTCCAAGTAGGGAGATTGCTAGTAAAGTGGCTGGAATGGCGAACCTGAGAACAAGGAGATGAGAAATGAGGTGCGTTTTAGAAACCTTTCCCCATCACACGGTGTACCATCTTCTGGGTTTCTCATGCATGTTTTTGATGTAGGAAGATGCCCTTGAACCTGGAGATTATGGACCCATGCGATGGGTAGCACGCAGTATTACTTTAAAGGGTCTGCGTTTGCTCACCCAACCTCACCAAACCTCTCAGCCCCAAGAGTGTCCACCCTTATGTCTCATCCAGCTGTGGGTCTAGATATGGTCAATCCAGGTTGCATCACAGCCCCTGAACGAATTGTGTAAGAATTTCTCTCTCTTTCACTGTCTTTGTTTCATGTGTTTTTAAAAGTAATTTATTTTTATAATGGGGTTTAGCTGCTTTTCACGGCTGTGTTTATGCCGCTTTACACCCACTTGACACACTAACAGAGAAATATCAATACATAGGTTTTAAGATTATTACTAGTCAGATATATTCTTGTGCGTTGAATCAGGCGTGTTGAGTCCAGTTCTCTGAGCAAGGAGTAGGTCTTGTCTATTACATATTGGGTTTATGGAACTGTATCTGAGCTAATTTCAAACTCTTGTTTTATGTATCACCCCACCTCACCTTTCCCGTTAAGCAGCCATAGTGTGTTTTCTGCATGTGTGACTCTGTTCTGTTTTGTAATTCAGTTCAAGTGTAACGGTTTTTACATTCCCTCTATAAGTGACACCTTATGAGAAGTGTCCTTTTCTGTGTGACTTATTTCACTTAGAATCGTCGTACCTAAATCCACTCATCATGCTGCTACTAGCCTTATGACATTGATTTCATGGCTGAGTGGTATTCCATTGTACATAAGGACCTCAAATTTTTTATCCATTTTTGGCTTTCCTGGGATATTGAAGGTGGAATGAAGTGGAGGTCCTTGTCAACAGAGCAGCCCTAAACTTTGGGGTGCTTGTGTCTTGCTGATTTTTAATTTTCCCACTTTATACCCCCATGCGTGGAAGTGCCCTATGCTCTCTAAGCTGTGTTTTTTAGATGTTTCAGGACACACCATACACTTCTCGAGAGTGGCTGTTGGCAATTTACATCCTGCCCATCAGTGTAGCAAGGCTCCCATTTCTCCATGGCCTGTCCTGCATTTATGGTTTTGACACTTTTTTCAGCATGGCCCTTTTGACCGATGGGAAGCGAGACTTCTTTGTAGCGCTGATTTGCCTTTCAAGGTTGCTTGGTTGGCCAAAAAGGGCGTATGCGTTTTTTCCTGAATATATTCAGGAAAAAACGCATACGCCCTTTTTGGCCAAGGGCATCATTGTCAACGTTTTGCCGCTTTTCATGTGCTTTAAAGGCGATTCGAATCTACCTCCTGAAATCTGTTTCCTGCAATTCTGCCTTGATTTCAATTCCTCGTCTTTGCCTTCCCTCAATATATTTGTGGACGAGAGTTATCATTTATAACTCTGTAGGATTGTGAATTGCAGTGCCCTGAAGCTCCATTTTACAACTCGCTTTTTCGGAAGGTGGCCGCAAAAGCGCAGGATGGCTTCAGGCCCTGTTCTGGTTCCGGGGGGCAGGCTGAGCCTGTGGTTAATTCTTTTTCCTGATGGGAAAATAGACTGACCTGTGCCTGTCCCAACACCAAAAGCTAGTCTCTCATTGGTTCCCCATCTTCCCGTTCATCCTCAGGACAAATTGCAACCTGTATGGAACAGGAGGTTAAAGGTGCTGGTGCTCCAAGTAGGGAGATTGCTAGTAAAGTGGCTGGAATGGCGAACCTGAGAACAAGGAGATGAGAAATGAGGTGCATTTTAGAAACCTTTTCCCATCACACGGTGTACCATCATCTGGGTTTCTCATGCATGTTTTTGATGTAGGAAGATGCCCTTGAACCTGGAGATTAGGGACCCATGCGATGGGTAGCACGCAGTATTACTTTAAAGGGTCTGCGTTTGCTCACCCAACCTCACCAAACCTCTCAGCCCCAAGAGTGTCCACCCTTATGTCTCATCCAGCTGTGGGTCTAGATATGGTCAATCCAGGTTGCATCACAGCCCCTGAACGAATTGTGTAAGAATTTCTCTCTCTTTCACTGTCTTTGTTTCATGTGTTTTTAAAAGTAATTTATTTTTATAATGGGGTTTAGCTGCTTTTCACGGCTGTGTTTATGCCGCTTTACACCCACTTGACACACTAACAGAGAAATATCAATACATAGGTTTTAAGATTATTACTAGTCAGATATATTCTTGTGCGTTGAATCAGGTGTGTTGAGTCCAGTTCTCTGAGCAAGGAGTAGGTCTTGTCTATTACATATTGGGTTTATGGAACGGTATCTGAGCTAATTTCAAACTCTTGTTTTATGTATCACCCCACCTCACCTTTCCCGTTAAGCAGCCATAGTGTGTTTTCTGCATGTGTGACTCTGTTCTGTTTTGTAATTCAGTTCAAGTGTAACGGTTTTTACATTCCCTCTATAAGTGACACCTTATGAGAAGTGTCCTTTTCTGTGTGACTTATTTCACTTAGAATCGTCGTACCTAAATCCACTCATCATGCTTCTACTAGCCTTTTTACATTGATTTCATGGCTGAGTGATATTCCATTGTACATAAGGACCACAACTTTTTTATCCATTTTTCTCTTTCCTGGGATATTTTAGGTGGAATGGAGTGGAGGTCCTTGTCAACAGAGCAGCCCTAAACTTTGGGGTGCTTGTGTCTTGCTGATTTTTAATTTTCCCACTTTATACCCCCATGCGTGGAAGTGCCCTATGCTCTCTAAGTTGTGTTTTTTAGATGTTTCAGGACACACCGTACACTTCTCCAGAGTGGCTGTTGGCAATTTACATCCCGCCCATCAGTGTAGCAAGGTTCCCATTTCTCCATGGCCTGTCCTGCATTTCTGGTTTTGACACTTTTTTCAGCATGGCCCTTTTGACCGAAGGGAAGCGAGACTTCTTTGTAGCGCTGATTTGCCTTTCCAGGTTGCTTGGTTGGCCAAAAAGGGCGTATGCGTTTTTTCCTGAATATATTCAGGAAAAAATGCATACGCCCTTTTTGGCCAAGGGCATCATTGTCAACGTTTTGCCGCTTTTCATGTGCTTTAAAGGCGATTCGAATCTACCTCCTGAAATCTGTTTCCTGCAATTCTGCCTTGATTTCAATTCCTCGTCTTTGCCTTCCCTCAATATATTTGTGGACGAGAGTTATCATTTATAACTCTGTAGGATTGTGAATTGCAGTGCCCTGAAACTCCATTTTACAACTCGCTTTTTTGGGAGGTGGCCGCAAAAGCGCAGGATGGCTTCAGACCCTGTTCTGGTTTAGGGGGGCAGGCTGAGCCTGTGGTTAATTCTTCTTCCTGATGGGAAAATAGAGTGACCTGTGCCTGTCCCAACACCAAGAGCTAGTCTCTCATTGGTTCCCCGTCTTCCCTTTCATCCTCAGGACAAATTGCAACCTGTACGGAACAGGAGGTTAAAGGTGCTGATGCTCCAAGTAGGGAGATTGCTAGTAAAGTGGCTGGAATGGCGAACCTGAGAACAAGGAGATGAGAAATGAGGTGCGTTTTAGAAACCTTTCCCCATCACACGGTGTACCATCTTCTGGGTTTCTCATGCATGTTTTTGATGTAGGAAGATGCCCTTGAACCTGGAGATTAGGTACCCATGCGATGGGTAGCACGCAGTATTACTTTAAAGGGTCTGCGTTTGCTCACCCAACCTCACCAAACCTCTCAGCCCCAAGAGTGTCCACCCTTATGTCTCATCCAGCTGTGGGTCTAGATATGGTCAATCCAGGTTGCATCACAGCCCCTGAACGAATTGTGTAAGAATTTCTCTCTCTTTCACTGTCTTTGTTTCATGGGTTTTTAAAAGTAATTTATTTTTATAATGAGCTTTAGCTGCTTTTCACGGCTGTGTTTATGCCGCTTTACACCCACTTGACACACTAACAGAGAGATATCAATACATAGGTTTTAAGATTATTACTAGTCAGATATATTCTTGTGCGTTGAATCGGGCGTGTTGAGTCCAGTTCTCTGAGCAAGGAGTAGGTCTTGTCTATTACATATTGGGTTTATGGAACGGTATCTGAGCTAATTTCAAACTCTTGTTTTATGTATCACCCCACCTCACCTTTCCCGTTAAGCAGCCATAGTGTGTTTTCTGCATGTGTGACTCTGTTCTGTTTTGTAATTCAGTTCAAGTGTAACGGTTTTTACATTCCCTCTATAAGTGACACCTTATGAGAAGTGTCCTTTTCTGTGTGACTTATTTCACTTAGAATCGTCGTACCTAAATCCACTCATCATGCTGCTACTAGCCTTATGACATTGATTTCATGGCTGAGTGGTATTCCATTGTACATAAGGACCTCAAATTTTTTATCCATTTTTGGCTTTCCTGGGATATTTAAGGTGGAATGAAGTGGAGGTCCTTGTCAACAGAGCAGCCCTAAACTTTGGGGTGCTTGTGTCTTGCTGATTTTTAATTTTCCCACTTTATACCCCCATGCGTGGAAGTGCCCTATGCTCTCTAAGCTGTGTTTTTTAGATGTTTCAGGACACACCATACATTTCTCGAGAGTGGCTGTTGGCAATTTACATCCCGCCCATCAGTGTAGCAAGGCTCCCATTTCTCCATGGCCTGTCCTGCATTTCTGGTTTTGACACTTTTTTCAGCATGGCCCTTTTGACCGATGGGAAGCGAGACTTCTTTGTAGCGCTGATTTGCCTTTCCAGGTTGCTTGGTTGGCCAAAAAGGGCGTATGCGTTTTTTCCTGAATATATTCAGGAAAAAACGCATACGCCCTTTTTGGCCAAGGGCATCATTGTCAACGTTTTGCCGCTTTTCATGTGCTTTAAAGGCGATTCGAATCTACCTCCTGAAATCTGTTTCCTGCAATTCTGCCTTGATTTCAATTCCTCGTCTTTGCCTTCCCTCAATATATTTGTGGACGAGAGTTATCATTTATAACTCTTCAGGTTTGTGAATTGCAGTGCCCTGAAGCTCCATTTTACAACTCGCTTTTTCGGAAGGTGGCCGCAAAAGCGCAGGATGGCTTCAGGCCCTGTTCTGGTTCCGGGGGGCAGGCTGAGCCTGTGGTTAATTCTTTTTCCTGATGGGAAAATAGACTGACCTGTGCCTGTCCCAACACCAAAAGCTAGTCTCTCATTGGTTCCCCATCTTCCCGTTCATCCTCAGGACAAATTGCAACCTGTATGGAACAGGAGGTTAAAGGTGCTGGTGCTCCAAGTAGGGAGATTGCTAGTAAAGTGGCTGGAATGGCGAACCTGAGAACAAGGAGATGAGAAATGAGGTGCATTTTAGAAACCTTTTCCCATCACACGGTGTACCATCATCTGGGTTTCTCATGCATGTTTTTGATGTAGGAAGATGCCCTTGAACCTGGAGATTAGGGACCCATGCGATGGGTAGCACGCAGTATTACTTTAAAGGGTCTGCGTTTGCTCACCCAACCTCACCAAACCTCTCAGCCCCAAGAGTGTCCACCCTTATGTCTCATCCAGCTGTGGGTCTAGATATGGTCAATCCAGGTTGCATCACAGCCCCTGAACGAATTGTGTAAGAATTTCTCTCTCTTTCACTGTCTTTGTTTCATGTGTTTTTAAAAGTAATTTATTTTTATAATGGGGTTTAGCTGCTTTTCACGGCTGTGTTTATGCCGCTTTACACCCACTTGACACACTAACAGAGAAATATCAATACATAGGTTTTAAGATTATTACTAGTCAGATATATTCTTGTGCGTTGAATCAGGTGTGTTGAGTCCAGTTCTCTGAGCAAGGAGTAGGTCTTGTCTATTACATATTGGGTTTATGGAACGGTATCTGAGCTAATTTCAAACTCTTGTTTTATGTATCACCCCACCTCACCTTTCCCGTTAAGCAGCCATAGTGTGTTTTCTGCATGTGTGACTCTGTTCTGTTTTGTAATTCAGTTCAAGTGTAACGGTTTTTACATTCCCTCTATAAGTGACACCTTATGAGAAGTGTCCTTTTCTGTGTGACTTATTTCACTTAGAATCGTCGTACCTAAATCCACTCATCATGCTTCTACTAGCCTTTTTACATTGATTTCATGGCTGAGTGATATTCCATTGTACATAAGGACCACAACTTTTTTATCCATTTTTCTCTTTCCTGGGATATTTTAGGTGGAATGAAGTGGAGGTCCTTGTCAACAGAGCAGCCCTAAACTTTGGGGTGCTTGTGTCTTGCTGATTTTTAATTTTCCCACTTTATACCCCCATGCGTGGAAGTGCCCTATGCTCTCTAAGCTGTGTTTTTTAGATGTTTCAGGACACACCATACACTTCTCGAGAGTGGCTGTTGGCAATTTACATCCTGCCCATCAGTGTAGCAAGGCTCCCATTTCTCCATGGCCTGTCCTGCATTTATGGTTTTGACACTTTTTTCAGCATGGCCCTTTTGACCGATGGGAAGCGAGACTTCTTTGTAGCGCTGATTTGCCTTTCAAGGTTGCTTGGTTGGCCAAAAAGGGCGTATGCGTTTTTTCCTGAATATATTCAGGAAAAAACGCATACGCCCTTTTTGGCCAAGGGCATCATTGTCAACGTTTTGCCGCTTTTCATGTGCTTTAAAGGCGATTCGAATCTACCTCCTGAAATCTGTTTCCTGCAATTCTGCCTTGATTTCAATTCCTCGTCTTTGCCTTCCCTCAATATATTTGTGGACGAGAGTTATCATTTATAACTCTGTAGGATTGTGAATTGCAGTGCCCTGAAGCTCCATTTTACAACTCGCTTTTTCGGAAGGTGGCCGCAAAAGCGCAGGATGGCTTCAGGCCCTGTTCTGGTTCCGGGGGGCAGGCTGAGCCTGTGGTTAATTCTTTTTCCTGATGGGAAAATAGACTGACCTGTGCCTGTCCCAACACCAAAAGCTAGTCTCTCATTGGTTCCCCATCTTCCCGTTCATCCTCAGGACAAATTGCAACCTGTATGGAACAGGAGGTTAAAGGTGCTGGTGCTCCAAGTAGGGAGATTGCTAGTAAAGTGGCTGGAATGGCGAACCTGAGAACAAGGAGATGAGAAATGAGGTGCATTTTAGAAACCTTTTCCCATCACACGGTGTACCATCATCTGGGTTTCTCATGCATGTTTTTGATGTAGGAAGATGCCCTTGAACCTGGAGATTAGGGACCCATGCGATGGGTAGCACGCAGTATTACTTTAAAGGGTCTGCGTTTGCTCACCCAACCTCACCAAACCTCTCAGCCCCAAGAGTGTCCACCCTTATGTCTCATCCAGCTGTGGGTCTAGATATGGTCAATCCAGGTTGCATCACAGCCCCTGAACGAATTGTGTAAGAATTTCTCTCTCTTTCACTGTCTTTGTTTCATGTGTTTTTAAAAGTAATTTATTTTTATAATGGGGTTTAGCTGCTTTTCACGGCTGTGTTTATGCCGCTTTACACCCACTTGACACACTAACAGAGAAATATCAATACATAGGTTTTAAGATTATTACTAGTCAGATATATTCTTGTGCGTTGAATCAGGTGTGTTGAGTCCAGTTCTCTGAGCAAGGAGTAGGTCTTGTCTATTACATATTGGGTTTATGGAACGGTATCTGAGCTAATTTCAAACTCTTGTTTTATGTATCACCCCACCTCACCTTTCCCGTTAAGCAGCCATAGTGTGTTTTCTGCATGTGTGACTCTGTTCTGTTTTGTAATTCAGTTCAAGTGTAACGGTTTTTACATTCCCTCTATAAGTGACACCTTATGAGAAGTGTCCTTTTCTGTGTGACTTATTTCACTTAGAATCGTCGTACCTAAATCCACTCATCATGCTTCTACTAGCCTTTTTACATTGATTTCATGGCTGAGTGATATTCCATTGTACATAAGGACCACAACTTTTTTATCCATTTTTCTCTTTCCTGGGATATTTTAGGTGGAATGGAGTGGAGGTCCTTGTCAACAGAGCAGCCCTAAACTTTGGGGTGCTTGTGTCTTGCTGATTTTTAATTTTCCCACTTTATACCCCCATGCGTGGAAGTGCCCTATGCTCTCTAAGTTGTGTTTTTTAGATGTTTCAGGACACACCGTACACTTCTCCAGAGTGGCTGTTGGCAATTTACATCCCGCCCATCAGTGTAGCAAGGTTCCCATTTCTCCATGGCCTGTCCTGCATTTCTGGTTTTGACACTTTTTTCAGCATGGCCCTTTTGACCGAAGGGAAGCGAGACTTCTTTGTAGCGCTGATTTGCCTTTCCAGGTTGCTTGGTTGGCCAAAAAGGGCGTATGCGTTTTTTCCTGAATATATTCAGGAAAAAATGCATACGCCCTTTTTGGCCAAGGGCATCATTGTCAACGTTTTGCCGCTTTTCATGTGCTTTAAAGGCGATTCGAATCTACCTCCTGAAATCTGTTTCCTGCAATTCTGCCTTGATTTCAATTCCTCGTCTTTGCCTTCCCTCAATATATTTGTGGACGAGAGTTATCATTTATAACTCTGTAGGATTGTGAATTGCAGTGCCCTGAAACTCCATTTTACAACTCGCTTTTTTGGGAGGTGGCCGCAAAAGCGCAGGATGGCTTCAGACCCTGTTCTGGTTTAGGGGGGCAGGCTGAGCCTGTGGTTAATTCTTCTTCCTGATGGGAAAATAGAGTGACCTGTGCCTGTCCCAACACCAAGAGCTAGTCTCTCATTGGTTCCCCGTCTTCCCTTTCATCCTCAGGACAAATTGCAACCTGTACGGAACAGGAGGTTAAAGGTGCTGATGCTCCAAGTAGGGAGATTGCTAGTAAAGTGGCTGGAATGGCGAACCTGAGAACAAGGAGATGAGAAATGAGGTGCGTTTTAGAAACCTTTCCCCATCACACGGTGTACCATCTTCTGGGTTTCTCATGCATGTTTTTGATGTAGGAAGATGCCCTTGAACCTGGAGATTAGGTACCCATGCGATGGGTAGCACGCAGTATTACTTTAAAGGGTCTGCGTTTGCTCACCCAACCTCACCAAACCTCTCAGCCCCAAGAGTGTCCACCCTTATGTCTCATCCAGCTGTGGGTCTAGATATGGTCAATCCAGGTTGCATCACAGCCCCTGAACGAATTGTGTAAGAATTTCTCTCTCTTTCACTGTCTTTGTTTCATGGGTTTTTAAAAGTAATTTATTTTTATAATGAGCTTTAGCTGCTTTTCACGGCTGTGTTTATGCCGCTTTACACCCACTTGACACACTAACAGAGAGATATCAATACATAGGTTTTAAGATTATTACTAGTCAGATATATTCTTGTGCGTTGAATCGGGCGTGTTGAGTCCAGTTCTCTGAGCAAGGAGTAGGTCTTGTCTATTACATATTGGGTTTATGGAACGGTATCTGAGCTAATTTCAAACTCTTGTTTTATGTATCACCCCACCTCACCTTTCCCGTTAAGCAGCCATAGTGTGTTTTCTGCATGTGTGACTCTGTTCTGTTTTGTAATTCAGTTCAAGTGTAACGGTTTTTACATTCCCTCTATAAGTGACACCTTATGAGAAGTGTCCTTTTCTGTGTGACTTATTTCACTTAGAATCGTCGTACCTAAATCCACTCATCATGCTGCTACTAGCCTTATGACATTGATTTCATGGCTGAGTGGTATTCCATTGTACATAAGGACCTCAAATTTTTTATCCATTTTTGGCTTTCCTGGGATATTGAAGGTGGAATGAAGTGGAGGTCCTTGTCAACAGAGCAGCCCTAAACTTTGGGGTGCTTGTGTCTTGCTGATTTTTAATTTTCCCACTTTATACCCCCATGCGTGGAAGTGCCCTATGCTCTCTAAGCTGTGTTTTTTAGATGTTTCAGGACACACCATACATTTCTCGAGAGTGGCTGTTGGCAATTTACATCCCGCCCATCAGTGTAGCAAGGCTCCCATTTCTCCATGGCCTGTCCTGCATTTCTGGTTTTGACACTTTTTTCAGCATGGCCCTTTTGACCGATGGGAAGCGAGACTTCTTTGTAGCGCTGATTTGCCTTTCCAGGTTGCTTGGTTGGCCAAAAAGGGCGTATGCGTTTTTTCCTGAATATATTCAGGAAAAAACGCATACGCCCTTTTTGGCCAAGGGCATCATTGTCAACGTTTTGCCGCTTTTCATGTGCTTTAAAGGCGATTCGAATCTACCTCCTGAAATCTGTTTCCTGCAATTCTGCCTTGATTTCAATTCCTCGTCTTTGCCTTCCCTCAATATATTTGTGGACGAGAGTTATCATTTATAACTCTTCAGGTTTGTGAATTGCAGTGCCCTGAAGCTCCATTTTACAACTCGCTTTTTCGGAAGGTGGCCGCAAAAGCGCAGGATGGCTTCAGGCCCTGTTCTGGTTCCGGGGGGCAGGCTGAGCCTGTGGTTAATTCTTTTTCCTGATGGGAAAATAGACTGACCTGTGCCTGTCCCAACACCAAAAGCTAGTCTCTCATTGGTTCCCCATCTTCCCGTTCATCCTCAGGACAAATTGCAACCTGTATGGAACAGGAGGTTAAAGGTGCTGGTGCTCCAAGTAGGGAGATTGCTAGTAAAGTGGCTGGAATGGCGAACCTGAGAACAAGGAGATGAGAAATGAGGTGCATTTTAGAAACCTTTTCCCATCACACGGTGTACCATCATCTGGGTTTCTCATGCATGTTTTTGATGTAGGAAGATGCCCTTGAACCTGGAGATTAGGGACCCATGCGATGGGTAGCACGCAGTATTACTTTAAAGGGTCTGCGTTTGCTCACCCAACCTCACCAAACCTCTCAGCCCCAAGAGTGTCCACCCTTATGTCTCATCCAGCTGTGGGTCTAGATATGGTCAATCCAGGTTGCATCACAGCCCCTGAACGAATTGTGTAAGAATTTCTCTCTCTTTCACTGTCTTTGTTTCATGTGTTTTTAAAAGTAATTTATTTTTATAATGGGGTTTAGCTGCTTTTCACGGCTGTGTTTATGCCGCTTTACACCCACTTGACACACTAACAGAGAAATATCAATACATAGGTTTTAAGATTATTACTAGTCAGATATATTCTTGTGCGTTGAATCAGGTGTGTTGAGTCCAGTTCTCTGAGCAAGGAGTAGGTCTTGTCTATTACATATTGGGTTTATGGAACGGTATCTGAGCTAATTTCAAACTCTTGTTTTATGTATCACCCCACCTCACCTTTCCCGTTAAGCAGCCATAGTGTGTTTTCTGCATGTGTGACTCTGTTCTGTTTTGTAATTCAGTTCAAGTGTAACGGTTTTTACATTCCCTCTATAAGTGACACCTTATGAGAAGTGTCCTTTTCTGTGTGACTTATTTCACTTAGAATCGTCGTACCTAAATCCACTCATCATGCTTCTACTAGCCTTTTTACATTGATTTCATGGCTGAGTGATATTCCATTGTACATAAGGACCACAACTTTTTTATCCATTTTTCTCTTTCCTGGGATATTTTAGGTGGAATGAAGTGGAGGTCCTTGTCAACAGAGCAGCCCTAAACTTTGGGGTGCTTGTGTCTTGCTGATTTTTAATTTTCCCACTTTATACCCCCATGCGTGGAAGTGCCCTATGCTCTCTAAGCTGTGTTTTTTAGATGTTTCAGGACACACCGTACACTTCTCCAGAGTGGCTGTTGGCAATTTACATCCCGCCCATCAGTGTAGCAAGGCTCCCATTTCTCCATGGCCTGTCCTGCATTTCTGGTTTTGACACTTTTTTCAGCATGGCCCTTTTGACCGAAGGGAAGCGAGAATTCTTTGTAGCGCTGATTTGCCTTTCCAGGTTGCTTGGTTGGCCAAAAAGGGCGTATGCGTTTTTTCCTGAATATATTCAGGAAAAAATGCATACGCCCTTTTTGGCCAAGGGCATCATTGTCAACGTTTTGCCGCTTTTCATGTGCTTTAAAGGCGATTCGAATCTACCTCCTGAAATCTGTTTCCTGCAATTCTGCCTTGATTTCAATTCCTCGTCTTTGCCTTCCCTCAATATATTTGTGGACGAGAGTTATCATTTATAACTCTGTAGGATTGTGAATTGCAGTGCCCTGAAACTCCATTTTACAACTCGCTTTTTTGGGAGGTGGCCGCAAAAGCGCAGGATGGCTTCAGACCCTGTTCTGGTTTAGGGGGGCAGGCTGAGCCTGTGGTTAATTCTTCTTCCTGATGGGAAAATAGAGTGACCTGTGCCTGTCTCAACACCAAGAGCTAGTCTCTCATTGGTTCCCCGTCTTCCCTTTCATCCTCAGGACAAATTGCAACCTGTACGGAACAGGAGGTTAAAGGTGCTGATGCTCCAAGTAGGGAGATTGCTAGTAAAGTGGCTGGATTGGCGAACCTGAGAACAAGGAGATGAGAATTGAGGTGCGTTTTAGAAACCTTTCCCCATCACACGGTGTACCATCTTCTGGGTTTCTCATGCATGTTTTTGATGTAGGAAGATGCCCTTGAACCTGGAGATTAGGTACCCATGCGATGGGTAGCACGCAGTATTACTTTAAAGGGTCTGCGTTTGCTCACCCAACCTCACCAAACCTCTCAGCCCCAAGAGTGTCCACCCTTATGTCTCATCCAGCTGTGGGTCTAGATATGGTCAATCCAGGTTGCATCACAGCCCCTGAACGAATTGTGTAAGAATTTCTCTCTCTTTCACTGTCTTTGTTTCATGGGTTTTTAAAAGTAATTTATTTTTATAATGAGCTTTAGCTGCTTTTCACGGCTGTGTTTATGCCGCTTTACACCCACTTGACACACTAACAGAGAGATATCAATACATAGGTTTTAAGATTATTACTAGTCAGATATATTCTTGTGCGTTGAATCGGGCGTGTTGAGTCCAGTTCTCTGAGCAAGGAGTAGGTCTTGTCTATTACATATTGGGTTTATGGAACGGTATCTGAGCTAATTTCAAACTCTTGTTTTATGTATCACCCCACCTCACCTTTCCCGTTAAGCAGCCATAGTGTGTTTTCTGCATGTGTGACTCTGTTCTGTTTTGTAATTCAGTTCAAGTGTAACGGTTTTTACATTCCCTCTATAAGTGACACCTTATGAGAAGTGTCCTTTTCTGTGTGACTTATTTCACTTAGAATCGTCGTACCTAAATCCACTCATCATGCTGCTACTAGCCTTATGACATTGATTTCATGGCTGAGTGGTATTCCATTGTACATAAGGACCTCAAATTTTTTATCCATTTTTGGCTTTCCTGGGATATTTAAGGTGGAATGAAGTGGAGGTCCTTGTCAACAGAGCAGCCCTAAACTTTGGGGTGCTTGTGTCTTGCTGATTTTTAATTTTCCCACTTTATACCCCCATGCGTGGAAGTGCCCTATGCTCTCTAAGCTGTGTTTTTTAGATGTTTCAGGACACACCATACATTTCTCGAGAGTGGCTGTTGGCAATTTACATCCCGCCCATCAGTGTAGCAAGGCTCCCATTTCTCCATGGCCTGTCCTGCATTTCTGGTTTTGACACTTTTTTCAGCATGGCCCTTTTGACCGATGGGAAGCGAGACTTCTTTGTAGCGCTGATTTGCCTTTCCAGGTTGCTTGGTTGGCCAAAAAGGGCGTATGCGTTTTTTCCTGAATATATTCAGGAAAAAACGCATACGCCCTTTTTGGCCAAGGGCATCATTGTCAACGTTTTGCCGCTTTTCATGTGCTTTAAAGGCGATTCGAATCTACCTCCTGAAATCTGTTTCCTGCAATTCTGCCTTGATTTCAATTCCTCGTCTTTGCCTTCCCTCAATATATTTGTGGACGAGAGTTATCATTTATAACTCTTCAGGTTTGTGAATTGCAGTGCCCTGAAGCTCCATTTTACAACTCGCTTTTTTGGGATCTGGCCGCAAAAGCGCAGGATGGCTTCAGGCCCTGTTCTGGTTCCGGGGGGCAGGCTGAGCCTGTGGTTAATTCTTTTTCCTGATGGGAAAATAGACTGACCTGTGCCTGTCCCAACACCAAAAGCTAGTCTCTCATTGGTTCCCCATCTTCCCGTTCATCCTCAGGACAAATTGCAACCTGTATGGAACAGGAGGTTAAAGGTGCTGGTGCTCCAAGTAGGGAGATTGCTAGTAAAGTGGCTGGAATGGCGAACCTGAGAACAAGGAGATGAGAAATGAGGTGCATTTTAGAAACCTTTTCCCATCACACGGTGTACCATCATCTGGGTTTCTCATGCATGTTTTTGATGTAGGAAGATGCCCTTGAACCTGGAGATTAGGGACCCATGCGATGGGTAGCACGCAGTATTACTTTAAAGGGTCTGCGTTTGCTCACCCAACCTCACCAAACCTCTCAGCCCCAAGAGTGTCCACCCTTATGTCTCATCCAGCTGTGGGTCTAGATATGGTCAATCCAGGTTGCATCACAGCCCCTGAACGAATTGTGTAAGAATTTCTCTCTCTTTCACTGTCTTTGTTTCATGTGTTTTTAAAAGTAATTTATTTTTATAATGGGGTTTAGCTGCTTTTCACGGCTGTGTTTATGCCGCTTTACACCCACTTGACACACTAACAGAGAAATATCAATACATAGGTTTTAAGATTATTACTAGTCAGATATATTCTTGTGCGTTGAATCAGGTGTGTTGAGTCCAGTTCTCTGAGCAAGGAGTAGGTCTTGTCTATTACATATTGGGTTTATGGAACGGTATCTGAGCTAATTTCAAACTCTTGTTTTATGTATCACCCCACCTCACCTTTCCCGTTAAGCAGCCATAGTGTGTTTTCTGCATGTGTGACTCTGTTCTGTTTTGTAATTCAGTTCAAGTGTAACGGTTTTTACATTCCCTCTATAAGTGACACCTTATGAGAAGTGTCCTTTTCTGTGTGACTTATTTCACTTAGAATCGTCGTACCTAAATCCACTCATCATGCTTCTACTAGGCTTTTTACATTGATTTCATGGCTGAGTGATATTCCATTGTACATAAGGACCACAACTTTTTTATCCATTTTTCTCTTTCCTGGGATATTTTAGGTGGAATGAACTGGAGGTCCTTGTCAACAGAGCAGCCCTAAACTTTGGGGTGCTTGTGTCTTGCTGATTTTTAATTTTCCCACTTTATACCCCCATGCGTGGAAGTGCCCTATGCTCTCTAAGCTGTGTTTTTTAGATGTTTCAGGACACACCGTACACTTCTCCAGAGTGGCTGTTGGCAATTTACATCCCGCCCATCAGTGTAGCAAGGCTCCCATTTCTCCATGGCCTGTCCTGCATTTCTGGTTTTGACACTTTTTTCAGCATGGCCCTTTTGACCGAAGGGAAGCGAGACTTCTTTGTAGCGCTGATTTGCCTTTCCAGGTTGCTTGGTTGGCCAAAAAGGGCGTATGCGTTTTTTCCTGAATATATTCAGGAAAAAATGCATACGCCCTTTTTGGCCAAGGGCATCATTGTCAACGTTTTGCCGCTTTTCATGTGCTTTAAAGGCGATTCGAATCTACCTCCTGAAATCTGTTTCCTGCAATTCTGCCTTGATTTCAATTCCTCGTCTTTGCCTTCCCTCAATATATTTGTGGACGAGAGTTATCATTTATAACTCTGTAGGATTGTGAATTGCAGTGCCCTGAAACTCCATTTTACAACTCGCTTTTTTGGGAGGTGGCCGCAAAAGCGCAGGATGGCTTCAGACCCTGTTCTGGTTTAGGGGGGCAGGCTGAGCCTGTGGTTAATTCTTCTTCCTGATGGGAAAATAGAGTGACCTGTGCCTGTCCCAACACCAAGAGCTAGTCTCTCATTGGTTCCCCGTCTTCCCTTTCATCCTCAGGACAAATTGCAACCTGTACGGAACAGGAGGTTAAAGGTGCTGATGCTCCAAGTAGGGAGATTGCTAGTAAAGTGGCTGGAATGGCGAACCTGAGAACAAGGAGATGAGAATTGAGGTGCGTTTTAGAAACCTTTCCCCATCACACGGTGTACCATCTTCTGGGTTTCTCATGCATGTTTTTGATGTAGGAAGATTCCCTTGAACCTGGAGATTAGGTACCCATGCGATGGGTAGCACGCAGTATTACTTTAAAGGGTCTGCGTTTGCTCACCCAACCTCACCAAACCTCTCAGCCCCAAGAGTGTCCACCCTTATGTCTCATCCAGCTGTGGGTCTAGATATGGTCAATCCAGGTTGCATCACAGCCCCTGAACGAATTGTGTAAGAATTTCTCTCTCTTTCACTCTCTTTGTTTCATGGGTTTTTAAAAGTAATTTATTTTTATAATGAGCTTTAGCTGCTTTTCACGGCTGTGTTTATGCCGCTTTACACCCAGTTGACACACTAACAGAGAGATATCAATACATAGGTTTTAAGATTATTACTAGTCAGATATATTCTTGTGCGTTGAATCGGGCGTGTTGAGTCCAGTTCTCTGAGCAAGGAGTAGGTCTTGTCTATTACATATTGGGTTTATGGAACGGTATCTGAGCTAATTCCAAACTCTTGTTTTATGTATCACCCCACCTCACCTTTCCCGTTAAGCAGCCATAGTGTGTTTTCTGCATGTGTGACTCTGTTCTGTTTTGTAATTCAGTTCAAGTGTAACGGTTTTTACATTCCCTCTATAAGTGACACCTTATGAGAAGTGTCCTTTTCTGTGTGACTTATTTCACTTAGAATCGTCGTACCTAAATCCACTCATCATGCTGCTACTAGCCTTATGACATTGATTTCATGGCTGAGTGGTATTCCATTGTACATAAGGACCTCAAATTTTTTATCCATTTTTGGCTTTCCTGGGATATTTAAGGTGGAATGAAGTGGAGGTCCTTGTCAACAGAGCAGCCCTAAACTTTGGGGTGCTTGTGTCTTGCTGATTTTTAATTTTCCCACTTTATACCCCCATGCGTGGAAGTGCCCTATGCTCTCTAAGCTGTGTTTTTTAGATGTTTCAGGACACACCATACATTTCTCGAGAGTGGCTGTTGGCAATTTACATCCCGCCCATCAGTGTAGCAAGGCTCCCATTTCTCCATGGCCTGTCCTGCATTTCTGGTTTTGACACTTTTTTCAGCATGGCCCTTTTGACCGATGGGAAGCGAGACTTCTTTGTAGCGCTGATTTGCCTTTCCAGGTTGCTTGGTTGGCCAAAAAGGGCGTATGCGTTTTTTCCTGAATATATTCAGGAAAAAACGCATACGCCCTTTTTGGCCAAGGGCATCATTGTCAACGTTTTGCCGCTTTTCATGTGCTTTAAAGGCGATTCGAATCTACCTCCTGAAATCTGTTTCCTGCAATTCTGCCTTGATTTCAATTCCTCGTCTTTGCCTTCCCTCAATATATTTGTGGACGAGAGTTATCATTTATAACTCTTCAGGTTTGTGAATTGCAGTGCCCTGAAGCTCCATTTTACAACTCGCTTTTTTGGGATCTGGCCGCAAAAGCGCAGGATGGCTTCAGGCCCTGTTCTGGTTCCGGGGGGCAGGCTGAGCCTGTGGTTAATTCTTCTTCCTGATGGGAAAATAGAGTGACCTGTGCCTGTCCCAACACCAAGAGCTAGTCTCACATTTTTTCCCCGTCTTCCCGTTCATCCTCAGGACAAATTGCAACCTGTACGGAATAGGAGGTTAAAGGTGCTGATGCTCCAAGTAGGGAGATTCCTAGTAAAGTGGCTGGATTTGCGAACCCGAGAACAAGGAGATGAGAAATGAGGTGTGTTTTAGAAACCTTTCCCCATCACACGGTGTACCATCTTCTGGGTTTCTCATGCATGTTTTCGATGTAGGAAGATGCCCTTGAACCTGGAGATTTGGGACCCATGCGACGGGCACCACGCAGTATTACTTTAATGGGTCTGCGTTTGCTCACCCAACCTCACCAAACCTCTCAGCCCCAAGAGTGTCCACCCTTATGTCTCATCCAGCTGTGGGTCTAGATATGGTCAATCCAGGTTGCATCACAGCCCCTGAACGAATTGTGTAAGAATTTCTCTCTCTTTCACTGTCTTTGTTTCATGGGTTTTTAAAAGAAATTTATTTTTATAATGGGGTTTAGCTGCTTTTCACGGCTGTGTTTATGCCGCTTTACACCCACTTGACACACTAACAGAGAAATATCAATACATAGGTTTTAAGATTATTACTAGTCAGATATATTCTTGTGCGGTGAATCGGGCGTGTTGAGTCCAGTTCTCTGAGCAAGGAGTAGGTCTTGTCTATTACATATTGGGTTTATGGAACGGTATCTGAGCTAACTTGAAACTCTTGTTTTATGTATCACCCCACCTCACCTATCCCGTTAAGCAGCCATAGTGTGTTTTCTGCATGTGTGACTGTTCTGTTTTGTAATTCAGTTCAAGTGTAACGGTTTTTACATTCCCTCTATAAGTGACATCTTATGAGAAGTGTCCTTTTCTGTGTGACTTATTTCACTTAGAATCTTCGTACCTAAATCCACTCATCATGCTTCTACTAGCCTTTTTACATTGATTTCATGGCTGAGTGATATTCCATTGTACATAAGGACCACAACTTTTTTATCCATTTTTCTCTTTCCTGGGATATTTTAGGTGGAATGAAGTGGAGGTCCTTGTCAACAGAGCAGCCCTAAACTTTGGGGTGCTTGTGTCTTGCTGATTTTTAATTTTCCCACTTTATACCCCCATGCGTGGAAGTGCCCTATGCTCTCTAAGCTGTGTTTTTTAGATGTTTCAGGACACACCGTACACTTCTCCAGAGTGGCTGTTGGCAATTTACATCCCGCCCATCAGTGTAGCAAGGCTCCCATTTCTCCATGGCCTGTCCTGCATTTCTGGTTTTGACACTTTTTTCAGCATGGACCTTTTGACCGATGGGAAGCGAGACTTCTTTGTAGAGCTGATTTGCCTTTCCAGGTTGCTTGGTTGGCCAAAATGGGCGTATGCGTTTTTTCCTGAATATATTCAGGAAAAAACGCATACGCCCTTTTTGGCCAAGGGCATTATTGTCAACGTTTTGCCGCTTTTCATGTGCTTTAAAGGCGATTCGAATCTACCTCCTGAAATCTGTTTCCTGCAATTCTGCCTTGATTTCAATTCCTCGTCTTTGCCTTCCCTCAATATATTTGTGGACGAGAGTTATCATTTATAACTCTGTAGGATTGTGAATTGCAGTGCCCTGAAACTCCATTTTACAACTCGTTTTTTTGGGAGGTGGCCGCAAAAGCGCAGGATGGCTTCAGACCCTGTTCTGGTTCAGGGGGGCAGGCTGAGCCTGTGGTTAATTCTTCTTCCTGATGGGAAAATAGAGTGACCTGTGCCTGTCCCAACACCAAGAGCTAGTCTCTCATTGGTTCCCCGTCTTCCCGTTCATCCTCAGGACAAATTGCAACCTGTACGGAACAGGAGGTTAAAGGTGCTGATGCTCCAAGTAGGGAGATTGCCAATAAAATGGCTGGAATGGCGAACCTGAGAACAAGGAGATGAGAAATGAGGTGCGTTTTAGAAACCTTTCCCCATCACACGGTGTACCATCTTCTGGGTTTCTCATGCATGTTTTTGATGTAGGAAGATGCCCTTGAACCTGGAGATTAGGGACCCATGCGATTGGTAGCACGCAGTATTACTTTAAAGGGTCTGCGTTTGCTCACCCAACCTCACAAAACCTCTCAGCCCCAAGAGTGTCCACCCTTATGTCTCATCCAGCTGTGGGTCTAGATATGGTCAATCCAGGTTGCATCACAGCCCCTGAACGAATTGTGTAAGAATTTCTCTCTCTTTCACTGTCTTTGTTTCATGTGTTTTTAAAAGTAATTTATTTTTATAATGGGGTTTAGCTGCTTTTCACGGCTGTGTTTATGCCGCTTTACACCCACTTGACACACTAACAGAGAAATATCAATACATAGGTTTTAAGATTATTACTAGTCAGATATATTCTTGTGCGTTGAATCAGGCGTGTTGAGTCCAGTTCTCTGAGCAAGGAGTAGGTCTTGTCTATTACATATTGGGTTTATGGAACGGTATCTGAGCTAATTTCAAACTCTTGTTTTATGTATCACCCCACCTCACCTTTCCCGTTAAGCAGCCATAGTGTGTTTTCTGCATGTGTGACTCTGTTCTGTTTTGTAATTCAGTTCAAGTGTAACGGTTTTTACATTCCCTCTATAAGTGACACCTTATGAGAAGTGTCCTTTTCTGTGTGACTTATTTCACTTAGAATCGTCGTACCTAAATCCACTCATCATGCTGCTACTAGCCTTATGACATTGATTTCATGGCTGAGTGGTATTCCATTGTACATAAGGACCTCAAATTTTTTATCCATTTTTGGCTTTCCTGGGATATTGAAGGTGGAATGAAGTGGAGGTCCTTGTCAACAGAGCAGCCCTAAACTTTGGGGTGCTTGTGTCTTGCTGATTTTTAATTTTCCCACTTTATACCCCCATGCGTGGAAGTGCCCTATGCTCTCTAAGCTGTGTTTTTTAGATGTTTAGGACACACCATACACTTCTCGAGAGTGGCTGTTGGCAATTTACATCCCGCCCATCAGTGTAGCAAGGCTCCCATTTCTCCATGGCCTGTCCTGCATTTCTGGTTTTGACACTTTTTTCAGCATGGCCCTTTTGACCGATGGGAAGCGAGACTTCTTTGTAGCGCTGATTTGCCTTTCAAGGTTGCTTGGTTGGCCAAAAAGGGCGTATGCGTTTTTTCCTGAATATATTCAGGAAAAAACGCATACGCCCTTTTTGGCCAAGGGCATCATTGTCAACGTTTTGCCGCTTTTCATGTGCTTTAAAGGCGATTCGAATCTACCTCCTGAAATCTGTTTCCTGCAATTCTGCCTTGATTTCAATTCCTCGTCTTTGCCATCCCTCAATATATTTGTGGACCAGAGTTATCATTTATAACTCTGTAGGATTGTGAATTGCAGTGCCCTGAAGCTCCATTTTACAACTCGCTTTTCCGGAAGGTGGCCGCAAAAGCGCAGGATGGCTTCAGGCCCTGTTCTGGTTCCGGGGGGCAGGTTGAGCCTGTGGTTAATTCTTCTTCCTGATGGGAAAATAGACTGACCTGTGCCTGTCCCAACACCAAAAGCTAGTCTCTCATTGGTTCCCCATCCTCCCGTTCATCCTCAGGACAAATTGCAACCTGTATGGAACAGGAGGTTAAAGGTGCTGATGCTCCAAGTAGGGAGATTGCTAGTAAAGTGGCTGGAATGGCGAACCTGAGAACAAGGAGATGAGAAATAACGTGCATTTTAGAAACCTTTCCCCATCACACGGTGTACCATCATCTGGGTTTCTCATGCATGTTTTTGATGTAGGAAGATGCCCTTGAACCTGGAGATTAGGGACCCATGCGATGGGTAGCACGCAGTATTACTTTAAAGGGTCTGCGTTTGCTCACCCAACCTCACCATACCTCTCAGGCCCAAGAGTGTCCACCCTTATGTCTCATCCAGCTGTGGGTCTAGATATGGTCAATCCAGGTTGCATCACAGCCCCTGAACGAATTGTGTAAGAATTTCTCTCTCTTTCACTGTCTTTGTTTCATGGGTTTTTAAAAGTAATTTATTTTTATAATGGGGTTTAGCTGCTTTTCACGGCTGTGTTTATGCCGCTTTACACCCACTTGACACACTAACAGAGAAATATCAATACATAGGTTTTAAGATTATTACTAGTCAGATATATTCTTGTGCGTTGAATCAGGCGTGTTGAGTCCAGTTCTCTGAGCAAGGAGTAGGTCTTGTCTATTACATATTGGGTTTATGGAACGGTATCTGAGCTAATTTGAAACTCTTGTTTTATGTATCACCCCACCTCACCTTTCCCGTTAAGCAGCCATAGTGTGTTTTCTGCATGTGTGACTCTGTTCTGTTTTGTAATTCAGTTCAAGTGTAACGGTTTTTACATTCCCTCTATAAGTGACACCTTATGAGAAGTGTCCTTTTCTGTGTGACTTATTTCACTTAGAATCGTCGTACCTAAATCCACTCATCATGCTTCTACTAGCCTTTTTACATTGATTTCATGGCTGAGTGATATTCCATTGTACATAAGGACCACAACTTTTTTATCCATTTTTCTCTTTCCTGGGATATTTTAGGTGGAATGAACTGGAGGTCCTTGTCAACAGAGCAGCCCTAAACTTTGGGGTGCTTGTGTCTTGCTGATTTTTAATTTTCCCACTTTATACCCCCATGCGTGGAAGTGCCCTATGCTCTCTAAGCTGTGTTTTTTAGATGTTTCAGGACACACCGTACACTTCTCCAGAGTGGCTGTTGGCAATTTACATCCCGCCCATCAGTGTAGCAAGGCTCCCATTTCTCCATGGCCTGTCCTGCATTTCTGGTTTTGACACTTTTTTCAGCATGGCCCTTTTGACCGAAGGGAAGCGAGACTTCTTTGTAGCGCTGATTTGCCTTTCCAGGTTGCTTGGTTGGCCAAAAAGGGCGTATGCGTTTTTTCCTGAATATATTCAGGAAAAAATGCATACGCCCTTTTTGGCCAAGGGCATCATTGTCAACGTTTTGCCGCTTTTCATGTGCTTTAAAGGCGATTCGAATCTACCTCCTGAAATCTGTTTCCTGCAATTCTGCCTTGATTTCAATTTCTCGTCTTTGCCTTCCCTCAATATATTTGTGGACGAGAGTTATCATTTATAACTCTGTAGGATTGTGAATTGCAGTGCCCTGAAACTCCATTTTACAACTCGCTTTTTTGGGAGGTGGCCGCAAAAGCGCAGGATGGCTTCAGACCCTGTTCTGGTTTAGGGGGGCAGGCTGAGCCTGTGGTTAATTCTTCTTCCTGATGGGAAAATAGAGTGACCTGTGCCTGTCTCAACACCAAGAGCTAGTCTCTCATTGGTTCCCCGTCTTCCCTTTCATCCTCAGGACAAATTGCAACCTGTACGGAACAGGAGGTTAAAGGTGCTGATGCTCCAAGTAGGGAGATTGCTAGTAAAGTGGCTGGATTGGCGAACCTGAGAACAAGGAGATGAGAATTGAGGTGCGTTTTAGAAACCTTTCCCCATCACACGGTGTACCATCTTCTGGGTTTCTCATGCATGTTTTTGATGTAGGAAGATGCCCTTGAACCTGGAGATTAGGTACCCATGCGATGGGTAGCACGCAGTATTACTTTAAAGGGTCTGCGTTTGCTCACCCAACCTCACCAAACCTCTCAGCCCCAAGAGTGTCCACCCTTATGTCTCATCCAGCTGTGGGTCTAGATATGGTCAATCCAGGTTGCATCACAGCCCCTGAACGAATTGTGTAAGAATTTCTCTCTCTTTCACTGTCTTTGTTTCATGGGTTTTTAAAAGTAATTTATTTTTATAATGAGCTTTAGCTGCTTTTCACGGCTGTGTTTATGCCGCTTTACACCCACTTGACACACTAACAGAGAGATATCAATACATAGGTTTTAAGATTATTACTAGTCAGATATATTCTTGTGCGTTGAATCGGGCGTGTTGAGTCCAGTTCTCTGAGCAAGGAGTAGGTCTTGTCTATTACATATTGGGTTTATGGAACGGTATCTGAGCTAATTTCAAACTCTTGTTTTATGTATCACCCCACCTCACCTTTCCCGTTAAGCAGCCATAGTGTGTTTTCTGCATGTGTGACTCTGTTCTGTTTTGTAATTCAGTTCAAGTGTAACGGTTTTTACATTCCCTCTATAAGTGACACCTTATGAGAAGTGTCCTTTTCTGTGTGACTTATTTCACTTAGAATCGTCGTATCTAAATCCACTCATCATGCTGCTACTAGCCTTATGACATTGATTTCATGGCTGAGTGGTATTCCATTGTACATAAGGACCTCAAATTTTTTATCCATTTTTGGCTTTCCTGGGATATTTAAGGTGGAATGAAGTGGAGGTCCTTGTCAACAGAGCAGCCCTAAACTTTGGGGTGCTTGTGTCTTGCTGATTTTTAATTTTCCCACTTTATACCCCCATGCGTGGAAGTGCCCTATGCTCTCTAAGCTGTGTTTTTTAGATGTTTCAGGACACACCATACATTTCTCGAGAGTGGCTGTTGGCAATTTACATCCCGCCCATCAGTGTAGCAAGGCTCCCATTTCTCCATGGCCTGTCCTGCATTTCTGGTTTTGACACTTTTTTCAGCATGGCCCTTTTGACCGATGGGAAGCGAGACTTCTTTGTAGCGCTGATTTGCCTTTCCAGGTTGCTTGGTTGGCCAAAAAGGGCGTATGCGTTTTTTCCTGAATATATTCAGGAAAAAACGCATACGCCCTTTTTGGCCAAGGGCATCATTGTCAACGTTTTGCCGCTTTTCATGTGCTTTAAAGGCGATTCGAATCTACCTCCTGAAATCTGTTTCCTGCAATTCTGCCTTGATTTCAATTCCTCGTCTTTGCCTTCCCTCAATATATTTGTGGACGAGAGTTATCATTTATAACTCTTCAGGTTTGTGAATTGCAGTGCCCTGAAGCTCCATTTTACAACTCGCTTTTTTGGGATCTGGCCGCAAAAGCGCAGGATGGCTTCAGGCCCTGTTCTGGTTCCGGGGGGCAGGCTGAGCCTGTGGTTAATTCTTTTTCCTGATGGGAAAATAGACTGACCTGTGCCTGTCCCAACACCAAAAGCTAGTCTCTCATTGGTTCCCCATCTTCCCGTTCATCCTCAGGACAAATTGCAACCTGTATGGAACAGGAGGTTAAAGGTGCTGGTGCTCCAAGTAGGGAGATTGCTAGTAAAGTGGCTGGAATGGCGAACCTGAGAACAAGGAGATGAGAAATGAGGTGCATTTTAGAAACCTTTTCCCATCACACGGTGTACCATCATCTGGGTTTCTCATGCATGTTTTTGATGTAGGAAGATGCCCTTGAACCTGGAGATTAGGGACCCATGCGATGGGTAGCACGCAGTATTACTTTAAAGGGTCTGCGTTTGCTCACCCAACCTCACCAAACCTCTCAGCCCCAAGAGTGTCCACCCTTATGTCTCATCCAGCTGTGGGTCTAGATATGGTCAATCCAGGTTGCATCACAGCCCCTGAACGAATTGTGTAAGAATTTCTCTCTCTTTCACTGTCTTTGTTTCATGTGTTTTTAAAAGTAATTTATTTTTATAATGGGGTTTAGCTGCTTTTCACGGCTGTGTTTATGCCGCTTTACACCCACTTGACACACTAACAGAGAAATATCAATACATAGGTTTTAAGATTATTACTAGTCAGATATATTCTTGTGCGTTGAATCAGGTGTGTTGAGTCCAGTTCTCTGAGCAAGGAGTAGGTCTTGTCTATTACATATTGGGTTTATGGAACGGTATCTGAGCTAATTTCAAACTCTTGTTTTATGTATCACCCCACCTCACCTTTCCCGTTAAGCAGCCATAGTGTGTTTTCTGCATGTGTGACTCTGTTCTGTTTTGTAATTCAGTTCAAGTGTAACGGTTTTTACATTCCCTCTATAAGTGACACCTTATGAGAAGTGTCCTTTTCTGTGTGACTTATTTCACTTAGAATCGTCGTACCTAAATCCACTCATCATGCTTCTACTAGCCTTTTTACATTGATTTCATGGCTGAGTGATATTCCATTGTACATAAGGACCACAACTTTTTTATCCATTTTTCTCTTTCCTGGGATATTTTAGGTGGAATGAACTGGAGGTCCTTGTCAACAGAGCAGCCCTAAACTTTGGGGTGCTTGTGTCTTGCTGATTTTTAATTTTCCCACTTTATACCCCCATGCGTGGAAGTGCCCTATGCTCTCTAAGCTGTGTTTTTTAGATGTTTCAGGACACACCGTACACTTCTCCAGAGTGGCTGTTGGCAATTTACATCCCGCCCATCAGTGTAGCAAGGCTCCCATTTCTCCATGGCCTGTCCTGCATTTCTGGTTTTGACACTTTTTTCAGCATGGCCCTTTTGACCGAAGGGAAGCGAGACTTCTTTGTAGCGCTGATTTGCCTTTCCAGGTTGCTTGGTTGGCCAAAAAGGGCGTATGCCTTTTTTCCTGAATATATTCAGGAAAAAATGCATACGCCCTTTTTGGCCAAGGGCATCATTGTCAACGTTTTGCCGCTTTTCATGTGCTTTAAAGGCGATTCGAATCTACCTCCTGAAATCTGTTTCCTGCAATTCTGCCTTGATTTCAATTCCTCGTCTTTGCCTTCCCTCAATATATTTGTGGACGAGAGTTATCATTTATAACTCTTCAGGTTTGTGAATTGCAGTGCCCTGAAGCTCCATTTTACAACTCGCTTTTTTGGGATCTGGCCGCAAAAGCGCAGGATGGCTTCAGGCCCTGTTCTGGTTCCGGGGGGCAGGCTGAGCCTGTGGTTAATTCTTCTTCCTGATGGGAAAATAGAGTGACCTGTGCCTGTCCCAACACCAAGAGCTAGTCTCACATTTTTTCCCCGTTTTCCCGTTCATCCTCAGGACAAATTGCAACCTGTACGGAATAGGAGGTTAAAGGTGCTGATGCTCCAAGTAGGGAGATTCCTAGTAAAGTGGCTGGATTTGCGAACCCGAGAACAAGGAGATGAGAAATGAGGTGTGTTTTAGAAACCTTTCCCCATCACACGGTGTACCATCTTCTGGGTTTCTCATGCATGTTTTCGATGTAGGAAGATGCCCTTGAACCTGGAGATTTGGGACCCATGCGACGGGCACCACGCAGTATTACTTTAATGGGTCTGCGTTTGCTCACCCAACCTCACCAAACCTCTCAGCCCCAAGAGTGTCCACCCTTATGTCTCATCCAGCTGTGGGTCTAGATATGGTCAATCCAGGTTGCATCACAGCCCCTGAACGAATTGTGTAAGAATTTCTCTCTCTTTCACTGTCTTTGTTTCATGGGTTTTTAAAAGAAATTTATTTTTATAATGGGGTTTAGCTGCTTTTCACGGCTGTGTTTATGCCGCTTTACACCCACTTGACACACTAACAGAGAAATATCAATACATAGGTTTTAAGATTATTACTAGTCAGATATATTCTTGTGCGGTGAATCGGGCGTGTTGAGTCCAGTTCTCTGAGCAAGGAGTAGGTCTTGTCTATTACATATTGGGTTTATGGAACGGTATCTGAGCTAACTTGAAACTCTTGTTTTATGTATCACCCCACCTCACCTATCCCGTTAAGCAGCCATAGTGTGTTTTCTGCATGTGTGACTGTTCTGTTTTGTAATTCAGTTCAAGTGTAACGGTTTTTACATTCCCTCTATAAGTGACATCTTATGAGAAGTGTCCTTTTCTGTGTGACTTATTTCACTTAGAATCTTCGTACCTAAATCCACTCATCATGCTTCTACTAGCCTTTTTACATTGATTTCATGGCTGAGTGATATTCCATTGTACATAAGGACCACAACTTTTTTATCCATTTTTCTCTTTCCTGGGATATTTTAGGTGGAATGAAGTGGAGGTCCTTGTCAACAGAGCAGCCCTAAACTTTGGGGTGCTTGTGTCTTGCTGATTTTTAATTTTCCCACTTTATACCCCCATGCGTGGAAGTGCCCTATGCTCTCTAAGCTGTGTTTTTTAGATGTTTCAGGACACACCGTACACTTCTCCAGAGTGGCTGTTGGCAATTTACATCCCGCCCATCAGTGTAGCAAGGCTCCCATTTCTCCATGGCCTGTCCTGCATTTCTGGTTTTGACACTTTTTTCAGCATGGACCTTTTGACCGATGGGAAGCGAGACTTCTTTGTAGAGCTGATTTGCCTTTCCAGGTTGCTTGGTTGGCCAAAATGGGCGTATGCGTTTTTTCCTGAATATATTCAGGAAAAAACGCATACGCCCTTTTTGGCCAAGGGCATTATTGTCAACGTTTTGCCGCTTTTCATGTGCTTTAAAGGCGATTCGAATCTACCTCCTGAAATCTGTTTCCTGCAATTCTGCCTTGATTTCAATTCCTCGTCTTTGCCTTCCCTCAATATATTTGTGGACGAGAGTTATCATTTATAACTCTGTAGGATTGTGAATTGCAGTGCCCTGAAACTCCATTTTACAACTCGTTTTTTTGGGAGGTGGCCGCAAAAGCGCAGGATGTCTTCAGACCCTGTTCTGGTTCAGGGGGGCAGGCTGAGCCTGTGGTTAATTCTTCTTCCTGATGGGAAAATAGAGTGACCTGTGCCTGTCCCAACACCAAGAGCTAGTCTCTCATTGGTTCCCCGTCTTCCCGTTCATCCTCAGGACAAATTGCAACCTGTACGGAACAGGAGGTTAAAGGTGCTGATGCTCCAAGTAGGGAGATTGCCAATAAAATGGCTGGAATGGCGAACCTGAGAACAAGGAGATGAGAAATGAGGTGCGTTTTAGAAACCTTTCCCCATCACACGGTGTACCATCTTCTGGGTTTCTCATGCATGTTTTTGATGTAGGAAGATGCCCTTGAACCTGGAGATTAGGGACCCATGCGATTGGTAGCACGCAGTATTACTTTAAAGGGTCTGCGTTTGCTCACCCAACCTCACCAAACCTCTCAGCCCCAAGAGTGTCCACCCTTATGTCTCATCCAGCTGTGGGTCTAGATATGGTCAATCCAGGTTGCATCACAGCCCCTGAACGAATTGTGTAAGAATTTCTCTCTCTTTCACTGTCTTTGTTTCATGTGTTTTTAAAAGTAATTTATTTTTATAATGGGGTTTAGCTGCTTTTCACGGCTGTGTTTATGCCGCTTTACACCCACTTGACACACTAACAGAGAAATATCAATACATAGGTTTTAAGATTATTACTAGTCAGATATATTCTTGTGCGTTGAATCAGGCGTGTTGAGTCCAGTTCTCTGAGCAAGGAGTAGGTCTTGTCTATTACATATTGGGTTTATGGAACGGTATCTGAGCTAATTTGAAACTCTTGTTTTATGTATCACCCCACCTCACCTTTCCCGTTAAGCAGCCATAGTGTGTTTTCTGCATGTGTGACTCTGTTCTGTTTTGTAATTCAGTTCAAGTGTAACGGTTTTTACATTCCCTCTATAAGTGACACCTTATGAGAAGTGTCCTTTTCTGTGTGACTTATTTCACTTAGAATCGTCGTACCTAAATCCACTCATCATGCTGCTACTAGCCTTATGACATTGATTTCATGGCTGAGTGGTATTCCATTGTACATAAGGACCTCAAATTTTTTATCCATTTTTGGCTTTCCTGGGATATTGAAGGTGGAATGAAGTGGAGGTCCTTGTCAACAGAGCAGCCCTAAACTTTGGGGTGCTTGTGTCTTGCTGATTTTTAATTTTCCCACTTTATACCCCCATGCGTGGAAGTGCCCTATGCTCTCTAAGCTGTGTTTTTTAGATGTTTAGGACACACCATACACTTCTCGAGAGTGGCTGTTGGCAATTTACATCCCGCCCATCAGTGTAGCAAGGCTCCCATTTCTCCATGGCCTGTCCTGCATTTCTGGTTTTGACACTTTTTTCAGCATGGCCCTTTTGACCGATGGGAAGCGAGACTTCTTTGTAGCGCTGATTTGCCTTTCAAGGTTGCTTGGTTGGCCAAAAAGGGCGTATGCGTTTTTTCCTGAATATATTCAGGAAAAAACGCATACGCCCTTTTTGGCCAAGGGCATCATTGTCAACGTTTTGCCGCTTTTCATGTGCTTTAAAGGCGATTCGAATCTACCTCCTGAAATCTGTTTCCTGCAATTCTGCCTTGATTTCAATTCCTCGTCTTTGCCATCCCTCAATATATTTGTGGACCAGAGTTATCATTTATAACTCTGTAGGATTGTGAATTGCAGTGCCCTGAAGCTCCATTTTACAACTCGCTTTTCCGGAAGGTGGCCGCAAAAGCGCAGGATGGCTTCAGGCCCTGTTCTGGTTCCGGGGGGCAGGTTGAGCCTGTGGTTAATTCTTCTTCCTGATGGGAAAATAGACTGACCTGTGCCTGTCCCAACACCAAAAGCTAGTCTCTCATTGGTTCCCCATCCTCCCGTTCATCCTCAGGACAAATTGCAACCTGTATGGAACAGGAGGTTAAAGGTGCTGATGCTCCAAGTAGGGAGATTGCTAGTAAAGTGGCTGGAATGGCGAACCTGAGAACAAGGAGATGAGAAATAACGTGCATTTTAGAAACCTTTCCCCATCACACGGTGTACCATCATCTGGGTTTCTCATGCATGTTTTTGATGTAGGAAGATGCCCTTGAACCTGGAGATTAGGGACCCATGCGATGGGTAGCACGCAGTATTACTTTAAAGGGTCTGCGTTTGCTCACCCAACCTCACCATACCTCTCAGGCCCAAGAGTGTCCACCCTTATGTCTCATCCAGCTGTGGGTCTAGATATGGTCAATCCAGGTTGCATCACAGCCCCTGAACGAATTGTGTAAGAATTTCTCTCTCTTTCACTGTCTTTGTTTCATGGGTTTTTAAAAGTAATTTATTTTTATAATGGGGTTTAGCTGCTTTTCACGGCTGTGTTTATGCCGCTTTACACCCACTTGACACACTAACAGAGAAATATCAATACATAGGTTTTAAGATTATTACTAGTCAGATATATTCTTGTGCGTTGAATCAGGCGTGTTGAGTCCAGTTCTCTGAGCAAGGAGTAGGTCTTGTCTATTACATATTGGGTTTATGGAACGGTATCTGAGCTAATTTGAAACTCTTGTTTTATGTATCACCCCACCTCACCTTTCCCGTTAAGCAGCCATAGTGTGTTTTCTGCATGTGTGACTCTGTTCTGTTTTGTAATTCAGTTCAAGTGTAACGGTTTTTACATTCCCTCTATAAGTGACACCTTATGAGAAGTGTCCTTTTCTGTGTGACTTATTTCACTTAGAATCGTCGTACCTAAATCCACTCATCATGCTGCTACTAGCCTTTTTACATTGATTTCATGGCTGAGTGATATTCCATTGTACATAAGGACCACAACTTTTTTATCCATTTTTGTCTTTCCTGGGATATTGAAGGTGGAATGAAGTGGAGGTCCTTGTCAACAGAGCAGCCCTAAACTTTGGGGTGCTTGTGTCTTGCTGATTTTTAATTTTCCCACTTTATACCCCCATGCGTGGAAGTGCCCTATGCTCTCTAAGCTGTGTTTTTTAGATGTTTAGGACACACCATACACTTCTCGAGAGTGGCTGTTGGCAATTTACATCCCGCCCATCAGTGTAGCAAGGCTCCCATTTCTCCATGGCCTGTCCTGCATTTCTGGTTTTGACACTTTTTTCAGCATGGCCCTTTTGACCGATGGGAAGCGAGACTTCTTTGTAGCGCTGATTTGCCTTTCAAGGTTGCTTGGTTGGCCAAAAAGGGCGTATGCGTTTTTTCCTGAATATATTCAGGAAAAAACGCATACGCCCTTTTTGGACAAGGGCATCATTGTCAACGTTTTGCCGCTTTTCTTGTGCTTTAAAGGCGATTCGAATCTACCTCCTGAAATCTGTTTCCTGCAATTCTGCCTTGATTTCAATTCCTCGTCTTTGCCTTCCCTCAATATATTTGTGGACGAGAGTTATCATTTATAACTCTGTAGGACTGTGAATTGCAGTGCCCTGAAACTCCATTTTACAACTCGCTTTTTTGGGAGGTGGCCGCAAAAGCGCAGGATGGCTTCAGACCCTGTTCTGGTTCAGGGGGGCAGGCTGAGCCTGTGGTTAATTCTTCTTCCTGATGGGAAAATAGAGTGACCTGTGCCTGTCCCAACACCAAGAGCTAGTCTCTCATTGGTTCCCCGTCTTCCCGTTCATCCTCAGGACAAATTGCAACCTGTACGGAACAGGAGGTTAAAGGTGCTGATGCTCCAAGTAGGGAGATTACTAGTAAAGTGGCTGGAATGGCGAACCTGAGAACAAGGAGATAAGAAGTGAGGTGCGTTTTAGAAACCTTTCCCCATCACACGGTGTACCATCTTCTGGGTTTCTCATGCATGTTTTTGATGTAGGAAGATGCCCTTGAACCTGGAGATTAGGGACCCATGCGATGGGTAGCACGCAGTATTACTTTAAAGGGTCTGCGTTTGCTCACCCAACCTCACCAAACCTCTCAGCCCCAAGAGTGTCCACCCTTATGTCTCATCCAGCTGTGGGTCTAGATATGGTCAATCCAGGTTGCATCACAGCCCCTGAACGAATTGTGTAAGAATTTCTCTCTCTTTCACTGTCTTTGTTTCATGTGTTTTTAAAAGTAATTTATTTTTATAATGGGGTTTAGCTGCTTTTCACGGCTGTGTTTATGCCGCTTTACACCCACTTGACACACTAACAGAGAGATATCAATACATAGGTTTTAAGATTATTACTAGTCAGATATATTCTTGTGCGTTGAATCAGGCGTGTTGAGTCCAGTTCTCTGAGCAAGGAGTAGGTCTTGTCTATTACATATTGGGTTTATGGAACGGTATCTGAGCTAATTTGAAACTCTTGTTTTATGTATCACCCCACCTCACCTTTCCCGTTAAGCAGCCATAGTGTGTTTTCTGCATGTGTGACTCTGTTCTGTTTTGTAATTCAGTTCAAGTGTAACGGTTTTTACATTCCCTCTATAAGTGACACCTTATGAGAAGTGTCCTTTTCTGTGTGACTTATTTCACTTAGAATCGTCGTACCTAAATCCACTCATCATGCTGCTACTAGCCTTTTTACATTGATTTCATGGCTGAGTGATATTCCATTGTACATAAGGACCACAACTTTTTTATCCATTTTTCTCTTTCCTGGGATATTTTAGGTGGAATGAAGTGGAGGTCCTTGTCAACAGAGCAGCCCTAAACTTTGGGGTGCTTGTGTCTTGCTGATTTTTAATTTTCCCACTTTATACCCCCATTCGTGGAAGTGCCCTATGCTCTCTAAGCTGTGTTTTTTAGATGTTTCAGGACACACCGTACACTTCTCCAGAGTGGCTGTTGGCAATTTACATCCCACCCATCAGTGTAGCAAGGCTCCCATTTCTCCATGGCCTGTCCTGCATTTCTGGTTTTGACACTTTTTTCAGCATGGCCCTTTTGACCGATGGGAAGCGAGACTTCTTTGTAGCGCTGATTTGCCTTTCCAGGTTGCTTGGTTGGCCAAAAAGGGCGTATGCGTTTTTTCCTGAATATATTCAGGAAAAAATGCATACGCCCTTTTTGGCCAAAGGCATTATTGTCAACGTTTTGCCGCTTTTCTTGTGCTTTAAAGGCGATTCGAATCTACCTCCTGAAATCTGTTTCCTGCAATTCTGCCTTGATTTCAATTCCTCGTCTTTGCCTTCCCTCAATATATTTGTGGACGAGAGTTATCATTTATAACTCTGTAGGATTGTGAATTGCAGTGCCCTGAAACTCCATTTTACAACTCGCTTTTTTGGGAGGTGGCCGCAAAAGCGCAGGATGGCTTCAGACCCTGTTCTGGTTCAGGGGGGCAGGCTGAGCCTGTGGTTAATTCTTCTTCCTGATGGGAAAATAGAGTGACCTGTGCCTGTCCCAACACCAAGAGCTAGTCTCTCATTGGTTCCCCGTCTTCCCGTTCATCCTCAGGACAAATTGCAACCTGTACAGAACAGGAGGTTAAAGGTGCTGATGCTCCAAGTAGGGTGATTGCTAGTAAAGTGGCTGGAATGGCGAACCCGAACACAAGGAGATGAGAAATGAGGTGCGTTTTAGAAACCTTTCCCCATCACACGGTGTACCATCTTCTGGGTTTCTAATGCATGTTTTTGATGTAGGAAGATGCCCTTGAACCTGGAGATTAGGGACCCATGCGATGGGTAGCACGCAGTATTACTTTAAAGGGTCTGCGTTTGCTCACCCAACCTCACCAAACCTCTCAGCCCCAAGAGTGTCCACCCTTATGTCTCATCCAGCTGTGGGTCTAGATATGGTCAATCCAGGTTGCATCACAGCCCCTGAACGAATTGTGTAAGAATTTCTCTCTCTTTCACTGTCTTTGTTTCATGTGTTTTTAAAAGTAATTTATTTTTATAATGGGGTTTAGCTGCTTTTCACGGCTGTGTTTATGCCGCTTTACACCCACTTGACACACTAACAGAGAGATATCAATACATAGGTTTTAAGATTATTACTAGTCAGATATATTCTTGTGCGTTGAATCAGGCGTGTTGAGTCCAGTTCTCTGAGCAAGGAGTAGGTCTTGTCTATTACATATTGGGTTTATGGAACGGTATCTGAGCTAATTTGAAACTCTTGTTTTATGTATCACCCCACCTCACCTTTCCCGTTAAGCAGCCATAGTGTGTTTTCTGCATGTGTGACTCTGTTCTGTTTTGTAATTCCGTTCAAGTGTAACGGTTTTTACATTCCCTCTATAAGTGACACCTTATGAGAAGTGTCCTTTTCTGTGTGACTTATTTCACTTAGAATCGTCGTACCTAAATCCACTCATCATGCTGCTACTAGCCTTATGACATTGATTTCATGGCTGAGTGGTATTCCATTGTACATAAGGACCTCAAATTTTTTATCCATTTTTGGCTTTCCTGGGATATTTAAGGTGGAATGAAGTGGAGGTCCTTGTCAACAGAGCAGCCCTAAACTTTGGGGTGCTTGTGTCTTGCTGATTTTTAATTTTCCCACTTTATACCCCCATGCGTGGAAGTGCCCTATGCTCTCTAAGCTGTGTTTTTTAGATGTTTCAGGACACACCGTACACTTCTCCAGAGTGGCTGTTGGCAATTTACATCCCGCCCATCAGTGTAGCAAGGCTCCCATTTCTCCATGGCCTGTCCTGCATTTCTGGTTTTGACACTTTTTTCAGCATGGCCCTTTTGACCGATGGGAAGCGAGACATCTTTGTAGCGCTGATTTGCCTTTCCAGGTTGCTTGGTTGGCCAAAAAGGGCGTATGCCTTTTTTCCTGAATATATTCAGGAAAAAACGCATACGCCCTTTTTGGCCAAGGGCATCATTGTCAACGTTTTGCCGCTTTTCATGTGCATTAAAGGCGATTCGAATCTACCTTCTGAAATCTGTTTCCTGCAATTCTGCCTTGATTTCAATTCCTCGTCTTTGCCTTCCCTCAATATATTTGTGGATGAGAGTTATCATTTATAACTCTGTAGGATTGTGAATTGCAGTGCTCTGAAGTTCCATTTTACAACTCGCTTTTTCGGGAGGTGGCCACAAAAGCGCAGGATGGCTTCAGGCCCTGTTCTGGTTCCGGGGGGCAGGCTGAGACTGTGGTTAATTCTTCTTCCTGATGGGAAAATAGAGTGACCTGTGCCTGTCCCAACACCAAGAGCTAGTCTCTCATTGGTTCCCCGTCTTCCCTTTCATCCTCAGAACAAATGGCAACCTGTACGGAACAGGAGGTTAAAGGTGCTGATGCTCCAAGTAGGGAGATTGCTAGTAAAGTGGCTGGAATGGCGAACCTGAGAACAAGGAGATGAGAAATGAGGTGCGTTTTAGAAACCTTTCCCCATCACATGGTGTACCATCTTCTGGGTTTCTCATGCATGTTTTTGATGTAGGAAGATGCCCTTGAACCTGGAGATTAGGGACCCATGCGATGGGTAGCACGCAGTATTACTTTAAAGGGTCTGCGTTTGCTCACCCAACCTCACCAAACCTCTCAGCCCCAAGAGTGTCCACCCTTATGTCTCATCCAGCTTTGGGTCTAGATATGGTCAATCCAGGTTGCATCACAGCCCCTGAACGAATTGTGTAAGAATTTCTCTCTCTTTCACTGTCTTTGTTTCATGGGTTTTTAAAAGAAATTTATTTTTATAATGGGGTTTAGCTGCTTTTCACGGCTGTGTTTATGCCGCTTTACACCCACTTGACACACTAACAGAGAAATATCAATACATAGGTTTTAAGATTATTACTAGTCAGATATATTCTTGTGCGTTGAATCAGGCGTGTTGAGTCCAGTTCTCTGAGCAAGGAGTAGGTCTTGTCTATTACATATTGGGTTTATGGAACGGTATCTGAGCTAATTTCAAACTCTTGTTTTATGTATCACCCCACCTCACCTTTCCCGTTAAGCAGCCATAGTGTGTTTTCTGCATGTGTGACTCTGTTCTGTTTTGTAATTCAGTTCAAGTGTAACGGTTTTTACATTCCCTCTATAAGTGACACCTTATGAGAAGTGTCCTTTTCTGTGTGACTTATTTCACTTAGAATCGTCGTACCTAAATCCACTCATCATGCTGCTACTAGCCTTATGACATTGATTTCATGGCTGAGTGGTATTCCATTGTACATAAGGACCACAACTTTTATATCCATTTTTCTGTTTCCTGGGAAATTTAAGGTGGAATGAAGTGGAGGTCCTTGTCAACAGAGCAGCACTAAACTTTGGGGTGCTTGTGTCTTGCTGATTTTCAATTTTCCCACTTTATACCCCCATGCCTGGAAGTGCCCTATGCTCTCTAAGCTGTGTTTTTTAGATGTTTCAGGACACACCGTACACTTCTCCAGAGTGCTTGTTGGCAATTTACATCCCGCGCATCAGTGTAGCAAGGCTCCCATTTCTCCGTGGCCTGTCCTGCATTTCTGGTTTTGACACTTTTTTCAGCATGGCCCTTTTGACCGATGGGAAGCGAGACTTCTTTGTAGCGCTGATTTGCCTTTCCAGGTTGCTTGGTTGGCCAAAAAGGGCGTATGCGTTTTTTCCTGAATATATTCAGGAAAAAACGCATACGCCCTTTTTGGCCAAAGGCATTATTGTCAACGTTTTGCCGCTTTTCTTGTGCTTTAAAGGCGATTCGAATCTACCTCCTGAAATCTGTTTCCTGCAATTCTGCCTTGATTTCAATTCCTCGTCTTTGCCTTCCCTCAATATATTTGTGGACGAGAGTTATCATTTATAACTCTGTAGGATTGTGAATTGCAGTGCCCTGAAACTCCATTTTACAACTCGCTTTTTTGGGAGGTGGCCGCAAAAGCGCAGGATGGCTTCAGACCCTGTTCTGGTTCAGGGGGGCAGGCTGAGCCTGTGGTTAATTCTTCTTCCTGATGGGAAAATAGAGTGACCTGTGCCTGTCCCAACACCAAGAGCTAGTCTCTCATTGGTTCCCCGTCTTCCCGTTCATCCTCAGGACAAATTGCAACCTGTACAGAACAGGAGGTTAAAGGTGCTGATGCTCCAAGTAGGGTGATTGCTAGTAAAGTGGGTGGAATGGCGAACCCGAACACAAGGAGATGAGAAATGAGGTGCGTTTTAGAAACCTTTCCCCATCACACGGTGTACCATCTTCTGGGTTTCTAATGCATGTTTTTGATGTAGGAAGATGCCCTTGAACCTGGAGATTAGGGACCCATGCGATGGGTAGCACGCAGTATTACTTTAAAGGGTCTGCGTTTGCTCACCCAACCTCACCAAACCTCTCAGCCCCAAGAGTGTCCACCCTTATGTCTCATCCAGCTGTGGGTCTAGATATGGTCAATCCAGGTTGCATCACAGCCCCTGAACGAATTGTGTAAGAATTTCTCTCTCTTTCACTGTCTTTGTTTCATGTGTTTTTAAAAGTAATTTATTTTTATAATGGGGTTTAGCTGCTTTTCACGGCTGTGTTTATGCCGCTTTACACCCACTTGACACACTAACAGAGAGATATCAATACATAGGTTTTAAGATTATTACTAGTCAGATATATTCTTGTGCGTTGAATCAGGCGTGTTGAGTCCAGTTCTCTGAGCAAGGAGTAGGTCTTGTCTATTACATATTGGGTTTATGGAACGGTATCTGAGCTAATTTGAAACTCTTGTTTTATGTATCACCCCACCTCACCTTTCCCGTTAAGCAGCCATAGTGTGTTTTCTGCATGTGTGACTCTGTTCTGTTTTGTAATTCCGTTCAAGTGTAACGGTTTTTACATTCCCTCTATAAGTGACACCTTATGAGAAGTGTCCTTTTCTGTGTGACTTATTTCACTTAGAATCGTCGTACCTAAATCCACTCATCATGCTGCTACTAGCCTTATGACATTGATTTCATGGCTGAGTGGTATTCCATTGTACATAAGGACCTCAAATTTTTTATCCATTTTTGGCTTTCCTGGGATATTTAAGGTGGAATGAAGTGGAGGTCCTTGTCAACAGAGCAGCCCTAAACTTTGGGGTGCTTGTGTCTTGCTGATTTTTAATTTTCCCACTTTATACCCCCATGCGTGGAAGTGCCCTATGCTCTCTAAGCTGTGTTTTTTAGATGTTTCAGGACACACCGTACACTTCTCCAGAGTGGCTGTTGGCAATTTACATCCCGCCCATCAGTGTAGCAAGGCTCCCATTTCTCCATGGCCTGTCCTGCATTTCTGGTTTTGACACTTTTTTCAGCATGGCCCTTTTGATCGATGGGAAGCGAGACATCTTTGTAGCGCTGATTTGCCTTTCCAGGTTGCTTGGTTGGCCAAAAAGGGCGTATGCCTTTTTTCCTGAATATATTCAGGAAAAAACGCATACGCCCTTTTTGGCCAAGGGCATCATTGTCAACGTTTTGCCGCTTTTCATGTGCATTAAAGGCGATTCGAATCTACCTTCTGAAATCTGTTTCCTGCAATTCTGCCTTGATTTCAATTCCTCGTCTTTGCCTTCCCTCAATATATTTGTGGACGAGAGTTATCATTTATAACTCTGTAGGATTGTGAATTGCAGTGCCCTGAAGTTCCATTTTACAACTCGCTTTTTCGGGAGGTGGCCACAAAAGCGCAGGATGGCTTCAGGCCCTGTTCTGGTTCCGGGGGGCAGGCTGAGACTGTGGTTAATTCTTCTTCCTGATGGGAAAATAGAGTGACCTGTGCCTGTCCCAACACCAAGAGCTAGTCTCTCATTGGTTCCCCGTCTTCCCGTTCATCCTCTGGACAAATTGCAACCTGTACGGAACAGGAGGTTAAAGGTGCTGATGCTCCAAGTAGGGAGATTGCTAGTAAAGTGGCTGGAATGGCGAACCCGAGAACAAGGAGATGAGAAATGAGGTGCGTTTTAGAAACCTTTCCCCATCACACGGTGTACCATCTTCTGGGTTTCTCATGCATGTTTTCGATGTAGGAAGATGCCCTTGAACCTGGAGATTTGGGAACCATGCGATGGGTAGCACGCAGTATTACTTTAAAGGGTCTGCGTTTGCTCACCCAACCTCACCAAACCTCTCAGCCCCAAGAGTGTCCACCCTTATGTCTCATCCAGCTGTGGGTCTAGATATGGTCAATCCAGGTTGCATCACAGCCCCTGAACGAATTGTGTAAGAATTTCTCTCTCTTTCACTGTCTTTGTTTCATGTGTTTTTAAAAGTAATTTATTTTTATAATGGGGTTTAGCTGCTTTTCACGGCTGTGTTTATGCCGCTTTACACCCACTTGACACACTAACAGAGAGATATCAATACATAGGTTTTAAGATTATTACTAGTCAGATATATTCTTGTGCGTTGAATCAGGCGTGTTGAGTCCAGTTCTCTGAGCAAGGAGTAGGTCTTGTCTATTACATATTGGGTTTATGGAACGGTATCTGAGCTAATTTGAAACTCTTGTTTTATGTATCACCCCACCTCACCTTTCCCGTTAAGCAGCCATAGTGTGTTTTCTGCATGTGTGACTCTGTTCTGTTTTGTAATTCCGTTCAAGTGTAACGGTTTTCACATTCCCTCTATAAGTGACACCTTATGAGAAGTATCCTTTTCTGTGTGACTTATTTCACTTAGAATCGTCGTACCTAAATCCACTCATCATGCTGCTACTAGCCTTATGACATTGATTTCTTGGCTGAGTGGTATTCCATTGTACATAATGACCTCAAATTTTTTATCCATTTTTGGCTTTCCTGGGATATTTAAGGTGGAATGAAGTGGAGGTCCTTGTCAACAGAGCAGCCCTAAACTTTGGGGTGCTTGTGTCTTGCTGATTTTTAATTTTCCCACTTTATACCCCCATGCGTGGAAGTGCCCTATGCTCTCTAAGCTGTGTTTTTTAGATGTTTCAGGACACACCGTACACTTCTCGAGAGTGGCTGTTGGCAATTTACATCCTGCCCATCAGTGTAGCAAGGCTCCCATTTCTCCATGGCCTGTCCTGCATTTCTGGTTTTGACACTTTTTTCAGCATGGCCCTTTTGACCGATGGGAAGCGAGACTTCTTTGTAGCGCTGATTTGCCTTTCCAGGTTGCTTGGTTGGCCAAAAAGGGCGTATGCGTTTTTTCCTGAATATATTCAGGAAAAAACGCATACGCCCTTTTTGGCCAAGGGCATCATTGTCAACGTTTTGCCGCTTTCCATGTGCTTTAAAGGCGATTCGAATCTACCTCCTGAAATCTGTTTCCTGCAATTCTGCCTTGATTTCAATTCCTCGTCTTTGCCTTCCCTCAATATATTTGTGGACGAGAGTTATCATTTATAACTCTGTAGGATTGTGAATTGCAGTGCCCTGATGCTCCATTTTACAACTCGCTTTTTCGGGAGGTGGCCGCAAAATCGCAGGATGGCTTCAGGCCCTGTTCTGGTTCCAGGGGGCAGGCTGAGCCTGTGGTTAATTCTTCTTCCTGATTGGAAAATAGATTGACCTGTGCCTGTCCCAACACCAAGAGCTATTCTCTCATTGGTTCCCCGTCTTCCCGTTCATCCTCAGGACAAATTGCAACCTGTACAGAACAGGAGGTTAAAGGTGCTGATGCTCCAAGTAGGGAGATTGCTAGTAAAGTGGCTGGAATGGCGAACCCGAGAACAAGGAGATGAGAAATGAGGTGCGTTTAGAAACCTTTCCCCATCACACGGTGTACCATCTTCTGGGTTTCTCATGCATGTTTTTGATGTAGGAAGATGCCCTTGAACCTGGAGATTTGGGACCCATGCGATGGGTAGCACGCAGTACTACTTTAAAAGGTCTGCGTTTGCTCACCCAACCTCACCAAACCTCTCAGCCCCAAGAGTGTCCACCCTTATGTCTCATCCAGCTGTGGGTCTAGATATGGTCAATCCAGGTTGCATCACAGCCCCTGAATGAATTGTGTAAGAATTTCTCTCTCTTTCACTGTCTTTGTTTCATGGGTTTTTAAAAGAAATTTATTTTTATAATGGGGTTTAGCTGCTTTTCACGGCTGTGTTTATGCCGCTTTACACCCACATGACACACTAACAGAGAAATATCAATACATAGGTTTTAAGATTATTACTAGTCAGATATATTCTTGTGCGGTGAATCGGGCGTTTGAGTCCAGTTCTCTGAGCAAGGAGTAGGTCTTGTCTATTACATATTGGGTTTATGGAACGGTATCTGAGCTAACTTGAAACTCTTGTTTTATGTATCACCCCACCTCACCTTTCCCGTTAAGCAGCCATAGTGTGTTTTCTGCATGTGTGACTCTGTTCTGTTTTGTAATTCAGTTCAAGTGTAACGGTTTTTACATTCCCTCTATAAGTGACATCTTATGAGAAGTGTCCTTTTCTGCGTGACTTATTTCACTTAGAATCTTCGTACCTAAATCCACTCATCATGCTTCTACTAGCCTTTTTACATTGATTTCATGGCTGAGTGATATTCCATTGTACATAAGGACCACAACTTTTTTATCCATTTTTCCCTTTCCTGGGATATTTTAGGTGGAATGAAGTGGAGGTCCTTGTCAACAGAGCAGCCCTAAACTTTGGGGTGCTTGTGTCTTGCTGATTTTCAATTTTCCCACTTTATACCCCCATGCCTGGAAGTGCCCTATGCTCTCTAAGCTGTGTTTTTTAGATGTTTCAGGACACACCGTACACTTCTCCAGAGTGCTTGTTGGCAATTTACATCCCGCGCATCAGTGTAGCAAGGCTCCCATTTCTCCGTGGCCTGTCCTGCATTTCTGGTTTTGACACTTTTTTCAGCATGGCCCTTTTGACCGATGGGAAGCGAGACTTCTTTGTAGCGCTGATTTGCCTTTCCAGGTTGCTTGGTTGGCCAAAAAGGGCGTATGCGTTTTTTCCTGAATATATTCAGGAAAAAACGCATACGCCCTTTTTGGCCAAGGGCATCATTGTCAACGTTTTGCCGCTTTTCATGTGCATTAAAGGCGATTCGAATCTACCTTCTGAAATCTGTTTCCTGCAATTCTGCCTTGATTTCAATTCCTCGTCTTTGCCTTCCCTCAATATATTTGTGGACGAGAGTTATCATTTATAACTCTGTAGGATTGTGAATTGCAGTGCCCTGAAGTTCCATTTTACAACTCGCTTTTTCGGGAGGTGGCCACAAAAGCGCAGGATGGCTTCAGGCCCTGTTCTGGTTCCGGGGGTCAGGCTGAGACTGTGGTTAATTCTTCTTCCTGATGGGAAAATAGAGTGACCTGTGCCTGTCCCAACACCAAGAGCTAGTCTCTCATTGGTTCCCCGTCTTCCCGTTCATCCTCTGGACAAATTGCAACCTGTACGGAACAGGAGGTTAAAGGTGCTGATGCTCCAAGTAGGGAGATTGCTAGTAAAGTGGCTGGAATGGCGAACCCGAGAACAAGGAGATGAGAAATGAGGTGCGTTTTAGAAACCTTTCCCCATCACACGGTGTACCATCTTCTGGGTTTCTCATGCATGTTTTCGATGTAGGAAGATGCCCTTGAACCTGGAGATTTGGGAACCATGCGATGGGTAGCACGCAGTATTACTTTAAAGGGTCTGCGTTTGCTCACCCAACCTCACCAAACCTCTCAGCCCCAAGAGTGTCCACCCTTATGTCTCATCCAGCTGTGGGTCTAGATATGGTCAATCCAGGTTGCATCACAGCCCCTGAACGAATTGTGTAAGAATTTCTCTCTCTTTCACTGTCTTTGTTTCATGTGTTTTTAAAAGTAATTTATTTTTATAATGGGGTTTAGCTGCTTTTCACGGCTGTGTTTATGCCGCTTTACACCCACTTGACACACTAACAGAGAGATATCAATACATAGGTTTTAAGATTATTACTAGTCAGATATATTCTTGTGCGTTGAATCAGGCGTGTTGAGTCCAGTTCTCTGAGCAAGGAGTAGGTCTTGTCTATTACATATTGGGTTTATGGAACGGTATCTGAGCTAATTTGAAACTCTTGTTTTATGTATCACCCCACCTCACCTTTCCCGTTAAGCAGCCATAGTGTGTTTTCTGCATGTGTGACTCTGTTCTGTTTTGTAATTCCCTTCAAGTGTAACGGTTTTTACATTCCCTCTATAAGTGACACCTTATGAGAAGTATCCTTTTCTGTGTGACTTATTTCACTTAGAATCGTCGTACCTAAATCCACTCATCATGCTGCTACTAGCCTTATGACATTGATTTCTTGGCTGAGTGGTATTCCATTGTACATAATGACCTCAAATTTTTTATCCATTTTTGGCTTTCCTGGGATATTTAAGGTGGAATGAAGTGGAGGTCCTTGTCAACAGAGCAGCCCTAAACTTTGGGGTGCTTGTGTCTTGCTGATTTTTAATTTTCCCACTTTATACCCCCATGCGTGGAAGTGCCCTATGCTCTCTAAGCTGTGTTTTTTAGATGTTTCAGGACACACCGTACACTTCTCGAGAGTGGCTGTTGGCAATTTACATCCTGCCCATCAGTGTAGCAAGGCTCCCATTTCTCCATGGCCTGTCCTGCATTTCTGGTTTTGACACTTTTTTCAGCATGGCCCTTTTGACCGATGGGAAGCGAGACTTCTTTGTAGCGCTGATTTGCCTTTCCAGGTTGCTTGGTTGGCCAAAAAGGGCGTATGCGTTTTTTCCTGAATATATTCAGGAAAAAACGCATACGCCCTTTTTGGCCAAGGGCATCATTGTCAACGTTTTGCCGCTTTCCATGTGCTTTAAAGGCGATTCGAATCTACCTCCTGAAATCTGTTTCCTGCAATTCTGCCTTGATTTCAATTCCTCGTCTTTGCCTTCCCTCAATATATTTGTGGACGAGAGTTATCATTTATAACTCTGTAGGATTGTGAATTGCAGTGCCCTGATGCTCCATTTTACAACTCGCTTTTTCGGGAGGTGGCCGCAAAATCGCAGGATGGCTTCAGGCCCTGTTCTGGTTCCGGGGGGCAGGCTGAGCCTGTGGTTAATTCTTCTTCCTGATGGGAAAATAGATTGACCTGTGCCTGTCCCAACACCAAGAGCTATTCTCTCATTGGTTCCCCGTCTTCCCGTTCATCCTCAGGACAAATTGCAACCTGTACAGAACAGGAGGTTAAAGGTGCTGATGCTCCAAGTAGGGAGATTGCTAGTAAAGTGGCTGGAATGGCGAACCCGAGAACAAGGAGATGAGAAATGAGGTGCGTTTAGAAACCTTTCCCCATCACACGGTGTACCATCTTCTGGGTTTCTCATGCATGTTTTTGATGTAGGAAGATGCCCTTGAACCTGGAGATTTGGGACCCATGCGATGGGTAGCACGCAGTACTACTTTAAAAGGTCTGCGTTTGCTCACCCAACCTCACCAAACCTCTCAGCCCCAAGAGTGTCCACCCTTATGTCTCATCCAGCTGTGGGTCTAGATATGGTCAATCCAGGTTGCATCACAGCCCCTGAATGAATTGTGTAAGAATTTCTCTCTCTTTCACTGTCTTTGTTTCATGGGTTTTTAAAAGAAATTTATTTTTATAATGGGGTTTAGCTGCTTTTCACGGCTGTGTTTATGCCGCTTTACACCCACATGACACACTAACAGAGAAATATCAATACATAGGTTTTAAGATTATTACTAGTCAGATATATTCTTGTGCGGTGAATCGGGCGTTTGAGTCCAGTTCTCTGAGCAAGGAGTAGGTCTTGTCTATTACATATTGGGTTTATGGAACGGTATCTGAGCTAACTTGAAACTCTTGTTTTATGTATCACCCCACCTCACCTTTCCCGTTAAGCAGCCATAGTGTGTTTTCTGCATGTGTGACTCTGTTCTGTTTTGTAATTCAGTTCAAGTGTAACGGTTTTTACATTCCCTCTATAAGTGACATCTTATGAGAAGTGTCCTTTTCTGCGTGACTTATTTCACTTAGAATCTTCGTACCTAAATCCACTCATCATGCTTCTACTAGCCTTTTTACATTGATTTCATGGCTGAGTGATATTCCATTGTACATAAGGACCACAACTTTTTTATCCATTTTTCCCTTTCCTGGGATATTTTAGGTGGAATGAAGTGGAGGTCCTTGTCAACAGAGCAGCCCTAAACTTTGGGGTGCTTGTGTCTTGCTGATTTTTAATTTTCCCACTTTATACCCCCATGCGTGGAAGTGCCCTATGCTCTCTAAGCTGTGTTTTTTAGATGTTTCAGGACACACCGTACACTTCTCCAGAGTGGCTGTTGGCAATTGACATCCCGCCCATCAGTGTAGCAAGGCTCCCATTTCTCCATGGCCTGTCCTGCATTTCTGGTTTTGACACTTTTTTCAGCATGGACCTTTTGACCGATGGGAAGCGAGACTTCTTTGTAGCGCTGATTTGCCTTTCCAGGTTGCTTGGTTGGCCAAAATGGGCGTATGCGTTTTTTCCTGAATATATTCAGGAAAAAACGCATACGCCCTTTTTCGCCAAGGGCATTATTGTCAACGTTTTGCCGCTTTTCATGTGCTTTAAAGGCGATTCGAATCTACCTCCTGAAATCTGTTTCCTGCAATTCTGCCTTGATTTCAATTCCTCGTCTTTGCCTTCCCTCAATATATTTGTGGACGAGAGTTATCATTTATAACTCTTTAGGATTGTGAATTGCAGTGCCCTGAGGCTCCATTTTACAACTCGCTTTTTCGGGAGGTGGCCGCAAAAGCGCAGGATGGCTTCAGGCCCTGTTCTGGTTCCGCGGGGCAGGCTGAGCCTGTGGTTAATTCTTCTTCCTGATGGGAAAATGGATTGACCTGTGCCTGTCCCAACACCAAGAGCTAGTCTCTAATTGGTTCCCGGTCTTCCCGTTCATCCTCAGTATAAATTGCAACCTGTACAGAACAGGAGGTTAAAGGTGCTGATGCTCCAAGTAGGGAGATTGCTAGTAAAGTGGCTGGAATGGCGAACCCGAGAACAAGGAGATGAGAAATGAGGTGCGTTTTAGAAACCTTTCCCCATCACACGGTGTACCATCTTCTGGGTTTCTCATGCATGTTTTCGATGTAGGAAGATGCCCTTGAACCTGGAGATTTGGGAACCATGCGATGGGTAGCACGCAGTATTACTTTAAAGGGTCTGCGTTTGCTCACCCAACCTCACCAAACCTCTCAGCCCCAAGAGTGTCCACCCTTATGTCTCATCCAGCTGTGGGTCTAGATATGGTCAATCCAGGTTGCATCACAGCTCCTGAACGAATTGTGTAAGAATTTCTCTCTCTTTCACTATCTTTGTTTCATGTGTTTTTAAAAGTAATTTATTTTTATAATGGGGTTTAGCTGCTTTTCACGGCTGTGTTTATGCCGCTTTACACCCACTTGACACACTAACAGAGAGATATCAATACATAGGTTTTAAGATTATTACTAGTCAGATATATTCTTGTGCGTTGAATCAGGCGTGTTGAGTCCAGTTCTCTGAGCAAGGAGTAGGTCTTGTCTATTACATATTGGGTTTATGGAACGGTATCTGAGCTAATTTGAAACTCTTGTTTTATGTATCACCCCACCTCACCTTTCCCGTTAAGCAGCCATAGTGTGTTTTCTGCATGTGTGACTCTGTTCTGTTTTGTAATTCCGTTCAAGTGTAACGGTTTTTACATTCCCTCTATAAGTGACACCTTATGAGAAGTGTCCTTTTCTGTGTGACTTATTTCACTTAGAATCTTCGTACCTAAATCCACTCATCATGCTGCTACTAGCCTTATGACATTGATTTCATGGCTGAGTGGTATTCCATTGTACATAAGGACCTCAAATTTTTTATCCATTTTTGGCTTTCCTGGGATATTTAAGGTGGAATGAAGTGGAGGTCCTTGTCAACAGAGCAGCCCTAAACTTTGGGGTGCTTGTGTCTTGCTGATTTTTAATTTTCCCACTTTATACCCCCATGCGTGGAAGTGCCCTATGCTCTCTAAGCTGTGTTTTTTAGATGTTTCAGGACACACCGTACACTTCTCCAGAGTGGCTGTTGGCAATTTACATCCCGCCCATCAGTGTAGCAAGGCTCCCATTTCTCCATGGCCTGTCCTGCATTTCTGGTTTTGACACTTTTTTCAGCATGGCCCTTTTGACCGATGGGAAGCGAGACATCTTTGTAGCGCTGATTTGCCTTTCCAGGTTGCTTGGTTGGCCAAAAAGGGCGTATGCGTTTTTTCCTGAATATATTCAGGAAAAAACGCATACGCCCTTTTTGGCCAAGGGCATCATTGTCAACGTTTTGCCGCTTTTCATGTGCATTAAAGGCGATTCGAATCTACCTTCTGAAATCTGTTTCCTGCAATTCTGCCTTGATTTCAATTCCTCGTCTTTGCCTTCCCTCAATATATTTGTGGATGAGAGTTATCATTTATAACTCTGTAGGATTGTGAATTGCAGTGCCCTGAAGTTCCATTTTACAACTCGCTTTTTCGGGAGGTGGCCACAAAAGCGCAGGATGGCTTCAGGCCCTGTTCTGGTTCCGGGGGGCAGGCTGAGACTGTGGTTAATTCTTCTTCCTGATGGGAAAATAGAGTGACCTGTGCCTGTCCCAACACCAAGAGCTAGTCTCTCATTGGTTCCCCGTCTTCCCTTTCATCCTCAGGACAAATGGCAACCTGTACGGAACAGGAGGTTAAAGGTGCTGATGCTCCAAGTAGGGAGATTGCTAGTAAAGTGGCTGGAATGGCGAACCTGAGAACAAGGAGATGAGAAATGAGGTGCGTTTTAGAAACCTTTCCCCATCACATGGTGTACCATCTTCTGGGTTTCTCATGCATGTTTTTGATGTAGGAAGATGCCCTTGAACCTGGAGATTAGGGACCCATGCGATGGGTAGCACGCAGTATTACTTTAAAGGGTCTGCGTTTGCTCACCCAACCTCACCAAACCTCTCAGCCCCAAGAGTGTCCACCCTTATGTCTCATCCAGCTTTGGGTCTAGATATGGTCAATCCAGGTTGCATCACAGCCCCTGAACGAATTGTGTAAGAATTTCTCTCTCTTTCACTGTCTTTGTTTCATGGGTTTTTAAAAGAAATTTATTTTTATAATGGGGTTTAGCTGCTTTTCACGGCTGTGTTTAAGCCGTTTTACACCCACTTGACACACTAACAGAGAAATATCAATACATAGGTTTTAAGATTATTACTAGTCAGATATATTCTTGTGCGATGAATCGGGCGTGTTGAGTCCAGTTCTCTGAGCAAGGAGTAGGTCTTGTCTATTACATATTGGGTTTATGGAACGGTATCTGAGCAAACTTGAAACACTTGTTTTATGTATCACCCCACCTCACCTTTCCCGTTAAGCAGCCATAGTGTGTTTTCTGCATGTGTGACTCTGTTCTGTTTTGTAATTCAGTTCAAGTGTAACGGTTTTTACATTCCCTCTATAAGTGACACCTTATGAGAAGTGTCCTTTTCTGTGTGACTTATTTCACTTAGAATCGTCGTACCTAAATCCACTCATCATGCTGCTACTAGCCTTATGACATTGATTTCATGGCTGAGTGGTATTCCATTGTACATAAGGACCACAACTTTTATATCCATTTTTCTGTTTCCTGGGAAATTTAAGGTGGAATGAAGTGGAGATCCTTGTCAACAGAGCAGCACTAAACTTTGGGGTGCTTGTGTCTTGCTGATTTTCAATTTTCCCACTTTATACCCCCATGCCTGGAAGTGCCCTATGCTCTCTAAGCTGTGTTTTTTAGATGTTTCAGGACACACCGTACACTTCTCCAGAGTGCTTGTTGGCAATTTACATCCCGCGCATCAGTGTAGCAAGGCTCCCATTTCTCCGTGGCCTGTCCTGCATTTCTGGTTTTGACACTTTTTTCAGCATGGCCCTTTTGACCGATGGGAAGCGAGACTTCTTTGTAGCGCTGATTTGCCTTTCCAGGTTGCTTGGTTGGCCAAAAAGGGCGTATGCGTTTTTTCCTGAATATATTCAGGAAAAAACGCATACGCCCTTTTTGGCCAAGGGCATCATTGTCAACGTTTTGCCGCTTTTCATGTGCATTAAAGGCGATTCGAATCTACCTTCTGAAATCTGTTTCCTGCAATTCTGCCTTGATTTCAATTCCTCGTCTTTGCCTTCCCTCAATATATTTGTGGACGAGAGTTATCATTTATAACTCTGTAGGATTGTGAATTGCAGTGCCCTGAAGTTCCATTTTACAACTCGCTTTTTCGGGAGGTGGCCACAAAAGCGCAGGATGGCTTCAGGCCCTGTTCTGGTTCCGGGGGGCAGGCTGAGACTGTGGTTAATTCTTCTTCCTGATGGGAAAATAGAGTGACCTGTGCCTGTCCAAACACCAAGAGCTAGTCTCTCATTGGTTCCCCGTCTTCCCGTTCATCCTCTGGACAAATTGCAACCTGTACGGAACAGGAGGTTAAAGGTGCTGATGCTCCAAGTAGGGAGATTGCTAGTAAAGTGGCTGGAATGGCGAACCCGAGAACAAGGAGATGAGAAATGAGGTGCGTTTTAGAAACCTTTCCCCATCACACGGTGTACCATCTTCTGGGTTTCTCATGCATGTTTTCGATGTAGGAAGATGCCCTTGAACCTGGAGATTTGGGAACCATGCGATGGGTAGCACGCAGTATTACTTTAAAGGGTCTGCGTTTGCTCACCCAACCTCACCAAACCTCTCAGCCCCAAGAGTGTCCACCCTTATGTCTCATCCAGCTGTGGGTCTAGATATGGTCAATCCAGGTTGCATCACAGCCCCTGAACGAATTGTGTAAGAATTTCTCTCTCTTTCACTGTCTTTGTTTCATGTGTTTTTAAAAGTAATTTATTTTTATAATGGGGTTTAGCTGCTTTTCACTGCTGTGTTTATGCCGCTTTACACCCACTTGACACACTAACAGAGAGATATCAATACATAGGTTTTAAGATTATTACTAGTCAGATATATTCTTGTGCGTTGAATCAGGCGTGTTGAGTCCAGTTCTCTGAGCAAGGAGTAGGTCTTGTCTATTACATATTGGGTTTATGGAACGGTATCTGAGCTAATTTGAAACTCTTGTTTTATGTATCACCCCACCTCACCTTTCCCGTTAAGCAGCCATAGTGTGTTTTCTGCATGTGTGACTCTGTTCTGTTTTGTAATTCCGTTCAAGTGTAACGGTTTTTACATTCCCTCTATAAGTGACACCTTATGAGAAGTATCCTTTTCTGTGTGACTTATTTCACTTAGAATCGTCGTACCTAAATCCACTCATCATGCTGCTACTAGCCTTATGACATTGATTTCTTGGCTGAGTGGTATTCCATTGTACATAATGACCTCAAATTTTTTATCCATTTTTGGCTTTCCTGGGATATTTAAGGTGGAATGAAGTGGAGGTCCTTGTCAACAGAGCAGCCCTAAACTTTGGGGTGCTTGTGTCTTGCTGATTTTTAATTTTCCCACTTTATACCCCCATGCGTGGAAGTGCCCTATGCTCTCTAAGCTGTGTTTTTTAGATGATTCAGGACACACCGTACACTTCTCGAGAGTGGCTGTTGGCAATTTACATCCTGCCCATCAGTGTAGCAAGGCTCCCATTTCTCCATGGCCTGTCCTGCATTTCTGGTTTTGACACTTTTTTCAGCATGGCCCTTTTGACCGATGGGAAGCGAGACTTCTTTGTAGCGCTGATTTGCCTTTCCAGGTTGCTTGGTTGGCCAAAAAGTGCGTATGCGTTTTTTCCTGAATATATTCAGGAAAAAACGCATACGCCCTTTTTGGCCAAGGGCATCATTGTCAACGTTTTGCCGCTTTTCTTGTGCTTTAAAGGCGATTCGAATCTACCTCCTGAAATCTGTTTCCTGCAATTCTGCCTTGATTTCAATTCCTCGTCTTTGCCTTCCCTCAATATATTTGTGGACGAGAGTTATCATTTATAACTCTGTAGGACTGTGAATTGCAGTGCCCTGAAACTCCATTTTACAACTCGCTTTTTTGGGAGGTGGCCGCAAAAGCGCAGGATGGCTTCAGACCCTGTTCTGGTTCAGGGGGGCAGGCTGAGCCTGTGGTTAATTCTTCTTCCTGATGGGAAAATAGAGTGACCTGTGCCTGTCCCAACACCAAGAGCTAGTCTCTCATTGGTTCCCCGTCTTCCCGTTCATCCTCAGGACAAATTGCAACCTGTACGGAACAGGAGGTTAAAGGTGCTGATGCTCCAAGTAGGGAGATTACTAGTAAAGTGGCTGGAATGGCGAACCTGAGAACAAGGAGATAAGAAGTGAGGTGCGTTTTAGAAACCTTTCCCCATCACACGGTGTACCATCTTCTGGGTTTCTCATGCATGTTTTTGATGTAGGAAGATGCCCTTGAACCTGGAGATTAGGGACCCATGCGATGGGTAGCACGCAGTATTACTTTAAAGGGTCTGCGTTTGCTCACCCAACCTCACCAAACCTCTCAGCCCCAAGAGTGTCCACCCTTATGTCTCATCCAGCTGTGGGTCTAGATATGGTCAATCCAGGTTGCATCACAGCCCCTGAACGAATTGTGTAAGAATTTCTCTCTCTTTCACTGTCTTTGTTTCATGTGTTTTTAAAAGTAATTTATTTTTATAATGGGGTTTAGCTGCTTTTCACGGCTGTGTTTATGCCGCTTTACACCCACTTGACACACTAACAGAGAGATATCAATACATAGGTTTTAAGATTATTACTAGTCAGATATATTCTTGTGCGTTGAATCAGGCGTGTTGAGTCCAGTTCTCTGAGCAAGGAGTAGGTCTTGTCTATTACATATTGGGTTTATGGAACGGTATCTGAGCTAATTTGAAACTCTTGTTTTATGTATCACCCCACCTCACCTTTCCCGTTAAGCAGCCATAGTGTGTTTTCTGCATGTGTGACTCTGTTCTGTTTTGTAATTCAGTTCAAGTGTAACGGTTTTTACATTCCCTCTATAAGTGACACCTTATGAGAAGTGTCCTTTTCTGTGTGACTTATTTCACTTAGAATCGTCGTACCTAAATCCACTCATCATGCTGCTACTAGCCTTTTTACATTGATTTCATGGCTGAGTGATATTCCATTGTACATAAGGACCACAACTTTTTTATCCATTTTTCTCTTTCCTGGGATATTTTAGGTGGAATGAAGTGGAGGTCCTTGTCAACAGAGCAGCCCTAAAGTTTGGGGTGCTTGTGTCTTGCTGATTTTTAATTTTCCCACTTTATACCCCCATTCGTGGAAGTGCCCTATGCTCTCTAAGCTGTGTTTTTTAGATGTTTCAGGACACACCGTACACTTCTCCAGAGTGGCTGTTGGCAATTTACATCCCACCCATCAGTGTAGCAAGGCTCCCATTTCTCCATGGCCTGTCCTGCATTTCTGGTTTTGACACTTTTTTCAGCATGGCCCTTTTGACCGATGGGAAGCGAGACTTCTTTGTAGCGCTGATTTGCCTTTCCAGGTTGCTTGGTTGGCCAAAAAGGGCGTATGCGTTTTTTCCTGAATATATTCAGGAAAAAATGCATACGCCCTTTTTGGCCAAAGGCATTATTGTCAACGTTTTGCCGCTTTTCTTGTGCTTTAAAGGCGATTCGAATCTACCTCCTGAAATCTGTTTCCTGCAATTCTGCCTTGATTTCAATTCCTCGTCTTTGCCTTCCCTCAATATATTTGTGGACGAGAGTTATCATTTATAACTCTGTAGGATTGTGAATTGCAGTGCCCTGAAACTCCATTTTACAACTCGCTTTTTTGGGAGGTGGCCGCAAAAGCGCAGGATGGCTTCAGACCCTGTTCTGGTTCAGGGGGGCAGGCTGAGCCTGTGGTTAATTCTTCTTCCTGATGGGAAAATAGAGTGACCTGTGCCTGTCCCAACACCAAGAGCTAGTCTCTCATTGGTTCCCCGTCTTCCCGTTCATCCTCAGGACAAATTGCAACCTGTACAGAACAGGAGGTTAAAGGTGCTGATGCTCCAAGTAGGGTGATTGCTAGTAAAGTGGCTGGAATGGCGAACCCGAACACAAGGAGATGAGAAATGAGGTGCGTTTTAGAAACCTTTCCCCATCACACGGTGTACCATCTTCTGGGTTTCTAATGCATGTTTTTGATGTAGGAAGATGCCCTTGAACCTGGAGATTAGGGACCCATGCGATGGGTAGCACGCAGTATTACTTTAAAGGGTCTGCGTTTGCTCACCCAACCTCACCAAACCTCTCAGCCCCAAGAGTGTCCACCCTTATGTCTCATCCAGCTGTGGGTCTAGATATGGTCAATCCAGGTTGCATCACAGCCCCTGAACGAATTGTGTAAGAATTTCTCTCTCTTTCACTGTCTTTGTTTCATGTGTTTTTAAAAGTAATTTATTTTTATAATGGGGTTTAGCTGCTTTTCACGGCTGTGTTTATGCCGCTTTACACCCACTTGACACACTAACAGAGAGATATCAATACATAGGTTTTAAGATTATTACTAGTCAGATATATTCTTGTGCGTTGAATCAGGCGTGTTGAGTCCAGTTCTCTGAGCAAGGAGTAGGTCTTGTCTATTACATATTGGGTTTATGGAACGGTATCTGAGCTAATTTGAAACTCTTGTTTTATGTATCACCCCACCTCACCTTTCCCGTTAAGCAGCCATAGTGTGTTTTCTGCATGTGTGACTCTGTTCTGTTTTGTAATTCCGTTCAAGTGTAACGGTTTTTACATTCCCTCTATAAGTGACACCTTATGAGAAGTGTCCTTTTCTGTGTGACTTATTTCACTTAGAATCGTCGTACCTAAATCCACTCATCATGCTGCTACTAGCCTTATGACATTGATTTCATGGCTGAGTGGTATTCCATTGTACATAAGGACCTCAAATTTTTTATCCATTTTTGGCTTTCCTGGGATATTTAAGGTGGAATGAAGTGGAGGTCCTTGTCAACAGAGCAGCCCTAAACTTTGGGGTGCTTGTGTCTTGCTGATTTTTAATTTTCCCACTTTATACCCCCATGCGTGGAAGTGCCCTATGCTCTCTAAGCTGTGTTTTTTAGATGTTTCAGGACACACCGTACACTTCTCCAGAGTGGCTGTTGGCAATTTACATCCCGCCCATCAGTGTAGCAAGGCTCCCATTTCTCCATGGCCTGTCCTGCATTTCTGGTTTTGACACTTTTTTCAGCATGGCCCTTTTGACCGATGGGAAGCGAGACATCTTTGTAGCGCTGATTTGCCTTTCCAGGTTGCTTGGTTGGCCAAAAAGGGCGTATGCCTTTTTTCCTGAATATATTCAGGAAAAAACGCATACGCCCTTTTTGGCCAAGGGCATCATTGTCAACGTTTTGCCGCTTTTCATGTGCATTAAAGGCGATTCGAATCTACCTTCTGAAATCTGTTTCCTGCAATTCTGCCTTGATTTCAATTCCTCGTCTTTGCCTTCCCTCAATATATTTGTGGATGAGAGTTATCATTTATAACTCTGTAGGATTGTGAATTGCAGTGCCCTGAAGTTCCATTTTACAACTCGCTTTTTCGGGAGGTGGCCACAAAAGCGCAGGATGGCTTCAGGCCCTGTTCTGGTTCCGGGGGGCAGGCTGAGACTGTGGTTAATTCTTCTTCCTGATGGGAAAATAGAGTGACCTGTGCCTGTCCCAACACCAAAAGCTAGTCTCTCATTGGTTCCCCGTCTTCCCTTTCATCCTCAGAACAAATGGCAACCTGTACGGAACAGGAGGTTAAAGGTGCTGATGCTCCAAGTAGGGAGATTGCTAGTAAAGTGGCTGGAATGGCGAACCTGAGAACAAGGAGATGAGAAATGAGGTGCGTTTTAGAAACCTTTCCCCATCACATGGTGTACCATCTTCTGGGTTTCTCATGCATGTTTTTGATGTAGGAAGATGCCCTTGAACCTGGAGATTAGGGACCCATGCGATGGGTAGCACGCAGTATTACTTTAAAGGGTCTGCGTTTGCTCACCCAACCTCACCAAACCTCTCAGCCCCAAGAGTGTCCACCCTTATGTCTCATCCAGCTTTGGGTCTAGATATGGTCAATCCAGGTTGCATCACAGCCCCTGAACGAATTGTGTAAGAATTTCTCTCTCTTTCACTGTCTTTGTTTCATGGGTTTTTAAAAGAAATTTATTTTTATAATGGGGTTTAGCTGCTTTTCACGGCTGTGTTTAAGCCGTTTTACACCCACTTGACACACTAACAGAGAAATATCAATACATAGGTTTTAAGATTATTACTAGTCAGATATATTCTTGTGCGATGAATCGGGCGTGTTGAGTCCAGTTCTCTGAGCAAGGAGTAGGTCTTGTCTATTACATATTGGGTTTATGGAACGGTATCTGAGCAAACTTGAAACACTTGTTTTATGTATCACCCCACCTCACCTTTCCCGTTAAGCAGCCATAGTGTGTTTTCTGCATGTGTGACTCTGTTCTGTTTTGTAATTCAGTTCAAGTGTAACGGTTTTTACATTCCCTCTATAAGTGACACCTTATGAGAAGTGTCCTTTTCTGTGTGACTTATTTCACTTAGAATCGTCGTACCTAAATCCACTCATCATGCTGCTACTAGCCTTATGACATTGATTTCATGGCTGAGTGGTATTCCATTGTACATAAGGACCACAACTTTTATATCCATTTTTCTGTTTCCTGGGAAATTTAAGGTGGAATGAAGTGGAGGTCCTTGTCAACAGAGCAGCACTAAACTTTGGGGTGCTTGTGTCTTGCTGATTTTCAATTTTCCCACTTTATACCCCCATGCCTGGAAGTGCCCTATGCTCTCTAAGCTGTGTTTTTTAGATGTTTCAGGACACACCGTACACTTCTCCAGAGTGCTTGTTGGCAATTTACATCCCGCGCATCAGTGTAGCAAGGCTCCCATTTCTCCGTGGCCTGTCCTGCATTTCTGGTTTTGACACTTTTTTCAGCATGGCCCTTTTGACCGATGGGAAGCGAGACTTCTTTGTAGCGCTGATTTGCCTTTCCAGGTTGCTTGGTTGGCCAAAAAGGGCGTATGCGTTTTTTCCTGAATATATTCAGGAAAAAACGCATACGCCCTTTTTGGCCAAAGGCATTATTGTCAACGTTTTGCCGCTTTTCTTGTGCTTTAAAGGCGATTCGAATCTACCTCCTGAAATCTGTTTCCTGCAATTCTGCCTTGATTTCAATTCCTCGTCTTTGCCTTCCCTCAATATATTTGTGGACGAGAGTTATCATTTATAACTCTGTAGGATTGTGAATTGCAGTGCCCTGAAACTCCATTTTACAACTCGCTTTTTTGGGAGGTGGCCGCAAAAGCGCAGGATGGCTTCAGACCCTGTTCTGGTTCAGGGGGGCAGGCTGAGCCTGTGGTTAATTCTTCTTCCTGATGGGAAAATAGAGTGACCTGTGCCTGTCCCAACACCAAGAGCTAGTCTCTCATTGGTTCCCCGTCTTCCCGTTCATCCTCAGGACAAATTGCAACCTGTACAGAACAGGAGGTTAAAGGTGCTGATGCTCCAAGTAGGGTGATTGCTAGTAAAGTGGGTGGAATGGCGAACCCGAACACAAGGAGATGAGAAATGAGGTGCGTTTTAGAAACCTTTCCCCATCACACGGTGTACCATCTTCTGGGTTTCTAATGCATGTTTTTGATGTAGGAAGATGCCCTTGAACCTGGAGATTAGGGACCCATGCGATGGGTAGCACGCAGTATTACTTTAAAGGGTCTGCGTTTGCTCACCCAACCTCACCAAACCTCTCAGCCCCAAGAGTGTCCACCCTTATGTCTCATCCAGCTGTGGGTCTAGATATGGTCAATCCAGGTTGCATCACAGCCCCTGAACGAATTGTGTAAGAATTTCTCTCTCTTTCACTGTCTTTGTTTCATGTGTTTTTAAAAGTAATTTATTTTTATAATGGGGTTTAGCTGCTTTTCACGGCTGTGTTTATGCCGCTTTACACCCACTTGACACACTAACAGAGAGATATCAATACATAGGTTTTAAGATTATTACTAGTCAGATATATTCTTGTGCGTTGAATCAGGCGTGTTGAGTCCAGTTCTCTGAGCAAGGAGTAGGTCTTGTCTATTACATATTGGGTTTATGGAACGGTATCTGAGCTAATTTGAAACTCTTGTTTTATGTATCACCCCACCTCACCTTTCCCGTTAAGCAGCCATAGTGTGTTTTCTGCATGTGTGACTCTGTTCTGTTTTGTAATTCCGTTCAAGTGTAACGGTTTTTACATTCCCTCTATAAGTGACACCTTATGAGAAGTGTCCTTTTCTGTGTGACTTATTTCACTTAGAATCGTCGTACCTAAATCCACTCATCATGCTGCTACTAGCCTTATGACATTGATTTCATGGCTGAGTGGTATTCCATTGTACATAAGGACCTCAAATTTTTTATCCATTTTTGGCTTTCCTGGGATATTTAAGGTGGAATGAAGTGGAGGTCCTTGTCAACAGAGCAGCCCTAAACTTTGGGGTGCTTGTGTCTTGCTGATTTTTAATTTTCCCACTTTATACCCCCATGCGTGGAAGTGCCCTATGCTCTCTAAGCTGTGTTTTTTAGATGTTTCAGGACACACCGTACACTTCTCCAGAGTGGCTGTTGGCAATTTACATCCCGCCCATCAGTGTAGCAAGGCTCCCATTTCTCCATGGCCTGTCCTGCATTTCTGGTTTTGACACTTTTTTCAGCATGGCCCTTTTGACCGATGGGAAGCGAGACATCTTTGTAGCGCTGATTTGCCTTTCCAGGTTGCTTGGTTGGCCAAAAAGGGCGTATGCCTTTTTTCCTGAATATATTCAGGAAAAAACGCATACGCCCTTTTTGGCCAAGGGCATCATTGTCAACGTTTTGCCGCTTTTCATGTGCATTAAAGGCGATTCGAATCTACCTTCTGAAATCTGTTTCCTGCAATTCTGCCTTGATTTCAATTCCTCGTCTTTGCCTTCCCTCAATATATTTGTGGATGAGAGTTATCATTTATAACTCTGTAGGATTGTGAATTGCAGTGCCCTGAAGTTCCATTTTACAACTCGCTTTTTCGGGAGGTGGCCACAAAAGCGCAGGATGGCTTCAGGCCCTGTTCTGGTTCCGGGGGGCAGGCTGAGACTGTGGTTAATTCTTCTTCCTGATGGGAAAATAGAGTGACCTGTGCCTGTCCCAACACCAAGAGCTAGTCTCTCATTGGTTCCCCGTCTTCCCTTTCATCCTCAGAACAAATGGCAACCTGTACGGAACAGGAGGTTAAAGGTGCTGATGCTCCAAGTAGGGAGATTGCTAGTAAAGTGGCTGGAATGGCGAACCTGAGAACAAGGAGATGAGAAATGAGGTGCGTTTTAGAAACCTTTCCCCATCACATGGTGTACCATCTTCTGGGTTTCTCATGCATGTTTTTGATGTAGGAAGATGCCCTTGAACCTGGAGATTAGGGACCCATGCGATGGGTAGCACGCAGTATTACTTTAAAGGGTCTGCGTTTGCTCACCCAACCTCACCAAACCTCTCAGCCCCAAGAGTGTCCACCCTTATGTCTCATCCAGCTGTGGGTCTAGATATGGTCAATCCAGGTTGCATCACAGCCCCTGAACGAATTGTGTAAGAATTTCTCTCTCTTTCACTGTCTTTGTTTCATGGGTTTTTAAAAGAAATTTATTTTTATAATGGGGTTTAGCTGCTTTTCACGGCTGTGTTTAAGCCGTTTTACACCCACTTGACACACTAACAGAGAAATATCAATACATAGGTTTTAAGATTATTACTAGTCAGATATATTCTTGTGCGATGAATCGGGCGTGTTGAGTCCAGTTCTCTGAGCAAGGAGTAGGTCTTGTCTATTACATATTGGGTTTATGGAACGGTATCTGAGCAAACTTGAAACACTTGTTTTATGTATCACCCCACCTCACCTTTCCCGTTAAGCAGCCATAGTGTGTTTTCTGCATGTGTGACTCTGTTCTGTTTTGTAATTCAGTTCAAGTGTAACGGTTTTTACATTCCCTCTATAAGTGACACCTTATGAGAAGTGTCCTTTTCTGTGTGACTTATTTCACTTAGAATCGTCGTACCTAAATCCACTCATCATGCTGCTACTAGCCTTATGACATTGATTTCATGGCTGAGTGGTATTCCATTGTACATAAGGACCACAACTTTTATATCCATTTTTCTGTTTCCTGGGAAATTTAAGGTGGAATGAAGTGGAGGTCCTTGTCAACAGAGCAGCACTAAACTTTGGGGTGCTTGTGTCTTGCTGATTTTCAATTTTCCCACTTTATACCCCCATGCCTGGAAGTGCCCTATGCTCTCTAAGCTGTGTTTTTTAGATGTTTCAGGACACACCGTACACTTCTCCAGAGTGCTTGTTGGCAATTTACATCCCGCGCATCAGTGTAGCAAGGCTCCCATTTCTCCGTGGCCTGTCCTGCATTTCTGGTTTTGACACTTTTTTCAGCATGGCCCTTTTGACCGATGGGAAGCGAGACTTCTTTGTAGCGCTGATTTGCCTTTCCAGGTTGCTTGGTTGGCCAAAAAGGGCGTATGCGTTTTTTCCTGAATATATTCAGGAAAAAACGCATACGCCCTTTTTGGCCAAGGGCATCATTGTCAACGTTTTGCCGCTTTTCATGTGCATTAAAGGCGATTCGAATCTACCTTCTGAAATCTGTTTCCTGCAATTCTGCCTTGATTTCAATTCCTCGTCTTTGCCTTCCCTCAATATATTTGTGGACGAGAGTTATCATTTATAACTCTGTAGGATTGTGAATTGCAGTGCCCTGAAGTTCCATTTTACAACTCGCTTTTTCGGGAGGTGGCCACAAAAGCGCAGGATGGCTTCAGGCCCTGTTCTGGTTCCGGGGGGCAGGCTGAGACTGTGGTTAATTCTTCTTCCTGATGGGAAAATAGAGTGACCTGTGCCTGTCCCAACACCAAGAGCTAGTCTCTCATTGGTTCCCCGTCTTCCCGTTCATCCTCTGGACAAATTGCAACCTGTACGGAACAGGAGGTTAAAGGTGCTGATGCTCCAAGTAGGGAGATTGCTAGTAAAGTGGCTGGAATGGCGAACCCGAGAACAAGGAGATGAGAAATGAGGTGCGTTTTAGAAACCTTTCCCCATCACACGGTGTACCATCTTCTGGGTTTCTCATGCATGTTTTCGATGTAGGAAGATGCCCTTGAACCTGGAGATTTGGGAACCATGCGATGGGTAGCACGCAGTATTACTTTAAAGGGTCTGCGTTTGCTCACCCAACCTCACCAAACCTCTCAGCCCCAAGAGTGTCCACCCTTATGTCTCATCCAGCTGTGGGTCTAGATATGGTCAATCCAGGTTGCATCACAGCCCCTGAACGAATTGTGTAAGAATTTCTCTCTCTTTCACTGTCTTTGTTTCATGTGTTTTTAAAAGTAATTTATTTTTATAATGGGGTTTAGCTGCTTTTCACGGCTGTGTTTATGCCGCTTTACACCCACTTGACACACTAACAGAGAGATATCAATACATAGGTTTTAAGATTATTACTAGTCAGATATATTCTTGTGCGTTGAATCAGGCGTGTTGAGTCCAGTTCTCTGAGCAAGGAGTAGGTCTTGTCTATTACATATTGGGTTTATGGAACGGTATCTGAGCTAATTTGAAACTCTTGTTTTATGTATCACCCCACCTCACCTTTCCCGTTAAGCAGCCATAGTGTGTTTTCTGCATGTGTGACTCTGTTCTGTTTTGTAATTCCGTTCAAGTGTAACGGTTTTCACATTCCCTCTATAAGTGACACCTTATGAGAAGTATCCTTTTCTGTGTGACTTATTTCACTTAGAATCGTCGTACCTAAATCCACTCATCATGCTGCTACTAGCCTTATGACATTGATTTCTTGGCTGAGTGGTATTCCATTGTACATAATGACCTCAAATTTTTTATCCATTTTTGGCTTTCCTGGGATATTTAAGGTGGAATGAAGTGGAGGTCCTTGTCAACAGAGCAGCCCTAAACTTTGGGGTGCTTGTGTCTTGCTGATTTTTAATTTTCCCACTTTATACCCCCATGCGTGGAAGTGCCCTATGCTCTCTAAGCTGTGTTTTTTAGATGTTTCAGGACACACCGTACACTTCTCGAGAGTGGCTGTTGGCAATTTACATCCTGCCCATCAGTGTAGCAAGGCTCCCATTTCTCCATGGCCTGTCCTGCATTTCTGGTTTTGACACTTTTTTCAGCATGGCCCTTTTGACCGATGGGAAGCGAGACTTCTTTGTAGCGCTGATTTGCCTTTCCAGGTTGCTTGGTTGGCCAAAAAGGGCGTATGCGTTTTTTCCTGAATATATTCAGGAAAAAACGCATACGCCCTTTTTGGCCAAGGGCATCATTGTCAACGTTTTGCCGCTTTCCATGTGCTTTAAAGGCGATTCGAATCTACCTCCTGAAATCTGTTTCCTGCAATTCTGCCTTGATTTCAATTCCTCGTCTTTGCCTTCCCTCAATATATTTGTGGACGAGAGTTATCATTTATAACTCTGTAGGATTGTGAATTGCAGTGCCCTGATGCTCCATTTTACAACTCGCTTTTTCGGGAGGTGGCCGCAAAATCGCAGGATGGCTTCAGGCCCTGTTCTGGTTCCAGGGGGCAGGCTGAGCCTGTGGTTAATTCTTCTTCCTGATGGGAAAATAGATTGACCTGTGCCTGTCCCAACACCAAGAGCTATTCTCTCATTGGTTCCCCGTCTTCCCGTTCATCCTCAGGACAAATTGCAACCTGTACAGAACAGGAGGTTAAAGGTGCTGATGCTCCAAGTAGGGAGATTGCTAGTAAAGTGGCTGGAATGGCGAACCCGAGAACAAGGAGATGAGAAATGAGGTGCGTTTAGAAACCTTTCCCCATCACACGGTGTACCATCTTCTGGGTTTCTCATGCATGTTTTTGATGTAGGAAGATGCCCTTGAACCTGGAGATTTGGGACCCATGCGATGGGTAGCACGCAGTACTACTTTAAAAGGTCTGCGTTTGCTCACCCAACCTCACCAAACCTCTCAGCCCCAAGAGTGTCCACCCTTATGTCTCATCCAGCTGTGGGTCTAGATATGGTCAATCCAGGTTGCATCACAGCCCCTGAATGAATTGTGTAAGAATTTCTCTCTCTTTCACTGTCTTTGTTTCATGGGTTTTTAAAAGAAATTTATTTTTATAATGGGGTTTAGCTGCTTTTCACGGCTGTGTTTATGCCGCTTTACACCCACATGACACACTAACAGAGAAATATCAATACATAGGTTTTAAGATTATTACTAGTCAGATATATTCTTGTGCGGTGAATCGGGCGTTTGAGTCCAGTTCTCTGAGCAAGGAGTAGGTCTTGTCTATTACATATTGGGTTTATGGAACGGTATCTGAGCTAACTTGAAACTCTTGTTTTATGTATCACCCCACCTCACCTTTCCCGTTAAGCAGCCATAGTGTGTTTTCTGCATGTGTGACTCTGTTCTGTTTTGTAATTCAGTTCAAGTGTAACGGTTTTTACATTCCCTCTATAAGTGACATCTTATGAGAAGTGTCCTTTTCTGCGTGACTTATTTCACTTAGAATCTTCGTACCTAAATCCACTCATCATGCTTCTACTAGCCTTTTTACATTGATTTCATGGCTGAGTGATATTCCATTGTACATAAGGACCACAACTTTTTTATCCATTTTTCCCTTTCCTGGGATATTTTAGGTGGAATGAAGTGGAGGTCCTTGTCAACAGAGCAGCCCTAAACTTTGGGGTGCTTGTGTCTTGCTGATTTTCAATTTTCCCACTTTATACCCCCATGCCTGGAAGTGCCCTATGCTCTCTAAGCTGTGTTTTTTAGATGTTTCAGGACACACCGTACACTTCTCCAGAGTGCTTGTTGGCAATTTACATCCCGCGCATCAGTGTAGCAAGGCTCCCATTTCTCCGTGGCCTGTCCTGCATTTCTGGTTTTGACACTTTTTTCAGCATGGCCCTTTTGACCGATGGGAAGCGAGACTTCTTTGTAGCGCTGATTTGCCTTTCCAGGTTGCTTGGTTGGCCAAAAAGGGCGTATGCGTTTTTTCCTGAATATATTCAGGAAAAAACGCATACGCCCTTTTTGGCCAAGGGCATCATTGTCAACGTTTTGCCGCTTTTCATGTGCATTAAAGGCGATTCGAATCTACCTTCTGAAATCTGTTTCCTGCAATTCTGCCTTGATTTCAATTCCTCGTCTTTGCCTTCCCTCAATATATTTGTGGACGAGAGTTATCATTTATAACTCTGTAGGATTGTGAATTGCAGTGCCCTGAAGTTCCATTTTACAACTCGCTTTTTCGGGAGGTGGCCACAAAAGCGCAGGATGGCTTCAGGCCCTGTTCTGGTTCCGGGGGTCAGGCTGAGACTGTGGTTAATTCTTCTTCCTGATGGGAAAATAGAGTGACCTGTGCCTGTCCCAACACCAAGAGCTAGTCTCTCATTGGTTCCCCGTCTTCCCGTTCATCCTCTGGACAAATTGCAACCTGTACGGAACAGGAGGTTAAAGGTGCTGATGCTCCAAGTAGGGAGATTGCTAGTAAAGTGGCTGGAATGGCGAACCCGAGAACAAGGAGATGAGAAATGAGGTGCGTTTTAGAAACCTTTCCCCATCACACGGTGTACCATCTTCTGGGTTTCTCATGCATGTTTTCGATGTAGGAAGATGCCCTTGAACCTGGAGATTTGGGAACCATGCGATGGGTAGCACGCAGTATTACTTTAAAGGGTCTGCGTTTGCTCACCCAACCTCACCAAACCTCTCAGCCCCAAGAGTGTCCACCCTTATGTCTCATCCAGCTGTGGGTCTAGATATGGTCAATCCAGGTTGCATCACAGCCCCTGAACGAATTGTGTAAGAATTTCTCTCTCTTTCACTGTCTTTGTTTCATGTGTTTTTAAAAGTAATTTATTTTTATAATGGGGTTTAGCTGCTTTTCACGGCTGTGTTTATGCCGCTTTACACCCACTTGACACACTAACAGAGAGATATCAATACATAGGTTTTAAGATTATTACTAGTCAGATATATTCTTGTGCGTTGAATCAGGCGTGTTGAGTCCAGTTCTCTGAGCAAGGAGTAGGTCTTGTCTATTACATATTGGGTTTATGGAACGGTATCTGAGCTAATTTGAAACTCTTGTTTTATGTATCACCCCACCTCACCTTTCCCGTTAAGCAGCCATAGTGTGTTTTCTGCATGTGTGACTCTGTTCTGTTTTGTAATTCCCTTCAAGTGTAACGGTTTTTACATTCCCTCTATAAGTGACACCTTATGAGAAGTATCCTTTTCTGTGTGACTTATTTCACTTAGAATCGTCGTACCTAAATCCACTCATCATGCTGCTACTAGCCTTATGACATTGATTTCTTGGCTGAGTGGTATTCCATTGTACATAATGACCTCAAATTTTTTATCCATTTTTGGCTTTCCTGGGATATTTAAGGTGGAATGAAGTGGAGGTCCTTGTCAACAGAGCAGCCCTAAACTTTGGGGTGCTTGTGTCTTGCTGATTTTTAATTTTCCCACTTTATACCCCCATGCGTGGAAGTGCCCTATGCTCTCTAAGCTGTGTTTTTTAGATGTTTCAGGACACACCGTACACTTCTCGAGAGTGGCTGTTGGCAATTTACATCCTGCCCATCAGTGTAGCAAGGCTCCCATTTCTCCATGGCCTGTCCTGCATTTCTGGTTTTGACACTTTTTTCAGCATGGCCCTTTTGACCGATGGGAAGCGAGACTTCTTTGTAGCGCTGATTTGCCTTTCCAGGTTGCTTGGTTGGCCAAAAAGGGCGTATGCGTTTTTTCCTGAATATATTCAGGAAAAAACGCATACGCCCTTTTTGGCCAAGGGCATCATTGTCAACGTTTTGCCGCTTTCCATGTGCTTTAAAGGCGATTCGAATCTACCTCCTGAAATCTGTTTCCTGCAATTCTGCCTTGATTTCAATTCCTCGTCTTTGCCTTCCCTCAATATATTTGTGGACGAGAGTTATCATTTATAACTCTGTAGGATTGTGAATTGCAGTGCCCTGATGCTCCATTTTACAACTCGCTTTTTCGGGAGGTGGCCGCAAAATCGCAGGATGGCTTCAGGCCCTGTTCTGGTTCCGGGGGGCAGGCTGAGCCTGTGGTTAATTCTTCTTCCTGATGGGAAAATAGATTGACCTGTGCCTGTCCCAACACCAAGAGCTATTCTCTCATTGGTTCCCCGTCTTCCCGTTCATCCTCAGGACAAATTGCAACCTGTACAGAACAGGAGGTTAAAGGTGCTGATGCTCCAAGTAGGGAGATTGCTAGTAAAGTGGCTGGAATGGCGAACCCGAGAACAAGGAGATGAGAAATGAGGTGCGTTTAGAAACCTTTCCCCATCACACGGTGTACCATCTTCTGGGTTTCTCATGCATGTTTTTGATGTAGGAAGATGCCCTTGAACCTGGAGATTTGGGACCCATGCGATGGGTAGCACGCAGTACTACTTTAAAAGGTCTGCGTTTGCTCACCCAACCTCACCAAACCTCTCAGCCCCAAGAGTGTCCACCCTTATGTCTCATCCAGCTGTGGGTCTAGATATGGTCAATCCAGGTTGCATCACAGCCCCTGAATGAATTGTGTAAGAATTTCTCTCTCTTTCACTGTCTTTGTTTCATGGGTTTTTAAAAGAAATTTATTTTTATAATGGGGTTTAGCTGCTTTTCACGGCTGTGTTTATGCCGCTTTACACCCACATGACACACTAACAGAGAAATATCAATACATAGGTTTTAAGATTATTACTAGTCAGATATATTCTTGTGCGGTGAATCGGGCGTTTGAGTCCAGTTCTCTGAGCAAGGAGTAGGTCTTGTCTATTACATATTGGGTTTATGGAACGGTATCTGAGCTAACTTGAAACTCTTGTTTTATGTATCACCCCACCTCACCTTTCCCGTTAAGCAGCCATAGTGTGTTTTCTGCATGTGTGACTCTGTTCTGTTTTGTAATTCAGTTCAAGTGTAACGGTTTTTACATTCCCTCTATAAGTGACATCTTATGAGAAGTGTCCTTTTCTGCGTGACTTATTTCACTTAGAATCTTCGTACCTAAATCCACTCATCATGCTTCTACTAGCCTTTTTACATTGATTTCATGGCTGAGTGATATTCCATTGTACATAAGGACCACAACTTTTTTATCCATTTTTCCCTTTCCTGGGATATTTTAGGTGGAATGAAGTGGAGGTCCTTGTCAACAGAGCAGCCCTAAACTTTGGGGTGCTTGTGTCTTGCTGATTTTTAATTTTCCCACTTTATACCCCCATGCGTGGAAGTGCCCTATGCTCTCTAAGCTGTGTTTTTTAGATGTTTCAGGACACACCGTACACTTCTCCAGAGTGGCTGTTGGCAATTGACATCCCGCCCATCAGTGTAGCAAGGCTCCCATTTCTCCATGGCCTGTCCTGCATTTCTGGTTTTGACACTTTTTTCAGCATGGACCTTTTGACCGATGGGAAGCGAGACTTCTTTGTAGCGCTGATTTGCCTTTCCAGGTTGCTTGGTTGGCCAAAATGGGCGTATGCGTTTTTTCCTGAATATATTCAGGAAAAAACGCATACGCCCTTTTTCGCCAAGGGCATTATTGTCAACGTTTTGCCGCTTTTCATGTGCTTTAAAGGCGATTCGAATCTACCTCCTGAAATCTGTTTCCTGCAATTCTGCCTTGATTTCAATTCCTCGTCTTTGCCTTCCCTCAATATATTTGTGGACGAGAGTTATCATTTATAACTCTTTAGGATTGTGAATTGCAGTGCCCTGAGGCTCCATTTTACAACTCGCTTTTTCGGGAGGTGGCCGCAAAAGCGCAGGATGGCTTCAGGCCCTGTTCTGGTTCCGCGGGGCAGGCTGAGCCTGTGGTTAATTCTTCTTCCTGATGGGAAAATGGATTGACCTGTGCCTGTCCCAACACCAAGAGCTAGTCTCTAATTGGTTCCCGGTCTTCCCGTTCATCCTCAGTATAAATTGCAACCTGTACAGAACAGGAGGTTAAAGGTGCTGATGCTCCAAGTAGGGAGATTGCTAGTAAAGTGGCTGGAATGGCGAACCCGAGAACAAGGAGATGAGAAATGAGGTGCGTTTTAGAAACCTTTCCCCATCACACGGTGTACCATATTCTGGGTTTCTCATGCATGTTTTCGATGTAGGAAGATGCCCTTGAACCTGGAGATTTGGGAACCATGCGATGGGTAGCACGCAGTATTACTTTAAAGGGTCTGCGTTTGCTCACCCAACCTCACCAAACCTCTCAGCCCCAAGAGTGTCCACCCTTATGTCTCATCCAGCTGTGGGTCTAGATATGGTCAATCCAGGTTGCATCACAGCTCCTGAACGAATTGTGTAAGAATTTCTCTCTCTTTCACTATCTTTGTTTCATGTGTTTTTAAAAGTAATTTATTTTTATAATGGGGTTTAGCTGCTTTTCACGGCTGTGTTTATGCCGCTTTACACCCACTTGACACACTAACAGAGAGATATCAATACATAGGTTTTAAGATTATTACTAGTCAGATATATTCTTGTGCGTTGAATCAGGCGTGTTGAGTCCAGTTCTCTGAGCAAGGAGTAGGTCTTGTCTATTACATATTGGGTTTATGGAACGGTATCTGAGCTAATTTGAAACTCTTGTTTTATGTATCACCCCACCTCACCTTTCCCGTTAAGCAGCCATAGTGTGTTTTCTGCATGTGTGACTCTGTTCTGTTTTGTAATTCCGTTCAAGTGTAACGGTTTTTACATTCCCTCTATAAGTGACACCTTATGAGAAGTGTCCTTTTCTGTGTGACTTATTTCACTTAGAATCTTCGTACCTAAATCCACTCATCATGCTGCTACTAGCCTTATGACATTGATTTCATGGCTGAGTGGTATTCCATTGTACATAAGGACCTCAAATTTTTTATCCATTTTTGGCTTTCCTGGGATATTTAAGGTGGAATGAAGTGGAGGTCCTTGTCAACAGAGCAGCCCTAAACTTTGGGGTGCTTGTGTCTTGCTGATTTTTAATTTTCCCACTTTATACCCCCATGCGTGGAAGTGCCCTATGCTCTCTAAGCTGTGTTTTTTAGATGTTTCAGGACACACCGTACACTTCTCCAGAGTGGCTGTTGGCAATTTACATCCCGCCCATCAGTGTAGCAAGGCTCCCATTTCTCCATGGCCTGTCCTGCATTTCTGGTTTTGACACTTTTTTCAGCATGGCCCTTTTGACCGATGGGAAGCGAGACATCTTTGTAGCGCTGATTTGCCTTTCCAGGTTGCTTGGTTGGCCAAAAAGGGCGTATGCGTTTTTTCCTGAATATATTCAGGAAAAAACGCATACGCCCTTTTTGGCCAAGGGCATCATTGTCAACGTTTTGCCGCTTTTCATGTGCATTAAAGGCGATTCGAATCTACCTTCTGAAATCTGTTTCCTGCAATTCTGCCTTGATTTCAATTCCTCGTCTTTGCCTTCCCTCAATATATTTGTGGATGAGAGTTATCATTTATAACTCTGTAGGATTGTGAATTGCAGTGCCCTGAAGATCCATTTTACAACTCGCTTTTTCGGGAGGTGGCCACAAAAGCGCAGGATGGCTTCAGGCCCTGTTCTGGTTCCGGGGGGCAGGCTGAGACTGTGGTTAATTCTTCTTCCTGATGGGAAAATAGAGTGACCTGTGCCTGTCCCAACACCAAGAGCTAGTCTCTCATTGGTTCCCCGTCTTCCCTTTCATCCTCAGGACAAATGGCAACCTGTACGGAACAGGAGGTTAAAGGTGCTGATGCTCCAAGTAGGGAGATTGCTAGTAAAGTGGCTGGAATGGCGAACCTGAGAACAAGGAGATGAGAAATGAGGTGCGTTTTAGAAACCTTTCCCCATCACATGGTGTACCATCTTCTGGGTTTCTCATGCATGTTTTTGATGTAGGAAGATGCCCTTGAACCTGGAGATTAGGGACCCATGCGATGGGTAGCACGCAGTATTACTTTAAAGGGTCTGCGTTTGCTCACCCAACCTCACCAAACCTCTCAGCCCCAAGAGTGTCCACCCTTATGTCTCATCCAGCTTTGGGTCTAGATATGGTCAATCCAGGTTGCATCACAGCCCCAGAACGAATTGTGTAAGAATTTCTCTCTCTTTCACTGTCTTTGTTTCATGGGTTTTTAAAAGAAATTTATTTTTATAATGGGGTTTAGCTGCTTTTCACGGCTGTGTTTAAGCCGTTTTACACCCACTTGACACACTAACAGAGAAATATCAATACATAGGTTTTAAGATTATTACTAGTCAGATATATTCTTGTGCGATGAATCGGGCGTGTTGAGTCCAGTTCTCTGAGCAAGGAGTAGGTCTTGTCTATTACATATTGGGTTTATGGAACGGTATCTGAGCAAACTTGAAACACTTGTTTTATGTATCACCCCACCTCACCTTTCCCGTTAAGCAGCCATAGTGTGTTTTCTGCATGTGTGACTCTGTTCTGTTTTGTAATTCAGTTCAAGTGTAACGGTTTTTACATTCCCTCTATAAGTGACACCTTATGAGAAGTGTCCTTTTCTGTGTGACTTATTTCACTTAGAATCGTCGTACCTAAATCCACTCATCATGCTGCTACTAGCCTTATGACATTGATTTCATGGCTGAGTGGTATTCCATTGTACATAAGGACCACAACTTTTATATCCATTTTTCTGTTTCCTGGGAAATTTAAGGTGGAATGAAGTGGAGATCCTTGTCAACAGAGCAGCACTAAACTTTGGGGTGCTTGTGTCTTGCTGATTTTCAATTTTCCCACTTTATACCCCCATGCCTGGAAGTGCCCTATGCTCTCTAAGCTGTGTTTTTTAGATGTTTCAGGACACACCGTACACTTCTCCAGAGTGCTTGTTGGCAATTTACATCCCGCGCATCAGTGTAGCAAGGCTCCCATTTCTCCGTGGCCTGTCCTGCATTTCTGGTTTTGACACTTTTTTCAGCATGGCCCTTTTGACCGATGGGAAGCGAGACTTCTTTGTAGCGCTGATTTGCCTTTCCAGGTTGCTTGGTTGGCCAAAAAGGGCGTATGCGTTTTTTCCTGAATATATTCAGGAAAAAACGCATACGCCCTTTTTGGCCAAGGGCATCATTGTCAACGTTTTGCCGCTTTTCATGTGCATTAAAGGCGATTCGAATCTACCTTCTGAAATCTGTTTCCTGCAATTCTGCCTTGATTTCAATTCCTCGTCTTTGCCTTCCCTCAATATATTTGTGGACGAGAGTTATCATTTATAACTCTGTAGGATTGTGAATTGCAGTGCCCTGAAGTTCCATTTTACAACTCGCTTTTTCGGGAGGTGGCCACAAAAGCGCAGGATGGCTTCAGGCCCTGTTCTGGTTCCGGGGGGCAGGCTGAGACTGTGGTTAATTCTTCTTCCTGATGGGAAAATAGAGTGACCTGTGCCTGTCCCAACACCAAGAGCTAGTCTCTCATTGGTTCCCCGTCTTCCCGTTCATCCTCTGGACAAATTGCAACCTGTACGGAACAGGAGGTTAAAGGTGCTGATGCTCCAAGTAGGGAGATTGCTAGTAAAGTGGCTGGAATGGCGAACCCGAGAACAAGGAGATGAGAAATGAGGTGCGTTTTAGAAACCTTTCCCCATCACACGGTGTACCATCTTCTGGGTTTCTCATGCATGTTTTCGATGTAGGAAGATGCCCTTGAACCTGGAGATTTGGGAACCATGCGATGGGTAGCACGCAGTATTACTTTAAAGGGTCTGCGTTTGCTCACCCAACCTCACCAAACCTCTCAGCCCCAAGAGTGTCCACCCTTATGTCTCATCCAGCTGTGGGTCTAGATATGGTCAATCCAGGTTGCATCACAGCCCCTGAACGAATTGTGTAAGAATTTCTCTCTCTTTCACTGTCTTTGTTTCATGTGTTTTTAAAAGTAATTTATTTTTATAATGGGGTTTAGCTGCTTTTCACTGCTGTGTTTATGCCGCTTTACACCCACTTGACACACTAACAGAGAGATATCAATACATAGGTTTTAAGATTATTACTAGTCAGATATATTCTTGTGCGTTGAATCAGGCGTGTTGAGTCCAGTTCTCTGAGCAAGGAGTAGGTCTTGTCTATTACATATTGGGTTTATGGAACGGTATCTGAGCTAATTTGAAACTCTTGTTTTATGTATCACCCCACCTCACCTTTCCCGTTAAGCAGCCATAGTGTGTTTTCTGCATGTGTGACTCTGTTCTGTTTTGTAATTCCGTTCAAGTGTAACGGTTTTTACATTCCCTCTATAAGTGACACCTTATGAGAAGTATCCTTTTCTGTGTGACTTATTTCACTTAGAATCGTCGTACCTAAATCCACTCATCATGCTGCTACTAGCCTTATGACATTGATTTCTTGGCTGAGTGGTATTCCATTGTACATAATGACCTCAAATTTTTTATCCATTTTTGGCTTTCCTGGGATATTTAAGGTGGAATGAAGTGGAGGTCCTTGTCAACAGAGCAGCCCTAAACTTTGGGGTGCTTGTGTCTTGCTGATTTTTAATTTTCCCACTTTATACCCCCATGCGTGGAAGTGCCCTATGCTCTCTAAGCTGTGTTTTTTAGATGATTCAGGACACACCGTACACTTCTCGAGAGTGGCTGTTGGCAATTTACATCCTGCCCATCAGTGTAGCAAGGCTCCCATTTCTCCATGGCCTGTCCTGCATTTCTGGTTTTGACACTTTTTTCAGCATGGCCCTTTTGACCGATGGGAAGCGAGACTTCTTTGTAGCGCTGATTTGCCTTTCCAGGTTGCTTGGTTGGCCAAAAAGTGCGTATGCGTTTTTTCCTGAATATATTCAGGAAAAAACGCATACGCCCTTTTTGGCCAAGGGCATCATTGTCAACGTTTTGCCGCTTTCCATGTGCTTTAAAGGCGATTCGAATCTACCTCCTGAAATCTGTTTCCTGCAATTCTGCCTTGATTTCAATTCCTCGTCTTTGCCTTCCCTCAATATATTTGTGGACGAGAGTTATCATTTATAACTCTGTAGGATTGTGAATTGCAGTGCCCTGATGCTCCATTTTACAACTCGCTGTTTCGGGAGGTGGCCGCAAAATCGCAGGATGGCTTCAGGCCCTGTTCTGGTTCCGGGGGGCAGGCTGAGCCTGTGGTTAATTCTTCTTCCTGATGGGAAAATAGATTGACCTGTGCCTGTCCCAACACCAAGAGCTATTCTCTCATTGGTTCCCCGTCTTCCCGTTCATCCTCAGGACAAATTGCAACCTGTACAGAACAGGAGGTTAAAGGTGCTGATGCTCCAAGTAGGGAGATTGCTAGTAAAGTGGCTGGAATGGCGAACCCGAGAACAAGGAGATGAGAAATGAGGTGCGTTTAGAAACCTTTCCCCATCACACGGTGTACCATCTTCTGGGTTTCTCATGCATGTTTTTGATGTAGGAAGATGCCCTTGAACCTGGAGATTTGGGACCCATGCGATGGGTAGCACGCAGTACTACTTTAAAAGGTCTGCGTTTGCTCACCCAACCTCACCAAACCTCTCAGCCCCAAGAGTGTCCACCCTTATGTCTCATCCAGCTGTGGGTCTAGATATGGTCAATCCAGGTTGCATCACAGCCCCTGAATGAATTGTGTAAGAATTTCTCTCTCTTTCACTGTCTTTGTTTCATGGGTTTTTAAAAGAAATTTATTTTTATAATGGGGTTTAGCTGCTTTTCACGGCTGTGTTTATGCCGCTTTACACCCACATGACACACTAACAGAGAAATATCAATACATAGGTTTTAAGATTATTACTAGTCAGATATATTCTTGTGCGGTGAATCGGGCGTTTGAGTCCAGTTCTCTGAGCAAGGAGTAGGTCTTGTCTATTACATATTGGGTTTATGGAACGGTATCTGAGCTAACTTGAAACTCTTGTTTTATGTATCACCCCACCTCACCTTTCCCGTTAAGCAGCCATAGTGTGTTTTCTGCATGTGTGACTCTGTTCTGTTTTGTAATTCAGTTCAAGTGTAACGGTTTTTACATTCCCTCTATAAGTGACATCTTATGAGAAGTGTCCTTTTCTGCGTGACTTATTTCACTTAGAATCTTCGTACCTAAATCCACTCATCATGCTGCTACTAGCCTTTTTACATTGATTTCATGGCTGAGTGATATTCCATTGTACATAAGGACCACAACTTTTTTATCCATTTTTCCCTTTCCTGGGATATTTTAGGTGGAATGAAGTGGAGGTCCTTGTCAACAGAGCAGCCCTAAACTTTGGGGTGCTTGTGTCTTGCTGATTTTTAATTTTCCCACTTTATACCCCCATGCGTGGAAGTGCCCTATGCTCTCTAAGCTGTGTTTTTTAGATGTTTCAGGACACACCGTACACTTCTCCAGAGTGGCTGTTGGCAATTTACATCCCGCCCATCAGTGTAGCAAGGCTCCCATTTCTCCATGGCCTGTCCTGCATTTCTGGTTTTGACACTTTTTTCAGCATGGACCTTTTGACCGATGGGAAGCGAGACTTCTTTGTAGCGCTGATTTGCCTTTCCAGGTTGCTTGGTTGGCCAAAATGGGCGTATGCGGTTTTTCCTGAATATATTCAGGAAAAAACGCATACGCCCTTTTTCGCCAAGGGCATTATTGTCAACGTTTTGCCGCTTTTCATGTGCTTTAAAGGCGATTCGAATCTACCTCCTGAAATCTGTTTCCTGCAATTCTGCCTTGATTTCAATTCCTCGTCTTTGCCTTCCCTCAATATATTTGTGGACGAGAGTTATCATTTATAACTCTTTAGGATTGTGAATTGCAGTGCCCTGAGGCTCCATTTTACAACTCGCTTTTTCAGGAGGTGGCCGCAAAAGCGCAGGATGGCTTCAGGCCCTGTTCTGGTTCCGCGGGGCAGGCTGAGCCTGTGGTTAATTCTTCTTCCTGATGGGAAAATGGATTGACCTGTGCCTGTCCCAACACCAAGAGCTAGTCTCTAATTGGTTCCCTGTCTTCCCGTTCATCCTCAGTATAAATTGCAACCTGTACAGAACAGGAGGTTAAAGGTGCTGATGCTCCAAGTAGGGAGATTGCTAGTAAAGTGGCTGGAATGGCGAACCCGAGAACAAGGAGATGAGAAATGAGGTGCGTTTTAGAAACCTTTCCCCATCACACGGTGTACCATCTTCTGGGTTTCTCATGCATGTTTTCGATGTAGGAAGATGCCCTTGAACCTGGAGATTTGGGAACCATGCGATGGGTAGCACGCAGTATTACTTTAAAGGGTCTGCGTTTGCTCACCCAACCTCACCAAACCTCTCAGCCCCAAGAGTGTCCACCCTTATGTCTCATCCAGCTGTGGGTCTAGATATGGTCAATCCAGGTTGCATCACAGCTCCTGAACGAATTGTGTAAGAATTTCTCTCTCTTTCACTATCTTTGTTTCATGTGTTTTTAAAAGTAATTTATTTTTATAATGGGGTTTAGCTGCTTTTCACGGCTGTGTTTATGCCGCTTTACACCCACTTGACACACTAACAGAGAGATATCAATACATAGGTTTTAAGATTATTACTAGTCAGATATATTCTTGTGCGTTGAATCAGGCGTGTTGAGTCCAGTTCTCTGAGCAAGGAGTAGGTCTTGTCTATTACATATTGGGTTTATGGAACTGTATCTGAGCTAATTTGAAACTCTTGTTTTATGTATCACCCCACCTCACCTTTCCCGTTAAGCAGCCATAGTGTGTTTTCTGCATGTGTGACTCTGTTCTGTTTTGTAATTCCGTTCAAGTGTAACGGTTTTTACATTCCCTCTATAAGTGACACCTTATGAGAAGTGTCCTTTTCTGTGTGACTTATTTCACTTAGAATCTTCGTACCTAAATCCACTCATCATGCTGCTACTAGCCTTTTTACATTGATTTCATGGCTGAGTGATATTCCATTGTACATAAGGACCACAACTTTTATATCCATTTTTCTCTTTCCTGGGATATTTTAGGTGGAATGAAGTGGAGGTCCTTGTCAACAGAGCAGCCCTAAACTTTGGGGTGCTTGTGTCTTGCTGATTTTTAATTTTCCCACTTTATACCCCCATTCGTGGAAGTGCCCTATGCTCTCTAAGCTGTGTTTTTTAGATGTTTCAGGACACACCGTACACTTCTCCAGAGTGGCTGTTGGCAATTTACATCCCGCCCATCAGTGTAGCAAGGCTCCCATTTCTCCATGGCCTGTCCTGCATTTCTGGTTTTGACACTTTTTTCAGCATGGCCCTTTTGACCGATGGGAAGCGAGACTTCTTTGTAGCGCTGATTTGCCTTTCCAGGTTGCTTGGTTGGCCAAAAAGGGCGTATGCGTTTTTTCCTGAATATATTCAGGAAAAAATGCATACGCCCTTTTTGGCCAAGGGCATTATTGTCAACGTTTTGCCGCTTTTCATGTGCTTTAAAGGCGATTCGAATCTACCTCCTGAAATCTGTTTCCTGCAATTCTGCCTTGATTTCAATTCCTCGTCTTTGCCTTCCCTCAATATATTTGTGGACGAGAGTTATCATTTATAACTCTGTAGGATTGTGAATTGCAGTGCCCTGAAACTCCATTTTACAACTCGCTTTTTTGGGAGGTGGCCGCAAAAGCGCAGGATGGCTTCAGACCCTGTCCTGGTTCAGGGGGGCAGGCTGAGCCTGTGGTTAATTCTTCTTCCTGATGGGAAAATAGAGTGACCTGTGCCTGTCCCAACACCAAGAGCTAGTCTCTCATTGGTTCCCCGTCTTCCCTTTCATCCTCAGGACAAATGGCAACCTGTACGGAACAGGAGGTTAAAGGTGCTGATGCTCCAAGTAGGGAGATTGCTAGTAAAGTGGCTGGAATGGCGAACCTGAGAACAAGGAGATGAGAAATGAGGTGCGTTTTAGAAACCTTTCCCCATCACATGGTGTACCATCTTCTGGGTTTCTCATGCATGTTTTTGATGTAGGAAGATGCCCTTGAACCTGGAGATTAGGGACCCATGCGATGGGTAGCACGCAGTATTACTTTAAAGGGTCTGCGTTTGCTCACCCAACCTCACCAAACCTCTCAGCCCCAAGAGTGTCCACCCTTATGTCTCATCCAGCTGTGGGTCTAGATATGGTCAATCCAGGTTGCATCACAGCCCCTGAACGAATTGTGTAAGAATTTCTCTCTCTTTCACTGTCTTTGTTTCATGGGTTTTTAAAAGAAATTTATTTTTATAATGGGGTTTAGCTGCTTTTCACGGCTGTGTTTAAGCCGTTTTACACCCACTTGACACACTAACAGAGAAATATCAATACATAGTTTTTAAGATTATTACTAGTCAGATATATTCTTGTGCGATGAATCGGGCGTGTTGAGTCCAGTTCTCTGAGCAAGGAGTAGGTCTTGTCTATTACATATTGGGTTTATGGAACGGTATCTGAGCTAATTTCAAACTCTTGTTTTATGTATCACCCCACCTCACCTTTCCCGTTAAGCAGCCATAGTGTGTTTTCTGCATGTGTGACTCTGTTCTGTTTTGTAATTCAGTTCAAGTGTAACGGTTTTTACATTCCCTCTATAAGTGACATCTTATGAGAAGTGTCCTTTTCTGTGTGACTTATTTCACTTAGAATCTTCGTACCTAAATCCACTCATCATGCTTCTACTAGCCTTTTTACATTGATTTCATGGCTGAGTGATATTCTATTGTACATAAGGACCACAACTTTTTTATCCATTTTTCTCTTTCCTGGGATATTTTAGGTGGAATGAAGTGGAGGTCCTTGTCAACAGAGCAGCCCTAAACTTTGGGGTGCTTGTGTCTTGCTGATTTTTAATTTTCCCACTTTATACCCCCATGCGTGGAAGTGCCCTATGCTCTCTAAGCTGTGTTTTTTAGATGTTTCAGGACACACCGTACACTTCTCCAGAGTGGCTGTTGGCAATTTACATCCCGCCCATCAGTGTAGCAAGGCTCCCATTTCTCCATGGCCTGTCCTGCATTTCTGGTTTTGACACTTTTTTCAGCATGGACCTTTTGACCGATGGGAAGCGAGACTTCTTTGTAGCGCTGATTTGCCTTTCCAGGTTGCTTGGTTGGCCAAAAAGGGCGTATGCGTTTTTTCCTGAATATATTCAGGAAAAAACGCATACGCCCTTTTTGGCCAAGGGCATTATTGTCAACGTTTTGCTGCTTTTCATGTGCTTTAAAGGCGATTCGAATCTACCTCCTGAAATCTGTTTCCTGCAATTCTGCCTTGATTTCAATTCCTCGTCTTTGCCTTCCCTCAATATATTTGTGGACGAGAGTTATCATTTATAACTCTGTAGGATTGTGAATTGCAGTGCCCTGAAACTCCATTTTACAACTCGCTTTTTTGGGAGGTGGCCGCAAAAGCGCAGGATGGCTTCAGACCCTGTTCTGGTTCAGGGGGGCAGGCTGAGCCTGTGGTTAATTCTTCTTCCTGATGGGAAAATAGAGTGACCTGTGCCTGTCCCAACACCAAGAGCTAGTCTCTCATTGGTTCCCCGTCTTCCCGTTCATCCTCAGGACAAATGGCAACCTGTACGGAACAGGAGGTTAAAGGTGCTGATGCTCCAAGTAGGGAGATTGCTAGTAAAGTGGCTGGAATGGCGAACCTGAGAACAAGGAGATGAGAAATGAGGTGCGTTTTAGAAGCCTTTCCCCATCACACGGTGTACCATCTTCTGGGTTTCTCATGCATGTTTTTGATGTAGGAAGATGCCCTTGAACCTGGAGATTAGGGACCCATGCGATGGGTAGCACGCAGTATTACTTTAAAGGGTCTGCGTTTGCTCACCCAACCTCACGAAACCTCTCAGCCCCAAGAGTGTCCACCCTTATGTCTCATCCAGCTGTGGGTCTAGATATGGTCAATCCAGGTTGCATCACAGCCCCTGAACGAATTGTGTAAGAATTTCTCTCTCTTTCACTGTCTTTGTTTCATGGGTTTTTAAAAGAAATTTATTTTTATAATGGGGTTTAGCTGCTTTTCACGGCTGTGTTTAAGCCGTTTTACACCCACTTGACACACTAACAGAGAAATATCAATACATAGTTTTTAAGATTATTACTAGTCAGATATATTCTTGTGCGATGAATCGGGCGTGTTGAGTCCAGTTCTCTGAGCAAGGAGTAGGTCTTGTCTATTACATATTGGGTTTATGGAACGGTATCTGAGCTAATTTCAAACTCTTGTTTTATGTATCACCCCACCTCACCTTTCCCGTTAAGCAGCCATAGTGTGTTTTCTGCATGTGTGACTCTGTTCTGTTTTGTAATTCAGTTCAAGTGTAACGGTTTTTACATTCCCTCTATAAGTGACATCTTATGAGAAGTGTCCTTTTCTGTGTGACTTATTTCACTTAGAATCTTCGTACCTAAATCCACTCATCATGCTTCTACTAGCCTTTTTACATTGATTTCATGGCTGAGTGATATTCTATTGTACATAAGGACCACAACTTTTTTATCCATTTTTCTCTTTCCTGGGATATTTTAGGTGGAATGAAGTGGAGGTCCTTGTCAACAGAGCAGCCCTAAACTTTGGGGTGCTTGTGTCTTGCTGATTTTTAATTTTCCCACTTTATACCCCCATGCGTGGAAGTGCCCTATGCTCTCTAAGCTGTGTTTTTTAGATGTTTCAGGACACACCGTACACTTCTCCAGAGTGGCTGTTGGCAATTTACATCCCGCCCATCAGTGTAGCAAGGCTCCCATTTCTCCATGGCCTGTCCTGCATTTCTGGTTTTGACACTTTTTTCAGCATGGACCTTTTGACCGATGGGAAGCGAGACTTCTTTGTAGCGCTGATTTGCCTTTCCAGGTTGCTTGGTTGGCCAAAAAGGGCGTATGCGTTTTTTCCTGAATATATTCAGGAAAAAACGCATACGCCCTTTTTGGCCAAGGGCATTATTGTCAACGTTTTGCTGCTTTTCATGTGCTTTAAAGGCGATTCGAATCTACCTCCTGAAATCTGTTTCCTGCAATTCTGCCTTGATTTCAATTCCTCGTCTTTGCCTTCCCTCAATATATTTGTGGACGAGAGTTATCATTTATAACTCTGTAGGATTGTGAATTGCAGTGCCCTGAAACTCCATTTTACAACTCGCTTTTTTGGGAGGTGGCCGCAAAAGCGCAGGATGGCTTCAGACCCTGTTCTGGTTCAGGGGGGCAGGCTGAGCCTGTGGTTAATTCTTCTTCCTGATGGGAAAATAGAGTGACCTGTGCCTGTCCCAACACCAAGAGCTAGTCTCTCATTGGTTCCCCGTCTTCCCGTTCATCCTCAGGACAAATGGCAACCTGTACGGAACAGGAGGTTAAAGGTGCTGATGCTCCAAGTAGGGAGATTGCTAGTAAAGTGGCTGGAATGGCGAACCTGAGAACAAGGAGATGAGAAATGAGGTGCGTTTTAGAAGCCTTTCCCCATCACACGGTGTACCATCTTCTGGGTTTCTCATGCATGTTTTTGATGTAGGAAGATGCCCTTGAACCTGGAGATTAGGGACCCATGCGATGGGTAGCACGCAGTATTACTTTAAAGGGTCTGCGTTTGCTCACCCAACCTCACGAAACCTCTCAGCCCCAAGAGTGTCCACCCTTATGTCTCATCCAGCTGTGGGTCTAGATATGGTCAATCCAGGTTGCATCACAGCCCCTGAACGAATTGTGTAAGAATTTCTCTCTCTTTCACTGTCTTTGTTTCATGGGTTTTTAAAAGTAATTTATTTTTATAATGAGATTTAGCTGCTTTTCACGGCTGTGTTTATGCCCCTTTACACCCACTTGACACACTAACAGAGAGATATCAATACATAGGTTTTAAGATTATTACTAGTCAGATATATTCTTGTGCGTTGAATCGGGCGTGTTGAGTCCAGTTCTCTGAGCAAGGAGTAGGTCTTGTCTATTACATATTGGGTTTATGGAACGGTATCAGAGCTAATTTCAAACTCTTGTTTTATGTATCACCCCACCTCACCTTTCCCTTTAAGCAGCCATAGTGTGTTTTCTGCATGTGTGACTCTGTTCTGTTTTGTAATTCAGTTCAAGTGTAACGGTTTTTACATTCCCTCTATAAGTGACACCTTATGAGAAGTGTCCTTTTCTGTGTGACTTATTTCACTTAGAATCGTCGTACCTAAATCCACTCATCATGCTGCTACTAGCCTTATGACATTGATTTCATGGCTGAGTGGTATTCCATTGTACATAAGGACCTCAAATTTTTTATCCATTTTTGGCTTTCCTGGGATATTTAAGGTGGAATGAAGTGGAGGTCCTTGTCAACAGAGCAGCCCTAAACTTTGGGGTGCTTGTGACTTGCTGATTTTTAATTTTCCCACTTTATACCCCCATGCGTGGAAGTGCCCTATGCTCTCTAAGCTGTGTTTTTTAGATGTTTCAGGACACACCATACACTTCTCGAGAGTGGCTGTTGGCAATTTACATCCCGCCCATCAGTGTAGCAAGGCTCCCATTTCTCCATGGCCTGTCCTGCATTTCTGGTTTTGACACTTTTTTCAGCATGGCCCTTTTGACCGATGGGAAGCGAGACTTCTTTGTAGCGCTGATTTGCCTTTCCAGGTTGCTTGGTTGGCCAAAAAGGGCGTATGCGTTTTTTCCTGAATATATTCAGGAAAAAACGCATACGCCCTTTTTGGCCAAGGGCATTATTGTCAACGTTTGGCCGCTTTTCATGTGCTTTAAAGGCGATTCGAATCTACCTCCTGAAATCTGTTTCCTGCAATTCTGCCTTGATTTCAATTCCTCGTCTTTGCCTTCCCTCAATATATTTGTGGACGAGAGTTATCATTTATAACTCTTCAGGTTTGTGAATTGCAGTGCCCTGAAGCTCCATTTTACAACTCGCTTTTTTGGGAGCTGGCCGCAAAAGCGCAGGATGGCTTCAGGCCCTGTTCTGCTTCCGGGGGGCAGGCTGGGCCTGTGGTTAATTCTTCTTCCTGATGGGAAAATAGAGTGACCTGTGCCTGTCCCAACACCAAGAGCTAGTCTCTAATTGGTTCCCGGTCTTCCCGTTCATCCTCAGGATAAATTGCAACCTGTACAGAACAGGAGGTTAAAGGTGCTGATGCTCCAAGTAGGGAGATTGCTAGTAAAGTGGCTGGAATGGCGAACCCGAGAACAAGGAGATGAGAAATGAGGTGCGTTTTAGAAACCTTTCCCCATCACACGGTGTACCATCTTCTGGGTTTCTCATGCATGTTTTCGATGTAGGAAGATGCCCTTGAACCTGGAGATTTGGGAACCATGCGATGGGTAGCACGCAGTATTACTTTAAAGGGTCTGCGTTTGCTCACCCAACCTCACCAAACCTCTCAGCCCCAAGAGTGTCCACCCTTATGTCTCATCCAGCTGTGGGTCTAGATATGGTCAATCCAGGTTGCATCACAGCTCCTGAACGAATTGTGTAAGAATTTCTCTCTCTTTCACTATCTTTGTTTCATGTGTTTTTAAAAGTAATTTATTTTTATAATGGGGTTTAGCTGCTTTTCACGGCTGTGTTTATGCCGCTTTACACCCACTTGACACACTAACAGAGAGATATCAATACATAGGTTTTAAGATTATTACTAGTCAGATATATTCTTGTGCGATGAATCGGGCGTGTTGAGTCCAGTTCTCTGAGCAAGGAGTAGGTCTTGTCTATTACATATTGGGTTTATGGAACGGTATCTGAGCAAACTTGAAACACTTGTTTTATGTATCACCCCACCTCACCTTTCCCGTTAAGCAGCCATAGTGTGTTTTCTGCATGTGTGACTCTGTTCTGTTTTGTAATTCAGTTCAAGTGTAACGGTTTTTACATTCCCTCTATAAGTGACACCTTATGAGAAGTGTCCTTTTCTGTGTGACTTATTTCACTTAGAATCGTCGTACCTAAATCCACTCATCATGCTGCTACCAGCCTTATGACATTGATTTCATGGCTGAGTGGTATTCCATTGTACATAAGGACCACAACTTTTATATCCATTTTTCTGTTTCCTGGGAAATTTAAGGTGGAATGAAGTGGAGGTCCTTGTCAACAGAGCAGCACTAAACTTTGGGGTGCTTGTGTCTTGCTGATTTTCAATTTTCCCACTTTATACCCCCATGCCTGGAAGTGCCCTATGCTCTCTAAGCTGTGTTTTTTAGATGTTTCAGGACACACCGTACACTTCTCCAGAGTGCTTGTTGGCAATTTACATCCCGCGCATCAGTGTAGCAAGGCTCCCATTTCTCCGTGGCCTGTCCTGCATTTCTGGTTTTGACACTTTTTTCAGCATGGCCCTTTTGACCGATGGGAAGCGAGACTTCTTTGTAGCGCTGATTTGCCTTTCCAGGTTGCTTGGTTGGCCAAAAAGGGCGTATGCGTTTTTTCCTGAATATATTCAGGAAAAAACGCATACGCCCTTTTTGGCCAAGGGCATCATTGTCAACGTTTTGCCGCTTTTCATGTGCATTAAAGGCGATTCGAATCTACCTTCTGAAATCTGTTTCCTGCAATTCTGCCTTGATTTCAATTCCTCGTCTTTGCCTTCCCTCAATATATTTGTGGACGAGAGTTATCATTTATAACTCTGTAGGATTGTGAATTGCAGTGCCCTGAAGTTCCATTTTACAACTCGCTTTTTCGGGAGGTGGCCACAAAAGCACAGGATGGCTTCAGGCCCTGTTCTGGTTCCGGGGGGCAGGCTGAGCCTGTGGTTAATTCTTCTTCCTGATGGGAAAATAGAGTGACCTGTGCCTGTCCCAACACCAAGAGCTAGTCTCTCATTGGTTCCCCGTCTTCCCGTTCATCCTCTGGACAAATTGCAACCTGTACGGAACAGGAGGTTAAAGGTGCTGATGCTCCAAGTAGGGAGATTGCTAGTAAAGTGGCTGGAATGGCGAATCCGAGAACAAGGAGATGAGAAATGAGGTGCGTTTTAGAAACCTTTCCCCATCACACGGTGTACCATCTTCTGGGTTTCTCATGCATGTTTTCGATGTAGGAAGATGCCCTTGAACCTGGAGATTTGGGAACCATGCGATGGGTAGCACGCAGTATTACTTTAAAGGGTCTGTGTTTGCTCACCCAACCTCACCAAACCTCTCAGCCCCAAGAGTGTCCACCCTTATGTCTCATCCAGCTGTGGGTCTAGATATGGTCAATCCAGGTTGCATCACAGCCCCTGAACGAATTGTGTAAGAATTTCTCTCTCTTTCACTGTCTTTGTTTCATGTGTTTTTAAAAGTAATTTATTTTTATAATGGGGTTTAGCTGCTTTTCACGGCTGTGTTTATGCCGCTTTACACCCACTTGACACACTAACAGAGAGATATCAATACATAGGTTTTAAGATTATTACTAGTCAGATATATTCTTGTGCGTTGAATCAGGCGTGTTGAGTCCAGTTCTCTGAGCAAGGAGTAGGTCTTGTCTATTACATATTGGGTTTATGGAACGGTATCTGAGCTAATTTCAAACTCTTGTTTTATGTATCACCCCACCTCACCTTTCCCGTTAAGCAGCCATAGTGTGTTTTCTGCATGTGTGACTCTGTTCTGTTTTGTAATTCCGTTCAAGTGTAACGGTTTTTACATTCTCTCTATAAGTGACACCTTATGAGAAGTATCCTTTTCTGTGTGACTTATTTCACTTAGAATCGTCGTACCTAAATCCACTCATCATGCTGCTACTAGCCTTATGACATTGATTTCTTGGCTGAGTGGTATTCCATTGTACATAAGGACCTCAAATTTTTTATCCATTTTTGGCTTTCCTGGGATATTTAAGGTGGAATGAAGTGGAGGTCCTTGTCAACAGAGCAGCCCTAAACTTTGGGGTGCTTGTGTCTTGCTGATTTTTAATTTTCCCAGTTTATACCCCCATGCGTGGAAGTGCCCTATGCTCTCTAAGCTGTGTTTTTTAGATGTTTCAGGACACACCGTACACTTCTCCAGAGTGGCTGTTGGCAATTTACATCCCGCCCATCAGTGTAGCAAGGCTCCCATTTCTCCATGGCCTGTCCTGCATTTCTGGTTTTGACACTTTTTTCAGCATGGACCTTTTGACCGATGGGAAGCGAGACTTCTTTGTAGCGCTGATTTGCCTTTCCAGGTTGCTTGGTTGGCCAAAATGGGCGTATGCGTTTTTTCCTGAATATATTCAGGAAAAAACGCATACGCCCTTTTTGGCCAAGGGCATTATTGTCAACGTTTTGCCGCTTTTCATGTGCTTTAAAGGCGATTCGAATCTACCTCCTGAAATCTGTTTCCTGCAATTCTGCCTTGATTTCAATTCCTCGTCTTTGCCTTCCCTCAATATATTTGTGGACGAGAGTTATCATTTATAACTCTTTAGGATTGTGAATTGCAGTGCCCTGAGGCTCCATTTTACAACTCGCTTTTTCGGGAGGTGGCCGCAAAAGCGCAGGATGGCTTCAGGCCCTGTTCTGGTTCCGCGGGGCAGGCTGAGCCTGTGGTTAATTCTTCTTCCTGATGGGAAAATAGATTGACCTGTGCCTGTCCCAACACCAAGAGCTAGTCTCTAATTGGTTCCCGGTCTTCCCGTTCATCCTCAGGATAAATTGCAACCTGTACAGAACAGGAGGTTAAAGGTGCTGATGCTCCAAGTAGGGAGATTGCTAGTAAAGTGGCTGGAATGGCGAACCCGAGAACAAGGAGATGAGAAATGAGGTGCGTTTTAGAAACCTTTCCCCATCACACGGTGTACCATCTTCTGGGTTTCTCATGCATGTTTTCGATGTAGGAAGATGCCCTTGAACCTGGAGATTTGGGACCCATGCGATGGGTAGCACGCAGTATTACTTTAAAGGGTCTGCGTTTGCTCACCCAACCTCACCAAACCTCTCAGCCCCAAGAGTGTCCACCCTTATGTCTCATCCAGCTGTGGGTCTAGATATGGTCAATCCAGGTTGCATCACAGCTCCTGAACGAATTGTGTAAGAATTTCTCTCTCTTTCACTATCTTTGTTTCATGTGTTTTTAAAAGTAATTTATTTTTATAATGGGGTTTAGCTGCTTTTCACGGCTGTGTTTATGCCGCTTTACACCCACTTGACACACTAACAGAGAGATATCAATACATAGGTTTTAAGATTATTACTAGTCAGATATATTCTTGTGCGTTGAATCAGGCGTGTTGAGTCCAGTTCTCTGAGCAAGGAGTAGGTCTTGTCTATTACGTATTGGGTTTATGGAACTGTATCTGAGCTAATTTGAAACTCTTGTTTTATGTATCACCCCACCTCACCTTTCCCGTTAAGCAGCCATAGTGTGTTTTCTGCATGTGTGACTCTGTTCTGTTTTGTAATTCCGTTCAAGTGTAACGGTTTTTACATTCCCTCTATAAGTGACACCTTATGAGAAGTGTCCTTTTCTGTGTGACTTATTTCACTTAGAATCTTCGTACCTAAATCCACTCATCATGCTTCTACTAGCCTTTTTACATTGATTTCATGGCTGAGTGATATTCCATTGTACATAAGGACCACAACTTTTATATCCATTTTTCTCTTTCCTGGGATATTTTAGGTGGAATGAAGTGGAGGTCCTTGTCAACAGAGCAGCCCTAAACTTTGGGGTGCTTGTGTCTTGCTGATTTTTAATTTTCCCACTTTATACCCCCATTCGTGGAAGTGCCCTATGCTCTCTAAGCTGTGTTTTTTAGATGTTTCAGGACACACCGTACACTTCTCCAGAGTGGCTGTTGGCAATTTACATCCCGCCCATCAGTGTAGCAAGGCTCCCATTTCTCCATGGCCTGTCCTGCATTTCTGGTTTTGACACTTTTTTCAGCATGGCCCTTTTGACCGATGGGAAGCGAGACTTCTTTGTAGCGCTGATTTGCCTTTTCAGGTTGCTTGGTTGGCCAAAAAGGGCGTATGCGTTTTTTCCTGAATATATTCAGGAAAAAATGCATACGCCCTTTTTGGCCAAGGGCATTATTGTCAACGTTTTGCCGCTTTTCATGTGCTTTAAAGGCGATTCGAATCTACCTCCTGAAATCTGTTTCCTGCAATTCTGCCTTGATTTCAATTCCTCGTCTTTGCCTTCCCTCAATATATTTGTGGACGAGAGTTATCATTTATAACTCTGTAGGATTGTGAATTGCAGTGCCCTGAAACTCCATTTTACAACTCGCTTTTTTGGGAGGTGGCCGCAAAAGCGCAGGATGGCTTCAGACCCTGTCCTGGTTCAGGGGGGCAGGCTGAGCCTGTGGTTAATTCTTCTTCCTGATGGGAAAATAGAGTGACCTGTGCCTGTCCCAACACCAAGAGCTAGTCTCTCATTGGTTCCCCGTCTTCCCTTTCATCCTCAGGACAAATGGCAACCTGTACAGAACAGGAGGTTAAAGGTGCTGATGCTCCAAGTAGGGAGATTGCTAGTAAAGTGGCTGGAATGGCGAACCTGAGAACAAGGAGATGAGAAATGAGGTGCGTTTTAGAAACCTTTCCCCATCACATGGTGTACCATCTTCTGGGTTTCTCATGCATGTTTTTGATGTAGGAAGATGCCCTTGAACCTGGAGATTAGGGACCCATGCGATGGGTAGCACGCAGTATTACTTTAAAGGGTCTGCGTTTGCTCACCCAACCTCACCAAACCTCTCAGCCCCAAGAGTGTCCACCCTTATGTCTCATCCAGCTGTGGGTCTAGATATGGTCAATCCAGGTTGCATCACAGCCCCTGAACGAATTGTGTAAGAATTTCTCTCTCTTTCACTGTCTTTGTTTCATGGGTTTTTAAAAGAAATTTATTTTTATAATGGGGTTTAGCTGCTTTTCACGGCTGTGTTTAAGCCGTTTTACACCCACTTGACACACTAACAGAGAAATATCAATACATAGTTTTTAAGATTATTACTAGTCAGATATATTCTTGTGCGATGAATCGGGCGTGTTGAGTCCAGTTCTCTGAGCAAGGAGTAGGTCTTGTCTATTACATATTGGGTTTATGGAACGGTATCTGAGCTAATTTCAAACTCTTGTTTTATGTATCACCCCACCTCACCTTTCCCGTTAAGCAGCCATAGTGTGTTTTCTGCATGTGTGACTCTGTTCTGTTTTGTAATTCAGTTCAAGTGTAACGGTTTTTACATTCCCTCTATAAGTGACACCTTATGAGAAGTGTCCTTTTCTGTGTGACTTATTTCACTTAGAATCGTCGTACCTAAATCCACTCATCATGCTGCTACTAGCCTTATGACATTGATTTCATGGCTGAGTGGTATTCCATTGTACATAAGGACCTCAAATTTTTTATCCATTTTTGGCTTTCCTGGGATATTGAAGGTGGAATGAAGTGGAGGTCCTTGTCAACAGAGCAGCCCTAAACTTTGGGGTGCTTGTGTCTTGCTGATTTTTAATTTTCCCACTTTATACCCCCATGCGTGGAAGTGCCCTATGCTCTCTAAGCTGTGTTTTTTAGATGTTTCAGGACACACCATACACTTCTCGAGAGTGGCTGTTGGCAATTTACATCCCGCCCATCAGTGTAGCAAGGCTCCCATTTCTCCATGGCCTGTCCTGCATTTCTGGTTTTGACACTTTTTTCAGCATGGCCCTTTTGACCGATGGGAAGCGAGACTTCTTTGTAGCGCTGATTTGCCTTTCCAGGTTGCTTGGTTGGCCAAAAAGGTCGTATGCGTTTTTTCCTGAATATATTCATGAAAAAACGCATACGCCCTTTTTGGCCAAGGGCATCATTGTCAACGTTTTGCCGCTTTTCATGTGCTTTAAAGGCGATTCGAATCTACCTCCTGAAATCTGTTTCCTGCAATTCTGCCTTGATTTCAATTCCTCGTCTTTGCCTTCCCTCAATATATTTGTGGACGAGAGTTATCATTTATAACTCTTCAGGTTTGTGAATTGCAGTGCCCTGAAGCTCCATTTTACAACTCGCTTTTTTGGGAGCTGGCCGCAAAAGCGCAGGATGGCTTCAGGCCCTGTTCTGGTTCCGGGGGGCAGGCTGAGCCTGTGGTTAATTCTTCTTCCTGATGGGAAAATAGAGTGACCTGTGCCTGTCCCAACACCAAGAGCTAGTCTCACATTTTTTCCCCGTCTTCCCGTTCATCCTCAGGACAAATTGCAACCTGTACGGAATAGGAGGTTAAAGGTGCTGATGCTCCAAGTAGGGAGATTCCTAGTAAAGTGGCTGGATTTGCGAACCCGAGAACAAGGAGATGAGAAATGAGGTGTGTTTTAGAAACCTTTCCCCATCACACGGTGTACTATCTTCTGGGTTTCTCATGCATGTTTTCGATGTAGGAAGATGCCCTTGAACCTGGAGATTTGGGACCCATGCGACGGGCACCACGCAGTATTACTTTAAAGGGTCTGCGTTTGCTCACCCAACCTCACCAAACCTCTCAGCCCCAAGAGTGTCCACCCTTATGTCTCATCCAGCTGTGGGTCTAGATATGGTCAATCCAGGTTGCATCACAGCCCCTGAACGAATTGTGTAAGAATTTCTCTCTCTTTCACTGTCTTTGTTTCATGGGTTTTTAAAAGAAATTTATTTTTATAATGGGGTTTAGCTGCTTTTCATGGCTGTGTTTATGCCGTTTTACACCCACTTGACACACTAACAGAGAAATATCAATACATAGGTTTTAAGATTATTACTAGTCAGATATATTCTTGTGCGGTGAATCGGGCGTGTTGAGTCCAGTTCTCTGAGCAAGGAGTAGGTCTTGTCTATTACATATTGGGTTTATGGAACGGTATCTGAGCTAACTTGAAACTCTTGTTTTATATATCACCCCACCTCACCTATCCCGTTAAGCAGCCATAGTGTGTTTTCTGCATGTGTGACTCTGTTCTGTTTTGTAATTCAGTTCAAGTGTAACGGTTTTTACATTCCCTCTATAAGTGACATCTTATGAGAAGTGTCCTTTTCTGTGTGACTTATTTCACTTAGAATCTTCGTACCTAAATCCACTCATCATGCTTCTACTAGCCTTTTTACATTGATTTCATGGCTGAGTGATATTCTATTGTACATAAGGACCACAACTTTTTTATCCATTTTTCTCTTTCCTGGGATATTTTAGGTGGAATGAAGTGGAGGTCCTTGTCAACAGAGCAGCCCTAAACTTTGGGGTGCTTGTGTCTTGCTGATTTTTAATTTTCCCACTTTATACCCCCATGCGTGGAAGTGCCCTATGCTCTCTAAGCTGTGTTTTTTAGATGTTTCAGGACACACCGTACACTTCTCCAGAGTGGCTGTTGGCAATTTACATCCCGCCCATCAGTGTAGCAAGGCTCCCATTTCTCCATGGCCTGTCCTGCATTTCTGGTTTTGACACTTTTTTCAGCATGGACCTTTTGACCGATGGGAAGCGAGACTTCTTTGTAGCGCTGATTTGCCTTTCCAGGTTGCTTGGTTGGCCAAAAAGGGCGTATGCGTTTTTTCCTGAATATATTCAGGAAAAAACGCATACGCCCTTTTTGGCCAAGGGCATTATTGTCAACGTTTTGCCGCTTTTCATGTGCTTTAAAGGCGATTCGAATCTACCTCCTGAAATCTGTTTCCTGCAATTCTGCCTTGATTTCAATTCCTCGTCTTTGCCTTCCCTCAATATATTTGTGGACGAGAGTTATCATTTATAACTCTGTAGGATTGTGAATTGCAGTGCCCTGAAACTCCATTTTACAACTCGCTTTTTTGGGAGGTGGCCGCAAAAGCGCAGGATGGCTTCAGACCCTGTTCTGGTTCAGGGGGGCAGGCTGAGCCTGTGGTTAATTCTTCTTCCTGATGGGAAAATAGAGTGACCTGTGCCTGTCCCAACACCAAGAGCTAGTCTCTCATTGGTTCCCCGTCTTCCCGTTCATCCTCAGGACAAATTGCAACCTGTACGGAACAGGAGGTTAAAGGTGCTGATGCTCCAAGTAGGGAGATTGCTAGTAAAGTGGCTGGAATGGCGAACCTGAGAACAAGGAGATGAGAAATGAGGTGCGTTTTAGAAGCCTTTCCCCATCACACGGTGTACCATCTTCTGGGTTTCTCATGCATGTTTTTGATGTAGGAAGATGCCCTTGAACCTGGAGATTAGGGACCCATGCGATGGGTAGCACGCAGTATTACTTTAAAGGGTCTGCGTTTGCTCACCCAACCTCACGAAACCTCTCAGCCCCAAGAGTGTCCACCCTTATGTCTCATCCAGCTGTGGGTCTAGATATGGTCAATCCAGGTTGCATCACAGCCCCTGAACGAATTGTGTAAGAATTTCTCTCTCTTTCACTGTCTTTGTTTCATGGGTTTTTAAAAGTAATTTATTTTTATAATGAGATTTAGCTGCTTTTCACGGCTGTGTTTATGCCGCTTTACACCCACTTGACACACTAACAGAGAGATATCAATACATAGGTTTTAAGATTATTACTAGTCAGATATATTCTTGTGCGTTGAATCAGGCGTGTTGAGTCCAGTTCTCTGAGCAAGGAGTAGGTCTTGTCTATTACGTATTGGGTTTATGGAACTGTATCTGAGCTAATTTGAAACTCTTGTTTTATGTATCACCCCACCTCACCTTTCCCGTTAAGCAGCCATAGTGTGTTTTCTGCATGTGTGACTCTGTTCTGTTTTGTAATTCCGTTCAAGTGTAACGGTTTTTACATTCCCTCTATAAGTGACACCTTATGAGAAGTGTCCTTTTCTGTGTGACTTATTTCACTTAGAATCTTCGTACCTAAATCCACTCATCATGCTTCTACTAGCCTTTTTACATTGATTTCATGGCTGAGTGATATTCCATTGTACATAAGGACCACAACTTTTATATCCATTTTTCTCTTTCCTGGGATATTTTAGGTGGAATGAAGTGGAGGTCCTTGTCAACAGAGCAGCCCTAAACTTTGGGGTGCTTGTGTCTTGCTGATTTTTAATTTTCCCACTTTATACCCCCATTCGTGGAAGTGCCCTATGCTCTCTAAGCTGTGTTTTTTAGATGTTTCAGGACACACCGTACACTTCTCCAGAGTGGCTGTTGGCAATTTACATCCCGCCCATCAGTGTAGCAAGGCTCCCATTTCTCCATGGCCTGTCCTGCATTTCTGGTTTTGACACTTTTTTCAGCATGGACCTTTTGACCGATGGGAAGCGAGACTTCTTTGTAGCGCTGATTTGCCTTTCCAGGTTGCTTGGTTGGCCAAAAAGGGCGTATGCGTTTTTTCCTGAATATATTCAGGAAAAAACGCATACGCCCTTTTTGGCCAAGGGCATTATTGTCAACGTTTTGCCGCTTTTCATGTGCTTTAAAGGCGATTCGAATCTACCTCCTGAAATCTGTTTCCTGCAATTCTGCCTTGATTTCAATTCCTCGTCTTTGCCTTCCCTCAATATATTTGTGGACGAGAGTTATCATTTATAACTCTGTAGGATTGTGAATTGCAGTGCCCTGAAACTCCATTTTACAACTCGCTTTTTTGGGAGGTGGCCGCAAAAGCGCAGGATGGCTTCAGACCCTGTCCTGGTTCAGGGGGGCAGGCTGAGCCTGTGGTTAATTCTTCTTCCTGATGGGAAAATAGAGTGACCTGTGCCTGTCCCAACACCAAGAGCTAGTCTCTCATTGGTTCCCCGTCTTCCCTTTCATCCTCAGGACAAATGGCAACCTGTACAGAACAGGAGGTTAAAGGTGCTGATGCTCCAAGTAGGGAGATTGCTAGTAAAGTGGCTGGAATGGCGAACCTGAGAACAAGGAGATGAGAAATGAGGTGCGTTTTAGAAACCTTTCCCCATCACATGGTGTACCATCTTCTGGGTTTCTCATGCATGTTTTTGATGTAGGAAGATGCCCTTGAACCTGGAGATTAGGGACCCATGCGATGGGTAGCACGCAGTATTACTTTAAAGGGTCTGCGTTTGCTCACCCAACCTCACCAAACCTCTCAGCCCCAAGAGTGTCCACCCTTATGTCTCATCCAGCTGTGGGTCTAGATATGGTCAATCCAGGTTGCATCACAGCCCCTGAACGAATTGTGTAAGAATTTCTCTCTCTTTCACTGTCTTTGTTTCATGGGTTTTTAAAAGAAATTTATTTTTATAATGGGGTTTAGCTGCTTTTCACGGCTGTGTTTAAGCCGTTTTACACCCACTTGACACACTAACAGAGAAATATCAATACATAGTTTTTAAGATTATTACTAGTCAGATATATTCTTGTGCGATGAATCGGGCGTGTTGAGTCCAGTTCTCTGAGCAAGGAGTAGGTCTTGTCTATTACATATTGGGTTTATGGAACGGTATCTGAGCTAATTTCAAACTCTTGTTTTATGTATCACCCCACCTCACCTTTCCCGTTAAGCAGCCATAGTGTGTTTTCTGCATGTGTGACTCTGTTCTGTTTTGTAATTCAGTTCAAGTGTAACGGTTTTTACATTCCCTCTATAAGTGACACCTTATGAGAAGTGTCCTTTTCTGTGTGACTTATTTCACTTAGAATCGTCGTACCTAAATCCACTCATCATGCTGCTACTAGCCTTATGACATTGATTTCATGGCTGAGTGGTATTCCATTGTACATAAGGACCTCAAATTTTTTATCCATTTTTGGCTTTCCTGGGATATTGAAGGTGGAATGAAGTGGAGGTCCTTGTCAACAGAGCAGCCCTAAACTTTGGGGTGCTTGTGTCTTGCTGATTTTTAATTTTCCCACTTTATACCCCCATGCGTGGAAGTGCCCTATGCTCTCTAAGCTGTGTTTTTTAGATGTTTCAGGACACACCATACACTTCTCGAGAGTGGCTGTTGGCAATTTACATCCCGCCCATCAGTGTAGCAAGGCTCCCATTTCTCCATGGCCTGTCCTGCATTTCTGGTTTTGACACTTTTTTCAGCATGGCCCTTTTGACCGATGGGAAGCGAGACTTCTTTGTAGCGCTGATTTGCCTTTCCAGGTTGCTTGGTTGGCCAAAAAGGTCGTATGCGTTTTTTCCTGAATATATTCATGAAAAAACGCATACGCCCTTTTTGGCCAAGGGCATCATTGTCAACGTTTTGCCGCTTTTCATGTGCTTTAAAGGCGATTCGAATCTACCTCCTGAAATCTGTTTCCTGCAATTCTGCCTTGATTTCAATTCCTCGTCTTTGCCTTCCCTCAATATATTTGTGGACGAGAGTTATCATTTATAACTCTTCAGGTTTGTGAATTGCAGTGCCCTGAAGCTCCATTTTACAACTCGCTTTTTTGGGAGCTGGCCGCAAAAGCGCAGGATGGCTTCAGGCCCTGTTCTGGTTCCGGGGGGCAGGCTGAGCCTGTGGTTAATTCTTCTTCCTGATGGGAAAATAGAGTGACCTGTGCCTGTCCCAACACCAAGAGCTAGTCTCACATTTTTTCCCCGTCTTCCCGTTCATCCTCAGGACAAATTGCAACCTGTACGGAATAGGAGGTTAAAGGTGCTGATGCTCCAAGTAGGGAGATTCCTAGTAAAGTGGCTGGATTTGCGAACCCGAGAACAAGGAGATGAGAAATGAGGTGTGTTTTAGAAACCTTTCCCCATCACACGGTGTACTATCTTCTGGGTTTCTCATGCATGTTTTCGATGTAGGAAGATGCCCTTGAACCTGGAGATTTGGGACCCATGCGACGGGCACCACGCAGTATTACTTTAAAGGGTCTGCGTTTGCTCACCCAACCTCACCAAACCTCTCAGCCCCAAGAGTGTCCACCCTTATGTCTCATCCAGCTGTGGGTCTAGATATGGTCAATCCAGGTTGCATCACAGCCCCTGAACGAATTGTGTAAGAATTTCTCTCTCTTTCACTGTCTTTGTTTCATGGGTTTTTAAAAGAAATTTATTTTTATAATGGGGTTTAGCTGCTTTTCATGGCTGTGTTTATGCCGTTTTACACCCACTTGACACACTAACAGAGAAATATCAATACATAGGTTTTAAGATTATTACTAGTCAGATATATTCTTGTGCGGTGAATCGGGCGTGTTGAGTCCAGTTCTCTGAGCAAGGAGTAGGTCTTGTCTATTACATATTGGGTTTATGGAACGGTATCTGAGCTAACTTGAAACTCTTGTTTTATATATCACCCCACCTCACCTATCCCGTTAAGCAGCCATAGTGTGTTTTCTGCATGTGTGACTCTGTTCTGTTTTGTAATTCAGTTCAAGTGTAACGGTTTTTACATTCCCTCTATAAGTGACATCTTATGAGAAGTGTCCTTTTCTGTGTGACTTATTTCACTTAGAATCTTCGTACCTAAATCCACTCATCATGCTTCTACTAGCCTTTTTACATTGATTTCATGGCTGAGTGATATTCTATTGTACATAAGGACCACAACTTTTTTATCCATTTTTCTCTTTCCTGGGATATTTTAGGTGGAATGAAGTGGAGGTCCTTGTCAACAGAGCAGCCCTAAACTTTGGGATGCTTGTGTCTTGCTGATTTTTAATTTTCCCACTTTATACCCCCATGCGTGGAAGTGCCCTATGCTCTCTAAGCTGTGTTTTTTAGATGTTTCAGGACACACCGTACACTTCTCCAGAGTGGCTGTTGGCAATTTACATCCCGCCCATCAGTGTAGCAAGGCTCCCATTTCTCCATGGCCTGTCCTGCATTTCTGGTTTTGACACTTTTTTCAGCATGGACCTTTTGACCGATGGGAAGCGAGACTTCTTTGTAGCGCTGATTTGCCTTTCCAGGTTGCTTGGTTGGCCAAAAAGGGCGTATGCGTTTTTTCCTGAATATATTCAGGAAAAAACGCATACGCCCTTTTTGGCCAAGGGCATTATTGTCAACGTTTTGCCGCTTTTCATGTGCTTTAAAGGCGATTCGAATCTACCTCCTGAAATCTGTTTCCTGCAATTCTGCCTTGATTTCAATTCCTCGTCTTTGCCTTCCCTCAATATATTTGTGGACGAGAGTTATCATTTATAACTCTGTAGGATTGTGAATTGCAGTGCCCTGAAACTCCATTTTACAACTCGCTTTTTTGGGAGGTGGCCGCAAAAGCGCAGGATGGCTTCAGACCCTGTTCTGGTTCAGGGGGGCAGGCTGAGCCTGTGGTTAATTCTTCTTCCTGATGGGAAAATAGAGTGACCTGTGCCTGTCCCAACACCAAGAGCTAGTCTCTCATTGGTTCCCCGTCTTCCCGTTCATCCTCAGGACAAATTGCAACCTGTACGGAACAGGAGGTTAAAGGTGCTGATGCTCCAAGTAGGGAGATTGCTAGTAAAGTGGCTGGAATGGCGAACCTGAGAACAAGGAGATGAGAAATGAGGTGCGTTTTAGAAGCCTTTCCCCATCACACGGTGTACCATCTTCTGGGTTTCTCATGCATGTTTTTGATGTAGGAAGATGCCCTTGAACCTGGAGATTAGGGACCCATGCGATGGGTAGCACGCAGTATTACTTTAAAGGGTCTGCGTTTGCTCACCCAACCTCACGAAACCTCTCAGCCCCAAGAGTGTCCACCCTTATGTCTCATCCAGCTGTGGGTCTAGATATGGTCAATCCAGGTTGCATCACAGCCCCTGAACGAATTGTGTAAGAATTTCTCTCTCTTTCACTGTCTTTGTTTCATGGGTTTTTAAAAGTAATTTATTTTTATAATGAGATTTAGCTGCTTTTCACGGCTGTGTTTATGCCCCTTTACACCCACTTGACACACTAACAGAGAGATATCAATACATAGGTTTTAAGATTATTACTAGTCAGATATATTCTTGTGCGTTGAATCGGGCGTGTTGAGTCCAGTTCTCTGAGCAAGGAGTAGGTCTTGTCTATTACATATTGGGTTTATGGAACGGTATCTGAGCTAATTTCAAACTCTTGTTTTATGTATCACCCCACCTCACCTTTCCCTTTAAGCAGCCATAGTGTGTTTTCTGCATGTGTGACTCTGTTCTGTTTTGTAATTCAGTTCAAGTGTAACGGTTTTTACATTCCCTCTATAAGTGACACCTTATGAGAAGTGTCCTTTTCTGTGTGACTTATTTCACTTAGAATCGTCGTACCTAAATCCACTCATCATGCTGCTACTAGCCTTATGACATTGATTTCATGGCTGAGTGGTATTCCATTGTACATAAGGACCTCAAATTTTTTATCCATTTTTGGCTTTCCTGGGATATTTAAGGTGGAATGAAGTGGAGGTCCTTGTCAACAGAGCAGCCCTAAACTTTGGGGTGCTTGTGACTTGCTGATTTTTAATTTTCCCACTTTATACCCCCATGCGTGGAAGTGCCCTATGCTCTCTAAGCTGTGTTTTTTAGATGTTTCAGGACACACCATACACTTCTCGAGAGTGGCTGTTGGCAATTTACATCCCGCCCATCAGTGTAGCAAGGCTCCCATTTCTCCATGGCCTGTCCTGCATTTCTGGTTTTGACACTTTTTTCAGCATGGCCCTTTTGACCGATGGGAAGCGAGACTTCTTTGTAGCGCTGATTTGCCTTTCCAGGTTGCTTGGTTGGCCAAAAAGGGCGTATGCGTTTTTTCCTGAATATATTCAGGAAAAAACGCATACGCCCTTTTTGGCCAAGGGCATTATTGTCAACGTTTTGCCGCTTTTCATGTGCTTTAAAGGCGATTCGAATCTACCTCCTGAAATCTGTTTCCTGCAATTCTGCCTTGATTTCAATTCCTCGTCTTTGCCTTCCCTCAATATATTTGTGGACGAGAGTTATCATTTATAACTCTTCAGGTTTGTGAATTGCAGTGCCCTGAAGCTCCATTTTACAACTCGCTTTTTTGGGAGCTGGCCGCAAAAGCGCAGGATGGCTTCAGGCCCTGTTCTGGTTCCGGGGGGCAGGCTGAGCCTGTGGTTAATTCTTCTTCCTGATGGGAAAATAGAGTGACCTGTGCCTGTCCCAACACCAAGAGCTAGTCTCACATTTTTTCCCCGTCTTCCCGTTCATCCTCAGGACAAATTGCAACCTGTACGGAATAGGAGGTTAAAGGTGCTGATGCTCCAAGTAGGGAGATTCCTAGTAAAGTGGCTGGATTTGCGAACCCGAGAACAAGGAGATGAGAAATGAGGTGTGTTTTAGAAACCTTTCCCCATCACACGGTGTACCATCTTCTGGGTTTCTCATGCATGTTTTCGATGTAGGGAGATGCCCTTGAACCTGGAGATTTGGGACCCATGCGACGGGCACCACGCAGTATTACTTTAAAGGGTCTGCGTTTGCTCACCCAACCTCACCAAACCTCTCAGCCCCAAGAGTGTCCACCCTTATGTCTCATCCAGCTGTGGGTCTAGATATGGTCAAACCAGGTTGCATCACAGCCCCTGAACGAATTGTGTAAGAATTTCTCTCTCTTTCACTGTCTTTGTTTCATGGGTTTTTAAAAGAAATTTATTTTTATAATGGGGTTTAGCTGCTTTTCATGGCTGTGTTTATGCCGTTTTACACCCACTTGACACACTAACAGAGAAATATCAATACATAGGTTTTAAGATTATTACTAGTCAGATATATTCTTGTGCGGTGAATCGGGCGTGTTGAGTCCAGTTCTCTGAGCAAGGAGTAGGTCTTGTCTATTACATATTGGGTTTATGGAACGGTATCTGAGCTAACTTGAAACTCTTGTTTTATATATCACCCCACCTCACCTATCCCGTTAAGCAGCCATAGTGTGTTTTCTGCATGTGTGACTCTGTTCTGTTTTGTAATTCAGTTCAAGTGTAACGGTTTTTACATTCCCTCTATAAGTGACATCTTATGAGAAGTGTCCTTTTCTGTGTGACTTATTTCACTTAGAATCTTCGTACCTAAATCCACTCATCATGCTTCTACTAGCCTTTTTACATTGATTTCATGGCTGAGTGATATTCTATTGTACATAAGGACCACAACTTTTTTATCCATTTTTCTCTTTCCTGGGATATTTTAGGTGGAATGAAGTGGAGGTCCTTGTCAACAGAGCAGCCCTAAACTTTGGGGTGCTTGTGTCTTGCTGATTTTTAATTTTCCCACTTTATACCCCCATGCGTGGAAGTGCCCTATGCTCTCTAAGCTGTGTTTTTTAGATGTTTCAGGACACACCGTACACTTCTCCAGAGTGGCTGTTGGCAATTTACATCCCGCCCATCAGTGTAGCAAGGCTCCCATTTCTCCATGGCCTGTCCTGCATTTCTGGTTTTGACACTTTTTTCAGCATGGACCTTTTGACCGATGGGAAGCGAGACTTCTTTGTAGCGCTGATTTGCCTTTCCAGGTTGCTTGGTTGGCCAAAAAGGGCGTATGCGTTTTTTCCTGAATATATTCAGGAAAAAACGCATACGCCCTTTTTGGCCAAGGGCATTATTGTCAACGTTTTGCCGCTTTTCATGTGCTTTAAAGGCGATTCGAATCTACCTCCTGAAATCTGTTTCCTGCAATTCTGCCTTGATTTCAATTCCTCGTCTTTGCCTTCCCTCAATATATTTGTGGACGAGAGTTATCATTTATAACTCTGTAGGATTGTGAATTGCAGTGCCCTGAAACTCCATTTTACAACTCGCTTTTTTGGGAGGTGGCCGCAAAAGCGCAGGATGGCTTCAGACCCTGTTCTGGTTCAGGGGGGCAGGCTGAGCCTGTGGTTAATTCTTCTTCCTGATGGGAAAATAGAGTGACCTGTGCCTGTCCCAACACCAAGAGCTAGTCTCTCATTGGTTCCCCGTCTTCCCGTTCATCCTCAGGACAAATTGCAACCTGTACGGAACAGGAGGTTAAAGGTGCTGATGCTCCAAGTAGGGAGATTGCTAGTAAAGTGGCTGGAATGGCGAACCTGAGAACAAGGAGATGAGAAATGAGGTGCGTTTTAGAAGCCTTTCCCCATCACACGGTGTACCATCTTCTGGGTTTCTCATGCATGTTTTTGATGTAGGAAGATGCCCTTGAACCTGGAGTTTAGGGACCCATGCGATGGGTAGCACGCAGTATTACTTTAAAGGGTCTGCGTTTGCTCACCCAACCTCACGAAACCTCTCAGCCCCAAGAGTGTCCACCCTTATGTCTCATCCAGCTGTGGGTCTAGATATGGTCAATCCAGGTTGCATCACAGCCCCTGAACGAATTGTGTAAGAATTTCTCTCTCTTTCACTGTCTTTGTTTCATGGGTTTTTAAAAGTAATTTATTTTTATAATGAGATTTAGCTGCTTTTCACGGCTGTGTTTATGCCCCTTTACACCCACTTGACACACTAACAGAGAGATATCAATACATAGGTTTTAAGATTATTACTAGTCAGATATATTCTTGTGCGTTGAATCGGGCGTGTTGAGTCCAGTTCTCTGAGCAAGGAGTAGGTCTTGTCTATTACATATTGGGTTTATGGAACGGTATCTGAGCTAATTTCAAACTCTTGTTTTATGTATCACCCCACCTCACCTTTCCCTTTAAGCAGCCATAGTGTGTTTTCTGCATGTGTGACTCTGTTCTGTTTTGTAATTCAGTTCAAGTGTAACGGTTTTTACATTCCCTCTATAAGTGACACCTTATGAGAAGTGTCCTTTTCTGTGTGACTTATTTCACTTAGAATCGTCGTACCTAAATCCACTCATCATGCTGCTACTAGCCTTATGACATTGATTTCATGGCTGAGTGGTATTCCATTGTACATAAGGACCTCAAATTTTTTATCCATTTTTGGCTTTCCTGGGATATTTAAGGTGGAATGAAGTGGAGGTCCTTGTCAACAGAGCAGCCCTAAACTTTGGGGTGCTTGTGACTTGCTGATTTTTAATTTTCCCACTTTATACCCCCATGCGTGGAAGTGCCCTATGCTCTCTAAGCTGTGTTTTTTAGATGTTTCAGGACACACCATACACTTCTCGAGAGTGGCTGTTGGCAATTTACATCCCGCCCATCAGTGTAGCAAGGCTCCCATTTCTCCATGGCCTGTCCTGCATTTCTGGTTTTGACACTTTTTTCAGCATGGCCCTTTTGACCGATGGGAAGCGAGACTTCTTTGTAGCGCTGATTTGCCTTTCCAGGTTGCTTGGTTGGCCAAAAAGGGCGTATGCGTTTTTTCCTGAATATATTCAGGAAAAAACGCATACGCCCTTTTTGGCCAAGGGCATTATTGTCAACGTTTTGCCGCTTTTCATGTGCTTTAAAGGCGATTCGAATCTACCTCCTGAAATCTGTTTCCTGCAATTCTGCCTTGATTTCAATTCCTCGTCTTTGCCTTCCCTCAATATATTTGTGGACGAGAGTTATCATTTATAACTCTTCAGGTTTGTGAATTGCAGTGCCCTGAAGCTCCATTTTACAACTCGCTTTTTTGGGAGCTGGCCGCAAAAGCGCAGGATGGCTTCAGGCCCTGTTCTGGTTCCGGGGGGCAGGCTGAGCCTGTGGTTAATTCTTCTTCCTGATGGGAAAATAGAGTGACCTGTGCCTGTCCCAACACCAAGAGCTAGTCTCACATTTTTTCCCCGTCTTCCCGTTCATCCTCAGGACAAATTGCAACCTGTACGGAATAGGAGGTTAAAGGTGCTGATGCTCCAAGTAGGGAGATTCCTAGTAAAGTGGCTGGATTTGCGAACCCGAGAACAAGGAGATGAGAAATGAGGTGTGTTTTAGAAACCTTTCCCCATCACACGGTGTACCATCTTCTGGGTTTCTCATGCATGTTTTCGATGTAGGGAGATGCCCTTGAACCTGGAGATTTGGGACCCATGCGACGGGCACCACGCAGTATTACTTTAAAGGGTCTGCGTTTGCTCACCCAACCTCACCAAACCTCTCAGCCCCAAGAGTGTCCACCCTTATGTCTCATCCAGCTGTGGGTCTAGATATGGTCAATCCAGGTTGCATCACAGCCCCTGAACGAATTGTGTAAGAATTTCTCTCTCTTTCACTGTCTTTGTTTCATGGGTTTTTAAAAGAAATTTATTTTTATAATGGGGTTTAGCTGCTTTTCAGGGCTGTGTTTATGACGCTTTACACCCACTTGACACACTAACAGAGAAATATCAATACATAGGTTTTAAGATTATTACTAGTCAGATATATTCTTGTGCGGTGAATCGGGCGTGTTGAGTCCAGTTCTCTGAGCAAGGAGTAGGTCTTGTCTATTACATATTGGGTTTATGGAACGGTATCTGAGCTAACTTGAAACTCTTGTTTTATGTATCACCCCACCTCACCTATCCCGTTAAGCAGCCATAGTGTGTTTTCTGCATGTGTGACTCTGTTCTGTTTTGTAATTCAGTTCAAGTGTAACGGTTTTTACATTCCCTCTATAAGTGACATCTTATGAGAAGTGTCCTTTTCTGTGTGACTTATTTCACTTAGAATCTTCGTACCTAAATCCACTCATCATGCTTCTACTAGCCTTTTTACATTGATTTCATGGCTGAGTGATATTCTATTGTACATAAGGACCACAACTTTTTTATCCATTTTTCTCTTTCCTGGGATATTTTAGGTGGAATGAAGTGGAGGTCCTTGTCAACAGAGCAGCCCTAAACTTTGGGGTGCTTGTGTCTTGCTGATTTTTAATTTTCCCACTTTATACCCCCATGCGTGGAAGTGCCCTATGCTCTCTAAGCTGTGTTTTTTAGATGTTTCAGGACACACCGTACACTTCTCCAGAGTGGCTGTTGGCAATTTACATCCCGCCCATCAGTGTAGCAAGGCTCCCATTTCTCCATGGCCTGTCCTGCATTTCTGGTTTTGACACTTTTTTCAGCATGGACCTTTTGACCGATGGGAAGCGAGACTTCTTTGTAGCGCTGATTTGCCTTTCCAGGTTGCTTGGTTGGCCAAAAAGGGCGTATGCGTTTTTTCCTGAATATATTCAGGAAAAAACGCATACGCCCTTTTTGGCCAAGGGCATTATTGTCAACGTTTTGCCGCTTTTCATGTGCTTTAAAGGCGATTCGAATCTACCTCCTGAAATCTGTTTCCTGCAATTCTACCTTGATTTCAATTCCTCGTCTTTGCCTTCCCTCAATATATTTGTGGACGAGAGTTATCATTTATAACTCTGTAGGATTGTGAATTGCAGTGCCCTGAAACTCCATTTTACAACTCGCTTTTTTGGGAGGTGGCCGCAAAAGCGCAGGATGGCTTCAGACCCTGTTCTGGTTCAGGGGGGCAGGCTGAGCCTGTGGTTAATTCTTCTTACTGATGGGAAAATAGAGTGACCTGTGCCTGTCCCAACACCAAGAGCTAGTCTCTCATTGGTTCCCCGTCTTCCCGTTCATCCTCAGGACAAATTGCAACCTGTACGGAACAGGAGGTTAAAGGTGCTGATGCTCCAAGTAGGGAGATTGCTAGTAAAGTGGCTGGAATGGCGAACCTGAGAACAAGGAGATGAGAAATGAGGTGCGTTTTAGAAACCTTTCCCCATCACACGGTGTACCATCTTCTGGGTTTCTCATGCATGTTTTTGATGTAGGAAGATGCCCTTGAACCTGGAGATTAGGGACCCATGCGATGGGTAGCACGCAGTATTACTTTAAAGGGTCTGCGTTTGCTCACCCAACCTCACGAAACCTCTCAGCCCCAAGAGTGTCCACCCTTATGTCTCATCCAGCTGTGGGTCTAGATATGGTCAATCCAGGTTGCATCACAGCCCCTGAACGAATTGTGTAAGAATTTCTCTCTCTTTCACTGTCTTTGTTTCATGTGTTTTTAAAAGTAATTTATTTTTATAATGGGGTTTAGCTGCTTTTCACGGCTGTGTTTATGCCGCTTTACACCCACTTGACACACTAACAGAGAAATATCAATACATAGGTTTTAAGATTATTACTAGTCAGATATATTCTTGTGCGTTGAATCAGGCGTGTTGAGTCCAGTTCTCTGAGCAAGGAGTAGGTCTTGTCTATTACGTATTGGGTTTATGGAACTGTATCTGAGCTAATTTGAAACTCTTGTTTTATGTATCACCCCACCTCACCTTTCCCGTTAAGCAGCCATAGTGTGTTTTCTGCATGTGTGACTCTGTTCTGTTTTGTAATTCCGTTCAAGTGTAACGGTTTTTACATTCCCTCTATAAGTGACACCTTATGAGAAGTGTCCTTTTCTGTGTGACTTATTTCACTTAGAATCTTCGTACCTAAATCCACTCATCATGCTTCTACTAGCCTTTTTACATTGATTTCATGGCTGAGTGATATTCCATTGTACATAAGGACCACAACTTTTATATCCATTTTTCTCTTTCCTGGGATATTTTAGGTGGAATGAAGTGGAGGTCCTTGTCAACAGAGCAGCCCTAAACTTTGGGGTGCTTGTGTCTTGCTGATTTTTAATTTTCCCACTTTATACCCCCATTCGTGGAAGTGCCCTATGCTCTCTAAGCTGTGTTTTTTAGATGTTTCAGGACACACCGTACACTTCTCCAGAGTGGCTGTTGGCAATTTACATCCCGCCCATCAGTGTAGCAAGGCTCCCATTTCTCCATGGCCTGTCCTGCATTTCTGGTTTTGACACTTTTTTCAGCATGGCCCTTTTGACCGATGGGAAGCGAGACTTCTTTGTAGCGCTGATTTGCCTTTTCAGGTTGCTTGGTTGGCCAAAAAGGGCGTATGCGTTTTTTCCTGAATATATTCAGGAAAAAATGCATACGCCCTTTTTGGCCAAGGGCATTATTGTCAACGTTTTGCCGCTTTTCATGTGCTTTAAAGGCGATTCGAATCTACCTCCTGAAATCTGTTTCCTGCAATTCTGCCTTGATTTCAATTCCTCGTCTTTGCCTTCCCTCAATATATTTGTGGACGAGAGTTATCATTTATAACTCTGTAGGATTGTGAATTGCAGTGCCCTGAAACTCCATTTTACAACTCGCTTTTTTGGGAGGTGGCCGCAAAAGCGCAGGATGGCTTCAGACCCTGTCCTGGTTCAGGGGGGCAGGCTGAGCCTGTGGTTAATTCTTCTTCCTGATGGGAAAATAGAGTGACCTGTGCCTGTCCCAACACCAAGAGCTAGTCTCTCATTGGTTCCCCGTCTTCCCTTTCATCCTCAGGACAAATGGCAACCTGTACGGAACAGGAGGTTAAAGGTGCTGATGCTCCAAGTAGGGAGATTGCTAGTAAAGTGGCTGGAATGGCGAACCTGAGAACAAGGAGATGAGAAATGAGGTGCGTTTTAGAAACCTTTCCCCATCACATGGTGTACCATCTTCTGGGTTTCTCATGCATGTTTTTGATGTAGGAAGATGCCCTTGAACCTGGAGATTAGGGACCCATGCGATGGGTAGCACGCAGTATTACTTTAAAGGGTCTGCGTTTGCTCACCCAACCTCACCAAACCTCTCAGCCCCAAGAGTGTCCACCCTTATGTCTCATCCAGCTGTGGGTCTAGATATGGTCAATCCAGGTTGCATCACAGCCCCTGAACGAATTGTGTAAGAATTTCTCTCTCTTTCACTGTCTTTGTTTCATGGGTTTTTAAAAGAAATTTATTTTTATAATGGGGTTTAGCTGCTTTTCACGGCTGTGTTTAAGCCGTTTTACACCCACTTGACACACTAACAGAGAAATATCAATACATAGTTTTTAAGATTATTACTAGTCAGATATATTCTTGTGCGATGAATCGGGCGTGTTGAGTCCAGTTCTCTGAGCAAGGAGTAGGTCTTGTCTATTACATATTGGGTTTATGGAACGGTATCTGAGCTAATTTCAAACTCTTGTTTTATGTATCACCCCACCTCACCTTTCCCGTTAAGCAGCCATAGTGTGTTTTCTGCATGTGTGACTCTGTTCTGTTTTGTAATTCAGTTCAAGTGTAACGGTTTTTACATTCCCTCTATAAGTGACACCTTATGAGAAGTGTCCTTTTCTGTGTGACTTATTTCACTTAGAATCGTCGTACCTAAATCCACTCATCATGCTGCTACTAGCCTTATGACATTGATTTCATGGCTGAGTGGTATTCCATTGTACATAAGGACCTCAAATTTTTTATCCATTTTTGGCTTTCCTGGGATATTGAAGGTGGAATGAAGTGGAGGTCCTTGTCAACAGAGCAGCCCTAAACTTTGGGGTGCTTGTGTCTTGCTGATTTTTAATTTTCCCACTTTATACCCCCATGCGTGGAAGTGCCCTATGCTCTCTAAGCTGTGTTTTTTAGATGTTTCAGGACACACCATACACTTCTCGAGAGTGGCTGTTGGCAATTTACATCCCGCCCATCAGTGTAGCAAGGCTCCCATTTCTCCATGGCCTGTCCTGCATTTCTGGTTTTGACACTTTTTTCAGCATGGCCCTTTTGACCGATGGGAAGCGAGACTTCTTTGTAGCGCTGATTTGCCTTTCCAGGTTGCTTGGTTGGCCAAAAAGGGCGTATGCGTTTTTTCCTGAATATATTCATGAAAAAACGCATACGCCCTTTTTGGCCAAGGGCATCATTGTCAACGTTTTGCCGCTTTTCATGTGCTTTAAAGGCGATTCGAATCTACCTCCTGAAATCTGTTTCCTGCAATTCTGCCTTGATTTCAATTCCTCGTCTTTGCCTTCCCTCAATATATTTGTGGACGAGAGTTATCATTTATAACTCTTCAGGTTTGTGAATTGCAGTGCCCTGAAGCTCCATTTTACAACTCGCTTTTTTGGGAGCTGGCCGCAAAAGCGCAGGATGGCTTCAGGCCCTGTTCTGGTTCCGGGGGGCAGGCTGAGCCTGTGGTTAATTCTTCTTCCTGATGGGAAAATAGAGTGACCTGTGCCTGTCCCAACACCAAGAGCTAGTCTCACATTTTTTCCCCGTCTTCCCGTTCATCCTCAGGACAAATTGCAACCTGTACGGAATAGGAGGTTAAAGGTGCTGATGCTCCAAGTAGGGAGATTCCTAGTAAAGTGGCTGGATTTGCGAACCCGAGAACAAGGAGATGAGAAATGAGGTGTGTTTTAGAAACCTTTCCCCATCACACGGTGTACCATCTTCTGGGTTTCTCATGCATGTTTTCGATGTAGGGAGATGCCCTTGAACCTGGAGATTTGGGACCCATGCGACGGGCACCACGCAGTATTACTTTAAAGGGTCTGCGTTTGCTCACCCAACCTCACCAAACCTCTCAGCCCCAAGAGTGTCCACCCTTATGTCTCATCCAGCTGTGGGTCTAGATATGGTCAATCCAGGTTGCATCACAGCCCCTGAACGAATTGTGTAAGAATTTCTCTCTCTTTCACTGTCTTTGTTTCATGGGTTTTTAAAAGAAATTTATTTTTATAATGGGGTTTAGCTGCTTTTCAGGGCTGTGTTTATGACGCTTTACACCCACTTGACACACTAACAGAGAAATATCAATACATAGGTTTTAAGATTATTACTAGTCAGATATATTCTTGTGCGGTGAATCGGGCGTGTTGAGTCCAGTTCTCTGAGCAAGGAGTAGGTCTTGTCTATTACATATTGGGTTTATGGAACGGTATCTGAGCTAACTTGAAACTCTTGTTTTATGTATCACCCCACCTCACCTATCCCGTTAAGCAGCCATAGTGTGTTTTCTGCATGTGTGACTCTGTTCTGTTTTGTAATTCAGTTCAAGTGTAACGGTTTTTACATTCCCTCTATAAGTGACATCTTATGAGAAGTGTCCTTTTCTGTGTGACTTATTTCACTTAGAATCTTCGTACCTAAATCCACTCATCATGCTTCTACTAGCCTTTTTACATTGATTTCATGGCTGAGTGATATTCTATTGTACATAAGGACCACAACTTTTTTATCCATTTTTCTCTTTCCTGGGATATTTTAGGTGGAATGAAGTGGAGGTCCTTGTCAACAGAGCAGCCCTAAACTTTGGGGTGCTTGTGTCTTGCTGATTTTTAATTTTCCCACTTTATACCCCCATGCGTGGAAGTGCCCTATGCTCTCTAAGCTGTGTTTTTTAGATGTTTCAGGACACACCGTACACTTCTCCAGAGTGGCTGTTGGCAATTTACATCCCGCCCATCAGTGTAGCAAGGCTCCCATTTCTCCATGGCCTGTCCTGCATTTCTGGTTTTGACACTTTTTTCAGCATGGACCTTTTGACCGATGGGAAGCGAGACTTCTTTGTAGCGCTGATTTGCCTTTCCAGGTTGCTTGGTTGGCCAAAAAGGGCGTATGCGTTTTTTCCTGAATATATTCAGGAAAAAACGCATACGCCCTTTTTGGCCAAGGGCATTATTGTCAACGTTTTGCCGCTTTTCATGTGCTTTAAAGGCGATTCGAATCTACCTCCTGAAATCTGTTTCCTGCAATTCTGCCTTGATTTCAATTCCTCGTCTTTGCCTTCCCTCAATATATTTGTGGACGAGAGTTATCATTTATAACTCTGTAGGATTGTGAATTGCAGTGCCCTGAAACTCCATTTTACAACTCGCTTTTATGGGAGGTGGCCGCAAAAGCGCAGGATGGCTTCAGACCCTGTTCTGGTTCAGGGGGGCAGGCTGAGCCTGTGGTTAATTCTTCTTCCTGATGGGAAAATAGAGTGACCTGTGCCTGTCCCAACACCAAGAGCTAGTCTCTCATTGGTTCCCCGTCTTCCCGTTCATCCTCAGGACAAATTGCAACCTGTACGGAACAGGAGGTTAAAGGTGCTGATGCTCCAAGTAGGGAGATTGCTAGTAAAGTGGCTGGAATGGCGAACCTGAGAACAAGGAGATGAGAAATGAGGTGCGTTTTAGAAACCTTTCCCCATCACACGGTGTACCATCTTCTGGGTTTCTCATGCATGTTTTTGATGTAGGAAGATGCCCTTGAACCTGGAGATTAGGGACCCATGCGATGGGTAGCACGCAGTATTACTTTAAAGGGTCTGCGTTTGCTCACCCAACCTCACGAAACCTCTCAGCCCCAAGAGTGTCCACCCTTATGTCTCATCCAGCTGTGGGTCTAGATATGGTCAATCCAGGTTGCATCACAGCCCCTGAACGAATTGTGTAAGAATTTCTCTCTCTTTCACTGTCTTTGTTTCATGTGTTTTTAAAAGTAATTTATTTTTATAATGGGGTTTAGCTGCTTTTCACGGCTGTGTTTATGCCGCTTTACACCCACTTGACACACTAACAGAGAAATATCAATACATAGGTTTTAAGATTATTACTAGTCAGATATATTCTTGTGCGTTGAATCAGGCGTGTTGAGTCCAGTTCTCTGAGCAAGGAGTAGGTCTTGTCTATTACGTATTGGGTTTATGGAACTGTATCTGAGCTAATTTGAAACTCTTGTTTTATGTATCACCCCACCTCACCTTTCCCGTTAAGCAGCCATAGTGTGTTTTCTGCATGTGTGACTCTGTTCTGTTTTGTAATTCCGTTCAAGTGTAACGGTTTTTACATTCCCTCTATAAGTGACACCTTATGAGAAGTGTCCTTTTCTGTGTGACTTATTTCACTTAGAATCTTCGTACCTAAATCCACTCATCATGCTTCTACTAGCCTTTTTACATTGATTTCATGGCTGAGTGATATTCCATTGTACATAAGGACCACAACTTTTTTATCCATTTTTCTCTTTCCTGGGATATTTTAGGTGGAATGAAGTGGAGGTCCTTGTCAACAGAGCAGCCCTAAACTTTGGGGTGCTTGTGTCTTGCTGATTTTTAATTTTCCCACTTTATACCCCCATTCGTGGAAGTGCCCTATGCTCTCTAAGCTGTGTTTTTTAGATGTTTCAGGACACACCGTACACTTCTCCAGAGTGGCTGTTGGCAATTTACATCCCGCCCATCAGTGTAGCAAGGCTCCCATTTCTCCATGGCCTGTCCTGCATTTCTGGTTTTGACACTTTTTTCAGCATGGCCCTTTTGACCGATGGGAAGCGAGACTTCTTTGTAGCGCTGATTTGCCTTTTCAGGTTGCTTGGTTGGCCAAAAAGGGCGTATGCGTTTTTTCCTGAATATATTCAGGAAAAAATGCATACGCCCTTTTTGGCCAAGGGCATTATTGTCAACGTTTTGCCGCTTTTCATGTGCTTTAAAGGCGATTCGAATCTACCTCCTGAAATCTGTTTCCTGCAATTCTGCCTTGATTTCAATTCCTCGTCTTTGCCTTCCCTCAATATATTTGTGGACGAGAGTTATCATTTATAACTCTGTAGGATTGTGAATTGCAGTGCCCTGAAACTCCATTTTACAACTCGCTTTTTTGGGAGGTGGCCGCAAAAGCGCAGGATGGCTTCAGACCCTGTCCTGGTTCAGGGGGGCAGGCTGAGCCTGTGGTTAATTCTTCTTCCTGATGGGAAAATAGAGTGACCTGTGCCTGTCCCAACACCAAGAGCTAGTCTCTCATTGGTTCCCCGTCTTCCCTTTCATCCTCAGGACAAATGGCAACCTGTACGGAACAGGAGGTTAAAGGTGCTGATGCTCCAAGTAGGGAGATTGCTAGTAAAGTGGCTGGAATGGCGAACCTGAGAACAAGGAGATGAGAAATGAGGTGCGTTTTAGAAACCTTTCCCCATCACATGGTGTACCATCTTCTGGGTTTCTCATGCATGTTTTTGATGTAGGAAGATGCCCTTGAACCTGGAGATTAGGGACCCATGCGATGGGTAGCACGCAGTATTACTTTAAAGGGTCTGCGTTTGCTCACCCAACCTCACCAAACCTCTCAGCCCCAAGAGTGTCCACCCTTATGTCTCATCCAGCTGTGGGTCTAGATATGGTCAATCCAGGTTGCATCACAGCCCCTGAACGAATTGTGTAAGAATTTCTCTCTCTTTCACTGTCTTTGTTTCATGGGTTTTTAAAAGAAATTTATTTTTATAATGGGGTTTAGCTACTTTTCACGGCTGTGTTTAAGCCGTTTTACACCCACTTGACACACTAACAGAGAAATATCAATACATAGTTTTTAAGATTATTACTAGTCAGATATATTCTTGTGCGATGAATCGGGCGTGTTGAGTCCAGTTCTCTGAGCAAGGAGTAGGTCTTGTCTATTACATATTGGGTTTATGGAACGGTATCTGAGCTAATTTCAAACTCTTGTTTTATGTATCACCCCACCTCACCTTTCCCGTTAAGCAGCCATAGTGTGTTTTCTGCATGTGTGACTCTGTTCTGTTTTGTAATTCAGTTCAAGTGTAACGGTTTTTACATTCCCTCTATAAGTGACACCTTATGAGAAGTGTCCTTTTCTGTGTGACTTATTTCACTTAGAATCGTCGTACCTAAATCCACTCATCATGCTGCTACTAGCCTTATGACATTGATTTCATGGCTGAGTGGTATTCCATTGTACATAAGGACCTCAAATTTTTTATCCATTTTTGGCTTTCCTGGGATATTGAAGGTGGAATGAAGTGGAGGTCCTTGTCAACAGAGCAGCCCTAAACTTTGGGGTGCTTGTGTCTTGCTGATTTTTAATTTTCCCACTTTATACCCCCATGCGTGGAAGTGCCCTATGCTCTCTAAGCTGTGTTTTTTAGATGTTTCAGGACACACCATACACTTCTCGAGAGTGGCTGTTGGCAATTTACATCCCGCCCATCAGTGTAGCAAGGCTCCCATTTCTCCATGGCCTGTCCTGCATTTCTGGTTTTGACACTTTTTTCAGCATGGCCCTTTTGACCGATGGGAAGCGAGACTTCTTTGTAGCGCTGATTTGCCTTTCCAGGTTGCTTGGTTGGCCAAAAAGGGCGTATGCGTTTTTTCCTGAATATATTCATGAAAAAACGCATACGCCCTTTTTGGCCAAGGGCATCATTGTCAACGTTTTGCCGCTTTTCATGTGCTTTAAAGGCGATTCGAATCTACCTCCTGAAATCTGTTTCCTGCAATTCTGCCTTGATTTCAATTCCTCGTCTTTGCCTTCCCTCAATATATTTGTGGACGAGAGTTATCATTTATAACTCTTCAGGTTTGTGAATTGCAGTGCCCTGAAGCTCCATTTTACAACTCGCTTTTTTGGGAGCTGGCCGCAAAAGCGCAGGATGGCTTCAGGCCCTGTTCTGGTTCCGGGGGGCAGGCTGAGCCTGTGGTTAATTCTTCTTCCTGATGGGAAAATAGAGTGACCTGTGCCTGTCCCAACACCAAGAGCTAGTCTCACATTTTTTCCCCGTCTTCCCGTTCATCCTCAGGACAAATTGCAACCTGTACGGAATAGGAGGTTAAAGGTGCTGATGCTCCAAGTAGGGAGATTCCTAGTAAAGTGGCTGGATTTGCGAACCCGAGAACAAGGAGATGAGAAATGAGGTGTGTTTTAGAAACCTTTCCCCATCACACGGTGTACTATCTTCTGGGTTTCTCATGCATGTTTTCGATGTAGGAAGATGCCCTTGAACCTGGAGATTTGGGACCCATGCGACGGGCACCACGCAGTATTACTTTAAAGGGTCTGCGTTTGCTCACCCAACCTCACCAAACCTCTCAGCCCCAAGAGTGTCCACCCTTATGTCTCATCCAGCTGTGGGTCTAGATATGGTCAATCCAGGTTGCATCACAGCCCCTGAACGAATTGTGTAAGAATTTCTCTCTCTTTCACTGTCTTTGTTTCATGGGTTTTTAAAAGAAATTTATTTTTATAATGGGGTTTAGCTGCTTTTCATGGCTGTGTTTATGCCGTTTTACACCCACTTGACACACTAACAGAGAAATATCAATACATAGGTTTTAAGATTATTACTAGTCAGATATATTCTTGTGCGGTGAATCGGGCGTGTTGAGTCCAGTTCTCTGAGCAAGGAGTAGGTCTTGTCTATTACATATTGGGTTTATGGAACGGTATCTGAGCTAACTTGAAACTCTTGTTTTATATATCACCCCACCTCACCTATCCCGTTAAGCAGCCATAGTGTGTTTTCTGCATGTGTGACTCTGTTCTGTTTTGTAATTCAGTTCAAGTGTAACGGTTTTTACATTCCCTCTATAAGTGACATCTTATGAGAAGTGTCCTTTTCTGTGTGACTTATTTCACTTAGAATCTTCGTACCTAAATCCACTCATCATGCTTCTACTAGCCTTTTTACATTGATTTCATGGCTGAGTGATATTCTATTGTACATAAGGACCACAACTTTTTTATCCATTTTTCTCTTTCCTGGGATATTTTAGGTGGAATGAAGTGGAGGTCCTTGTCAACAGAGCAGCCCTAAACTTTGGGGTGCTTGTGTCTTGCTGATTTTTAATTTTCCCACTTTATACCCCCATGCGTGGAAGTGCCCTATGCTCTCTAAGCTGTGTTTTTTAGATGTTTCAGGACACACCGTACACTTCTCCAGAGTGGCTGTTGGCAATTTACATCCCGCCCATCAGTGTAGCAAGGCTCCCATTTCTCCATGGCCTGTCCTGCATTTCTGGTTTTGACACTTTTTTCAGCATGGACCTTTTGACCGATGGGAAGCGAGACTTCTTTGTAGCGCTGATTTGCCTTTCCAGGTTGCTTGGTTGGCCAAAAAGGGCGTATGCGTTTTTTCCTGAATATATTCAGGAAAAAACGCATACGCCCTTTTTGGCCAAGGGCATTATTGTCAACGTTTTGCCGCTTTTCATGTGCTTTAAAGGCGATTCGAATCTACCTCCTGAAATCTGTTTCCTGCAATTCTGCCTTGATTTCAATTCCTCGTCTTTGCCTTCCCTCAATATATTTGTGGACGAGAGTTATCATTTATAACTCTGTAGGATTGTGAATTGCAGTGCCCTGAAACTCCATTTTACAACTCGCTTTTTTGGGAGGTGGCCGCAAAAGCGCAGGATGGCTTCAGACCCTGTTCTGGTTCAGGGGGGCAGGCTGAGCCTGTGGTTAATTCTTCTTCCTGATGGGAAAATAGAGTGACCTGTGCCTGTCCCAACACCAAGAGCTAGTCTCTCATTGGTTCCCCGTCTTCCCGTTCATCCTCAGGACAAATTGCAACCTGTACGGAACAGGAGGTTAAAGGTGCTGATGCTCCAAGTAGGGAGATTGCTAGTAAAGTGGCTGGAATGGCGAACCTGAGAACAAGGAGATGAGAAATGAGGTGCGTTTTAGAAACCTTTCCCCATCACACGGTGTACCATCTTCTGGGTTTCTCATGCATGTTTTTGATGTAGGAAGATGCCCTTGAACCTGGAGATTAGGGACCCATGCGATGGGTAGCACGCAGTATTACTTTAAAGGGTCTGCGTTTGCTCACCCAACCTCACCAAACCTCTCAGCCCCAAGAGTGTCCACCCTTATGTCTCATCCAGCTGTGGGTCTAGATATGGTCAATCCAGGTTGCATCACAGCCCCTGAACGAATTGTGTAAGAATTTCTCTCTCTTTCACTGTCTTTGTTTCATGTGTTTTTAAAAGTAATTTATTTTTATAATGGGGTTTAGCTGCTTTTCACGGCTGTGTTTATGCCGCTTTACACCCACTTGACACACTATCAGAGAAATATCAATACATAGGTTTTAAGATTATTACTAGTCAGATATATTCTTGTGCGTTGAATCAGGCGTGTTGAGTCCAGTTCTCTGAGCAAGGAGTAGGTCTTGTCTATTACATATTGGGTTTATGGAATGGTATCTGAGCTAATTTCAAACTCTTGTTTTATGTATCACTCCACCTCACCTTTCCCGTTAAGCAGCCATAGTGTGTTTTCTGCATGTGTGAATCTGTTCTGTTTTGTAATTCAGTTCAAGTGTAACGGTTTTTACATTCCCTCTATAAGTGACACCTTATGAGAAGTGTCCTTTTCTGTGTGACTTATTTCACTTAGAATCGTCGTACCTAAATCCACTCATCATGCTGCTACTAGCCTTTTTACATTGATTTCATGGCTGAGTGATATTCCATTGTACATAAGGACCACAACTTTTTTATCCATTTTTCTCTTTCCTGGGATATTTTAGGTGGAATGAAGTGGAGGTCCTTGTCAACAGAGCAGCCCTGAACTTTGGGGTGCTTGTGTCTTGCTGATTTTTAATTTTCCCACTTTATACCCCCATGCGTGGAAGTGCCCTATGCTCTCTAAGCTGTGTTTTTTAGATGTTTCAGGACACACCATACACATCTCGAGAGTGGCTGTTGGCAATTTAAATCCCGCCCATCAGTGTAGCAAGGCTCCCATTTCTCCATGGCCTGTCCTGCATTTCTGGTTTTGACACTTTTTTCAGCATGGCCCTTTTGACCGATGGGAAGCGAGACTTCTTTGTAGCGCTGATTTGCCTTTCCAGGTTGCTTGGTTGGCCAAAAAGGGCGTATGCGTTTTTTCCTGAATATATTCAGGAAAAAACGCATACGCCCTTTTTGGCCAAGGGCATCATTGTCAACGTTTTGCCGCTTTTCATGTGCATTAAAGGCGATTCGAATCTACCTCCTGAAATCTGTTTCCTGCAATTCTGCCTTGATTTCACTTCCTCGTCTTTGCCTTCCCTCAATATATTTGTGGACGAGAGTTATCATTTATAACTCTTCAGGTTTGTGAATTGCAGTGCCCTGAAGCTCCATTTTACAACTCGCTTTTTTGGGAGCTGGCCGCAAAAGCGCAGGATGGCTTCAGGCCCTGTTCTGGTTCCGGGGGGCAGGCTGAGCCTGTGGTTAATTCTTCTTCCTGATGGGAAAATAGAGTGACCTGTGCCTGTCCCAACACCAAGAGCTAGTCTCACATTTTTTCCCCGTCTTCCCGTTCATCCTCAGGACAAATTGCAACCTGTACGGAATAGGAGGTTAAAGGTGCTGATGCTCCAAGTAGGGAGATTCCTAGTAAAGTGGCTGGATTTGCGAACCCGAGAACAAGGAGATGAGAAATGAGGTGTGTTTTAGAAACCTTTCCCCATCACACGGTGTACCATCTTCTGGGTTTCTCATGCATGTTTTCGATGTAGGAAGATGCCCTTGAACCTGGAGATTTGGGACCCATGCGACGGGCACCACGCAGTATTACTTTAAAGGGTCTGCGTTTGCTCACCCAACCTCACCAAACCTCTCAGCCCCAAGAGTGTCCACCCTTATGTCTCATCCAGCTGTGGGTCTAGATATGGTCAATCCAGGTTGCATCACAGCCCCTGAACGAATTGTGTAAGAATTTCTCTCTCTTTCACTGTCTTTGTTTCATGGGTTTTTAAAAGAAATTTATTTTTATAATTGGGTTTAGCTGCTTTTCACGGCTGTGTTTATGCCGTTTTACACCCACTTGACACACTAACAGAGAAATATCAATACATAGGTTTTAAGATTATTACTAGTCAGATATATTCTTGTGCGGTGAATCGGGCGTGTTGAGTCCAGTTCTCTGAGCAAGGAGTAGGTCTTGTCTATTACATATTGGGTTTATGGAACGGTATCTGAGCTAACTTGAAACTCTTGTTTTATGTATCACCCCACCTCACCTATCCCGTTAAGCAGCCATAGTGTGTTTTCTGCATGTGTGACTCTGTTCTGTTTTGTAATTCAGTTCAAGTGTAACGGTTTTTACATTCCCTCTATAAGTGACATCTTATGAGAAGTGTCCTTTTCTGTGTGACTTATTTCACTTAGAATCTTCGTACCTAAATCCACTCATCATGCTTCTACTAGCCTTTTTACATTGATTTCATGGCTGAGTGATATTCTATTGTACATAAGGACCACAACTTTTTTATCCATTTTTCTCTTTCCTGGGATATTTTAGGTGGAATGAAGTGGAGGTCCTTGTCAACAGAGCAGCCCTAAACTTTGGGGTGCTTGTGTCTTGCTGATTTTTAATTTTCCCACTTTATACCCCCATGCGTGGAAGTGCCCTATGCTCTCTAAGCTGTGTTTTTTAGATGTTTCAGGACACACCGTACACTTCTCCAGAGTGGCTGTTGGCAATTTACATCCCGCCCATCAGTGTAGCAAGGCTCCCATTTCTCCATGGCCTGTCCTGCATTTCTGGTTTTGACACTTTTTTCAGCATGGACCTTTTGACCGATGGGAAGCGAGACTTCTTTGTAGCGCTGATTTGCCTTTCCAGGTTGCTTGGTTGGCCAAAAAGGGCGTATGCGTTTTTTCCTGAATATATTCAGGAAAAAACGCATACGCCCTTTTTGGCCAAGGGCATTATTGTCAACGTTTTGCCGCTTTTCATGTGCTTTAAAGGCGATTCGAATCTACCTCCTGAAATCTGTTTCCTGCAATTCTGCCTTGATTTCAATTCCTCGTCTTTGCCTTCCCTCAATATATTTGTGGACGAGAGTTATCATTTATAACTCTGTAGGATTGTGAATTGCAGTGCCCTGAAACTCCATTTTACAACTCGCTTTTATGGGAGGTGGCCGCAAAAGCGCAGGATGGCTTCAGACCCTGTTCTGGTTCAGGGGGGCAGGCTGAGCCTGTGGTTAATTCTTCTTCCTGATGGGAAAATAGAGTGACCTGTGCCTGTCCCAACACCAAGAGCTAGTCTCTCATTGGTTCCCCGTCTTCCCGTTCATCCTCAGGACAAATTGCAACCTGTACGGAACAGGAGGTTAAAGGTGCTGATGCTCCAAGTAGGGAGATTGCTAGTAAAGTGGCTGGAATGGCGAACCTGAGAACAAGGAGATGAGAAATGAGGTGCGTTTTAGAAACCTTTCCCCATCACACGGTGTACCATCTTCTGGGTTTCTCATGCATGTTTTTGATGTAGGAAGATGCCCTTGAACCTGGAGATTAGGGACCCATGCGATGGGTAGCACGCAGTATTACTTTAAAGGGTCTGCGTTTGCTCACCCAACCTCACCAAACCTCTCAGCCCCAAGAGTGTCCACCCTTATGTCTCATCCAGCTGTGGGTCTAGATATGGTCAATCCAGGTTGCATCACAGCCCCTGAACGAATTGTGTAAGAATTTCTCTCTCTTTCACTGTCTTTGTTTCATGGGTTTTTAAAAGAAATTTATTTTTATAATCGGGTTTAGCTGCTTTTCACGGCTGTGTTTATGCCGCTTTACACCCACTTGACACACTATCAGAGAAATATCAATACATAGGTTTTAAGATTATTACTAGTCAGACATATTCTTGTGCGTTGAATCAGGCGTGTTGAGTCCAGTTCTCTGAGCAAGGAGTCGGTCTTGTCTATTACATATTGGGTTTATGGAACGGTATCTGAGCTAATTTCAAACTCTTGTTTTATGTATCACTCCACCTCACCTTTCCCGTTAAGCAGCCATAGTGTGTTTTCTGCATGTGTGACTCTGTTCTGTTTTGTAATTCAGTTCAAGTGTAACGGTTTTTACATTCCCTCTCTAAGTGACACCTTATGAGAAGTGTCCTTTTCTGTGTGACTTATTTCACTTAGAATCGTCGTACCTAAATCCACTCATCATGCTGCTACTAGCCTTATGACATTGATTTCATGGCTGAGTGGTATTCCATTGTACATAAGGACCTCAAATTTTTTATCCATTTTTGGCTTTCCTGGGATATTTAAGGTGGAATGAAGTGGAGGTCCTTGTCAACAGAGCAGCCCTATACTTTGGGGTGCTTGTGTCTTGCGGATTTTTAATTTTCCCACTTTATACCCCCATGCGTGGAAGTGCCCTATGCTCTCTAAGCTGTGTTTTTTAGATGTTTCAGGACACACCATACACTTCTCGAGAGTGGCTGTTGGCAATTTATATCCCGCCCATCAGCGTAGCAAGGCTCCCATTTCTCCATGGCCTGTCCTGCATTTCTGGTTTTGACACTTTTTTCAGCATGGCCCTTTTGACCGATTGGAAGCGAGACTTCTTTGTAGCGCTGATTTTCCTTTCCAGGTTGCTTGGTTGGCCAAAAAGGGCGTATGCGTTTTTTCCTGAATATATTCAGGAAAAAACGCATACGCCCTTTTTGGCCAAGGGCATCATTGTCAACGTTTTGCCGCTTTTCATGTGCTTTAAAGGCGATTCGAATCTACCTCCTGAAATCTGTTTCCTGCAATTCTGCCTTGATTTCAATTCCTCGTCTTTGCCTTCCCTCAATATATTTGTGGACGAGAGTTATCATTTATAACTCTGCAGGTTTGTGAATTGCAGTGCCCTGAAGCTCCATTTTACAACTCGCTTTTTTGGGAGCTGGCCGCAAAAGCGCAGGATGGCTTCAGGCCCTGTTCTGGTTCCGGGGGGCAGGCTGAGCCTGTGGTTAATTCTTCTTCCTGATGGGAAAATAGAGTGACCTGTGCCTGTCCCAACACCAAGAGCTAGTCTCACATTTTTTCCCCGTCTTCCCGTTCATCCTCAGGACAAATTGCAACCTGTACGGAATAGGAGGTTAAAGGTGCTGATGCTCCAAGTAGGGAGATTCCTAGTAAAGTGGCTGGATTTGCGAACCCGAGAACAAGGAGATGAGAAATGAGGTGTGTTTTAGAAACCTTTCCCCATCACACGGTGTACCATCTTCTGGGTTTCTCATGCATGTTTTCGATGTAGGAAGATGCCCTTGAACCTGGAGATTTGGGACCCATGCGACGGGCACCACGCAGTATTACTTTAAAGGGTCTGCGTTTGCTCACCCAACCTCACCAAACCTCTCAGCACCAAGAGTGTCCACCCTTATGTCTCATCCAGCTGTGGGTCTAGATATGGTCAATCCAGGTTGCATCACAGCCCCTGAACGAATTGTGTAAGAATTTCTCTCTCTTTCACTGTCTTTGTTTCATGGGTTTTTAAAAGAAATTTATTTTTATAATGGGGTTTAGCTGCTTTTCACGGCTGTGTTTATGCCGCTTTACACCCACTTGACACACTAACAGAGAAATATCAATACATAGGTTTTAAGATTATTACTAGTCAGATATATTCTTGTGCGGTGAATCGGGCGTGTTGAGTCCAGTTCTCTGAGCAAGGAGTAGGTCTTGTCTATTACATATTGGGTTTATGGAACGGTATCTGAGCTAATTTCAAACTCTTGTTTTATGTATCACCCCACCTCACCTTTCCCGTTAAGCAGCCATAGTGTGTTTTCTGCATGTGTGACTCTGTTCTGTTTTGTAATTCAGTTCAAGTGTAACGGTTTTTACATTCCCTCTATAAGTGACACCTTATGAGAAGTGTCCTTTTCTGTGTGACTTATTTCACTTAGAATCGTCGTACCTAAATCCACTCATCATGCTGCTACTAGCCTTTTTACATTGATTTCATGGCTGAGTGATATTCCATTGTACATAAGGACCACAACTTTTTTATCCATTTTTCTCTTTCCTGGGATATTTTAGGTGGAATGAAGTGGAGGTCCTTGTCAACAGAGCAGCCCTAAACTTTGGGGTGCTTGTGTCTTGCTGATTTTTAATTTTCCCACTTTATACCCCCATGCGTGGAAGTGCCCTATGCTCTCTAAGCTGTGTTTTTTAGATGTTTCAGGACACACCGTACACTTCTCCAGAGTGGCTGTTGGCAATTTACATCCCGCCCATCAGTGTAGCAAGGCTCCCATTTCTCCATGGCCTGTCCTGCATTTCTGGTTTTGACACTTTTTTCAGCATGGCCCTTTTGACCGATGGGAAGCGAGACTTCTTTGTAGCGCTGATTTGCCTTTCCAGGTTGCTTGGTTGGCCAAAAAGGGCGTATGCGTTTTTTCCTGAATATATTCAGGAAAAAACGCATACGCCCTTTTTGGCCAAGGACATTATTGTCAACGTTTTGCCGCTTTTCATGTGCTTTAAAGGCGATTCGAATCTACCTCCTGAAATCTGTTTCCTGCAATTCTGCCTTGATTTCAATTCCTCGTCTTTGCCTTCCCTCAATATATTTGTGGACGAGAGTTATCATTTATAACTCTGTAGGATTGTGAATTGCAGTGCCCTGAAACTCCATTTTACAACTCGCTTTTTTGGGAGGTGGCCGCAAAAGCGCAGGATGGCTTCAGACCCTGTTCTGGTTCAGGGGGGCAGGCTGAGCCTGTGGTTAATTCTTCTTCCTGATGGGAAAATAGAGTGACCTGTGCCTGTCCCAAAACCAAGAGCTAGTCTCTCATTGGTTCCCCGTCTTCCCTTTCATCCTCAGGACAAATTGCAACCTGTACGGAACAGGAGGTTAAAGGTGCTGATGCTCCAAGTAGGGAGATTGCTAGTAAAGTGGCTGGAATGGCGAACCTGAGAACAAGGAGATGAGAAATGAGGTGCGTTTTAGAAACCTTTCCCCATCACACGGTGTACCATCTTCTGGGTTTCTCATGCATGTTTTTGATGTAGGAAGATGCCCTTGAACCTGGAGATTAGGGACCCATGCGATGGGTAGCACGCAGTATTACTTTAAAGGGTCTGCGTTTGCTCACCCAACCTCACCAAACCTCTCAGCCCCAAGAGTGTCCACCCTTATGTCTCATCCAGCTGTGGGTCTAGATATGGTCAATCCAGGTTGCATCACAGCCCCTGAACAAATTGTGTAAGAATTTCTCTCTCTTTCACTGTCTTTGTTTCATGGGTTTTTAAAAGTAATTTATTTTTATAATGAGATTTAGCTGCTTTTCACGGCTGTGTTTATGCCCCTTTACACCCACTTGACACACTAACAGAGAGATATCAATACATAGGTTTTAAGATTATTACTAGTCAGATATATTCTTGTGCGTTGAATCGGGCGTGTTGAGTCCAGTTCTCTGAGCAAGGAGTAGGTCTTGTCTATTACATATTGGGTTTATGGAACGGTATCTGAGCTAATTTCAAACTCTTGTTTTATGTATCACCCCACCTCACCTTTCCCGTTAAGCAGCCATAGTGTGTTTTCTGCATGTGTGACTCTGTTCTGTTTTGTAATTCAGTTCAAGTGTAACGGTTTTTACATTCCCTCTATAAGTGACACCTTATGAGAAGTGTCCTTTTCTGTGTGACTTATTTCACTTAGAATCGTCGTACCTAAATCCACTCATCATGCTGCTACTAGCCTTATGACATTGATTTCATGGCTGAGTGGTATTCCATTGTACATAAGGACCTCAAATTTTTTATCCATTTTTGGCTTTCCTGGGATATTTAAGGTGGAATGAAGTGGAGGTCCTTGTCAACAGAGCAGCCCTAAACTTTGGGGTGCTTGTGACTTGCTGATTTTTAATTTTCCCACTTTATACCCCCATGCGTGGAAGTGCCCTATGCTCTCTAAGCTGTGTTTTTTAGATGTTTCAGGACACACCATACACTTCTCGAGAGTGGCTGTTGGCAATTTACATCCCGCCCATCAGTGTAGCAAGGCTCCCATTTCTCCATGGCCTGTCCTGCATTTCTGGTTTTGACACTTTTTTCAGCATGGCCCTTTTGACCGATGGGAAGCGAGACTTCTTTGTAGCGCTGATTTGCCTTTCCAGGTTGCTTGGTTGGCCAAAAAGGGCGTATGCGTTTTTTCCTGAATATATTCAGGAAAAAACGCATACGCCCTTTTTGGCCAAGGGCATTATTGTCAACGTTTTGCCGCTTTTCATGTGCTTTAAAGGCGATTCGAATCTACCTCCTGAAATCTGTTTCCTGCAATTCTGCCTTGATTTCAATTCCTCGTCTTTGCCTTCCCTCAATATATTTGTGGACGAGAGTTATCATTTATAACTCTGTAGGATTGTGAATTGCAGTGCCCTGAAACTCCATTTTACAACTCGCTTTTTTGGGAGGTGGCCGCAAAAGCGCAGGATGGCTTCAGGCCCTGTTCTGGTTCCGGGGGGCAGGCTGAGCCTGTGGTTAATTCTTCTTCCTGATGGGAAAATAGAGTGACCTGTGCCTGTCCCAACACCAAGAGCTAGTCTCACATTTTTTCCCCGTCTTCCCGTTCATCCTCAGGACAAATTGCAACCTGTACGGAATAGGAGGTTAAAGGTGCTGATGCTCCAAGTAGGGAGATTCCTAGTAAAGTGGCTGGATTTGCGAACCCGAGAACAAGGAGATGAGAAATGAGGTGTGTTTTAGAAACCTTTCCCCATCACACGGTGTACCATCTTATGGGTTTCTCATGCATGTTTTCGATGTAGGGAGATGCCCTTGAACCTGGAGATTTGGGACCCATGCGACGGGCACCACGCAGTATTACTTTAAAGGGTCTGCGTTTGCTCACCCAACCTCACCAAACCTCTCAGCCCCAAGAGTGTCCACCCTTATGTCTCATCCAGCTGTGGGTCTAGATATGGTCAATCCAGGTTGCATCACAGCCCCTGAACGAATTGTGTAAGAATTTCTCTCTCTTTCACTGTCTTTGTTTCATGGGTTTTTAAAAGAAATTTATTTTTATAATGGGGTTTAGCTGCTTTTCAGGGCTGTGTTTATGACGCTTTACACCCACTTGACACACTAACAGAGAAATATCAATACATAGGTTTTAAGATTATTACTAGTCAGATATATTCTTGTGCGGTGAATCGGGCGTGTTGAGTCCAGTTCTCTGAGCAAGGAGTAGGTCTTGTCTATTACATATTGGGTTTATGGAACGGTATCTGAGCTAACTTGAAACTCTTGTTTTATGTATCACCCCACCTCACCTATCCCGTTAAGCAGCCATAGTGTGTTTTCTGCATGTGTGACTCTGTTCTGTTTTGTAATTCAGTTCAAGTGTAACGGTTTTTACATTCCCTCTATAAGTGACATCTTATGAGAAGTGTCCTTTTCTGTGTGACTTATTTCACTTAGAATCTTCGTACCTAAATCCACTCATCATGCTTCTACTAGCCTTTTTACATTGATTTCATGGCTGAGTGATATTCTATTGTACATAAGGACCACAACTTTTTTATCCATTTTTCTCTTTCCTGGGATATTTTAGGTGGAATGAAGTGGAGGTCCTTGTCAACAGAGCAGCCCTAAACTTTGGGGTGCTTGTGTCTTGCTGATTTTTAATTTTCCCACCTTATACCCCCATGCGTGGAAGTGCCCTATGCTCTCTAAGCTGTGTTTTTTAGATGTTTCAGGACACACCGTACACTTCTCCAGAGTGGCTGTTGGCAATTTACATCCCGCCCATCAGTGTAGCAAGGCTCCCATTTCTCCATGGCCTGTCCTGCATTTCTGGTTTTGACACTTTTTTCAGCATGGACCTTTTGACCGATGGGAAGCGAGACTTCTTTGTAGCGCTGATTTGCCTTTCCAGGTTGCTTGGTTGGCCAAAAAGGGCGTATGCGTTTTTTCCTGAATATATTCAGGAAAAAACGCATACGCCCTTTTTGGCCAAGGGCATTATTGTCAACGTTTTGCCGCTTTTCATGTGCTTTAAAGGCGATTCGAATCTACCTCCTGAAATCTGTTTCCTGCAATTCTACCTTGATTTCAATTCCTCGTCTTTGCCTTCCCTCAATATATTTGTGGACGAGAGTTATCATTTATAACTCTGTAGGATTGTGAATTGCAGTGCCCTGAAACTCCATTTTACAACTCGCTTTTTTGGGAGGTGGCCGCAAAAGCGCAGGATGGCTTCAGACCCTGTTCTGGTTCAGGGGGGCAGGCTGAGCCTGTGGTTAATTCTTCTTCCTGATGGGAAAATAGAGTGACCTGTGCCTGTCCCAACACCAAGAGCTAGTCTCTCATTGGTTCCCCGTCTTCCCGTTCATCCTCAGGACAAATTGCAACCTGTACGGAACAGGAGGTTAAAGGTGCTGATGCTCCAAGTAGGGAGATTGCTAGTAAAGTGGCTGGAATGGCGAACCTGAGAACAAGGAGATGAGAAATGAGGTGCGTTTTAGAAACCTTTCCCCATCACACGGTGTACCATCTTCTGGGTTTCTCATGCATGTTTTTGATGTAGGAAGATGCCCTTGAACCTGGAGATTAGGGACCCATGCGATGGGTAGCACGCAGTATTACTTTAAAGGGTCTGCGTTTGCTCACCCAACCTCACGAAACCTCTCAGCCCCAAGAGTGTCCACCCTTATGTCTCATCCAGCTGTGGGTCTAGATATGGTCAATCCAGGTTGCATCACAGCCCCTGAACGAATTGTGTAAGAATTTCTCTCTCTTTCACTGTCTTTGTTTCATGTGTTTTTAAAAGTAATTTATTTTTATAATGGGGTTTAGCTGCTTTTCACGGCTGTGTTTATGCCGCTTTACACCCACTTGACACACTAACAGAGAAATATCAATACATAGGTTTTAAGATTATTACTAGTCAGATATATTCTTGTGCATTGAATCAGGCGTGTTGAGTCCAGTTCTCTGAGCAAGGAGTAGGTCTTGTCTATTACATATTGGGTTTATGGAACGGTATCTGAGCTAATTTCAAACTCTTGTTTTATGTATCACTCCACCTCACCTTTCCCGTTAAGCAGCCATAGTGTGTTTTCTGCATGTGTGACTCTGTTCTGTTTTGTAATTCAGTTCAAGTGTAACGGTTTTTACATTCCCTCTATAAGTGACACCTTATGAGAAGTGTCCTTTTCTGTGTGACTTATTTCACTTAGAATCGTCGTACCTAAATCCACTCATCATGCTGCTACTAGCCTTATGACATTGATTTCATGGCTGAGTGGTATTCCATTGTACATAAGGACCTCAAATTTTTTATCCATTTTTGGCTTTCCTGGGATATTGAAGGTGGAATGAAGTGGAGGTCCTTGTCAACAGAGCAGCCCTAAACTTTGGGGTGCTTGTGTCTTGCTGATTTTTAATTTTCCCACTTTATACCCCCATGCGTGGAAGTGCCCTATGCTCTCTAAGCTGTGTTTTTTAGATGTTTCAGGACACACCATACACTTCTCGAGAGTGGCTGTTGGCAATTTATATCCCGCCCATCAGTGTAGCAAGGCTCCCATTTCTCCATGGCCTGTCCTGCATTTCTGGTTTTGACACTTTTTTCAGCATGGCCCTTTTGACCGATTGGAAGCGAGACTTCTTTGTAGCGCTGATTTTCCTTTCCAGGTTGCTTGGTTGGCCAAAAAGGGCGTATGCGTTTTTTCCTGAATATATTCAGGAAAAAACGCATACGCCCTTTTTGGCCAAGGGCATCATTGTCAACGTTTTGCCGCTTTTCATGTGCTTTAAAGGCGATTCGAACCTACCTCCTGAAATCTGTTTCCTGCAATTCTGCCTTGATTTCAATTCCTCGTCTTTGCCTTCCCTCAATATATTTGTGGACGAGAGTTATCATTTATAACTCTGCAGGTTTGTGAATTGCAGTGCCCTGAAACTCCATTTTACAACTCGCTTTTTTGGGAGCTGGCCGCAAAAGCGCAGGATGGCTTCAGGCCCTGTTCTGGTTCCGGGGGGCAGGCTGAGCCTGTGGTTAATTCTTCTTCCTGATGGGAAAATAGAGTGACCTGTGCCTGTCCCAACACCAAGAGCTAGTCTCACATTTTTTCCCCGTCTTCCCGTTCATCCTCAGGACAAATTGCAACCTGTACGGAATAGGAGGTTAAAGGTGCTGATGCTCCAAGTAGGGAGATTCCTAGTAAAGTGGCTGGATTTGCGAACCCGAGAACAAGGAGATGAGAAATGAGGTGTGTTTTAGAAACCTTTCCCCATCACACGGTGTACCATCTTCTGGGTTTCTCATGCATGTTTTCGATGTAGGAAGATGCCCTTGAACCTGGAGATTTGGGACCCATGCGACGGGCACCACGCAGTATTACTTTAAAGGGTCTGCGTTTGCTCACCCAACCTCAAAAAACCTCTCAGCCCCAAGAGTGTCCACCCTTATGTCTCATCCAGCTGTGGGTCTAGATATGGTCAATCCAGGTTGCATCACAGCCCCTGAACGAATTGTGTAAGAATTTCTCTCTCTTTCACTGTCTTTGTTTCATGGGTTTTTAAAAGAAATTTATTTTTATAATGGGGTTTAGCTGCTTTTCATGGCTGTGTTTATGCCGTTTTACACCCACTTGACACACTAACAGAGAAATATCAATACATAGGTTTTAAGATTATTACTAGTCAGATATATTCTTGTGCGGTGAATCGGGCGTGTTGAGTCCAGTTCTCTGAGCAAGGAGTAGGTCTTGTCTATTACATATTGGGTTTATGGAACGGTATCTGAGCTAACTTGAAACTCTTGTTTTATATATCACCCCACCTCACCTATCCCGTTAAGCAGCCATAGTGTGTTTTCTGCATGTGTGACTCTGTTCTGTTTTGTAATTCAGTTCAAGTGTAACGGTTTTTACATTCCCTCTATAAGTGACATCTTATGAGAAGTGTCCTTTTCTGTGTGACTTATTTCACTTAGAATCTTCGTACCTAAATCCACTCATCATGCTTCTACTAGCCTTTTTACATTGATTTCATGGCTGAGTGATATTCTATTGTACATAAGGACCACAACTTTTTTATCCATTTTTCTCTTTCCTGGGATATTTTAGGTGGAATGAAGTGGAGGTCCTTGTCAACAGAGCAGCCCTAAACTTTGGGGTGCTTGTGTCTTGCTGATTTTTAATTTTCCCACTTTATACCCCCATGCGTGGAAGTGCCCTATGCTCTTTAAGCTGTGTTTTTTAGATGTTTCAGGACACACCGTACACTTCTCCAGAGTGGCTGTTGGCAATTTACATCCCGCCCATCAGTGTAGCAAGGCTCCCATTTCTCCATGGCCTGTCCTGCATTTCTGGTTTTGACACTTTTTTCAGCATGGACCTTTTGACCGATGGGAAGCGAGACTTCTTTGTAGCGCTGATTTGCCTTTCCAGGTTGCTTGGTTGGCCAAAAAGGGCGTATGCGTTTTTTCCTGAATATATTCAGGAAAAAACGCATACGCCCTTTTTGGCCAAGGGCATTATTGTCAACGTTTGGCCGCTTTTCATGTGCTTTAAAGGCGATTCGAATCTACCTCCTGAAATCTGTTTCCTGCAATTCTGCCTTGATTTCAATTCCTCGTCTTTGCCTTCCCTCAATATATTTGTGGACGAGAGTTATCATTTATAACTCTGTAGGATTGTGAATTGCAGTGCCCTGAAACTCCATTTTACAACTCGCTTTTTTGGGAGGTGGCCGCAAAAGCGCAGGATGGCTTCAGACCCTGTTCTGGTTCAGGGGGGCAGGCTGAGCCTGTGGTTAATTCTTCTTCCTGATGGGAAAATAGAGTGACCTGTGCCTGTCCCAACACCAAGAGCTAGTCTCTCATTGGTTCCCCGTCTTCCCGTTCATCCTCAGGACAAATTGCAACCTGTACGGAACAGGAGGTTAAAGGTGCTGATGCTCCAAGTAGGGAGATTGCTAGTAAAGTGGCTGGAATGGCGAACCTGAGAACAAGGAGATGAGAAATGAGGTGCGTTTTAGAAACCTTTCCCCATCACACGGTGTACCATCTTCTGGGTTTCTCATGCATGTTTTCAATGTAGGAAGATGCCCTTGAACCTGGAGATTAGGGACCCATGCGATGGGTAGCACGCAGTATTACTTTAAAGGGTCTGCGTTTGCTCACCCAACCTCACCAAACCTCTCAGGCCCAAGAGTGTCCACCCTTATGTCTCATCCAGCTGTGGGTCTAGATATGGTCAATCCAGGTTGCATCACAGCCCCTGAACGAATTGTGTAAGAATTTCTCTCTCTTTCACTGTCTTTGTTTCATGGGTTTTTAAAAGAAATTTATTTTTATAATCGGGTTTAGCTGCTTTTCACGGCTGTGTTTATGCCGCTTTACACCCACTTGACACACTATCAGAGAAATATCAATACATAGGTTTTAAGATTATTACTAGTCAGACATATTCTTGTGCGTTGAATCAGGCGTGTTGAGTCCAGTTCTCTGAGCAAGGAGTAGGTCTTGTCTATTACATATTGGGTTTATGGAACGGTATCTGAGCTAATTTCAAACTCTTGTTTTATGTATCACTCCACCTCACCTTTCCCGTTAAGCAGCCATAGTGTGTTTTCTGCATGTGTGACTCTGTTCTGTTTTGTAATTCAGTTCAAGTGTAACGGTTTTTACATTCCCTCTATAAGTGACACCTTATGAGAAGTGTCCTTTTCTGTGTGACTTATTTCACTTAGAATCGTCGTACCTAAATCCACTCATCATGCTGCTACTAGCCTTATGACATTGATTTCATGGCTGAGTGGTATTCCATTGTACATAAGGACCTCAAATTTTTTATCCATTTTTGGCTTTCCTGGGATATTTAAGGTGGAATGAAGTGGAGGTCCTTGTCAACAGAGCAGCCCTAAACTTTGGGGTGCTTGTGTCTTGCTGATTTTTAATTTTCCCACTTTATACCCCCATGCGTGGAAGTGCCCTATGCTCTCTAAGCTGTGTTTTTTAGATGTTTCAGGACACACCATACACTTCTCGAGAGTGGCTGTTGGCAATTTATATCCCGCCCATCAGTGTAGCAAGGCTCCCATTTCTCCATGGCCTGTCCTGCATTTCTGGTTTTGACACTTTTTTCAGCATGGCCCTTTTGACCGATTGGAAGCGAGACTTCTTTGTAGCGCTGATTTTCCTTTCCAGGTTGCTTGGTTGGCCAAAAAGGGCGTATGCGTTTTTTCCTGAATATATTCAGGAAAAAACGCATACGCCCTTTTTGGCCAAGGGCATCATTGTCAACGTTTTGCCGCTTTTCATGTGCTTTAAAGGCGATTCGAATCTACCTCCTGAAATCTGTTTCCTGCAATTCTGCCTTGATTTCAATTCCTCGTCTTTGCCTTCCCTCAATATATTTGTGGACGAGAGTTATCATTTATAACTCTGCAGGTTTGTGAATTGCAGTGCCCTGAAGCTCCATTTTACAACTCGCTTTTTTGGGAGCTGGCCGCAAAAGCGCAGGATGGCTTCAGGCCCTGTTCTGGTTCCGGGGGGCAGGCTGAGCCTGTGGTTAATTCTTCTTCCTGATGGGAAAATAGAGTGACCTGTGCCTGTCCCAACACCAAGACCTAGTCTCACATTTTTTCCCCGTCTTCCCGTTCATCCTCAGGACAAATTGCAACCTGTACGGAATAGGAGGTTAAAGGTGCTGATGCTCCAAGTAGGGAGATTCCTAGTAAAGTGGCTGGATTTGCGAACCCGAGAACAAGGAGATGAGAAATGAGGTGTGTTTTAGAAACCTTTCCCCATCACACGGTGTACCATCTTCTGGGTTTCTCATGCATGTTTTCGATGTAGGAAGATGCCCTTGAACCTGGAGATTTGGGACCCATGCGACGGGCACCACGCAGTATTACTTTAAAGGGTCTGCGTTTGCTCACCCAACCTCACCAAACCTCTCAGCCCCAAGAGTGTCCACCCTTATGTCTCATCCAGCTGTGGGTCTAGATATGGTCAATCCAGGTTGCATCACAGCCCCTGAACGAATTGTGTAAGAATTTCTCTCTCTTTCACTGTCTTTGTTTCATGGGTTTTTAAAAGAAATTTATTTTTATAATGGGGTTTAGCTGCTTTTCATGGCTGTGTTTATGCCGTTTTACACCCACTTGACACACTAACAGAGAAATATCAATACATAGGTTTTAAGATTATTACTAGTCAGATATATTTTTGTGCGGTGAATCGGGCGTGTTGAGTCCAGTTCTCTGAGCAAGGAGTAGGTCTTGTCTATTACATATTGGGTTTATGGAACGGTATCTGAGCTAACTTGAAACTCTTGTTTTATATATCACCCCACCTCACCTATCCCGTTAAGCAGCCATAGTGTGTTTTCTGCATGTGTGACTCTGTTCTGTTTTGTAATTCAGTTCAAGTGTAACGGTTTTTACATTCCCTCTATAAGTGACATCTTATGAGAAGTGTCCTTTTCTGTGTGACTTATTTCACTTAGAATCTTCGTACCTAAATCCACTCATCATGCTTCTACTAGCCTTTTTACATTGATTTCATGGCTGAGTGATATTCTATTGTACATAAGGACCACAACTTTTTTATCCATTTTTCTCTTTCCTGGGATATTTTAGGTGGAATGAAGTGGAGGTCCTTGTCAACAGAGCAGCCCTAAACTTTGGGGTGCTTGTGTCTTGCTGATTTTTAATTTTCCCACTTTATACCCCCATGCGTGGAAGTGCCCTATGCTCTCTAAGCTGTGTTTTTTAGATGTTTCAGGACACACCGTACACTTCTCCAGAGTGGCTGTTGGCAATTTACATCCCGCCCATCAGTGTAGCAAGGCTCCCATTTCTCCATGGCCTGTCCTGCATTTCTGGTTTTGACACTTTTTTCAGCATGGCCCTTTTGACCGATGGGAAGCGAGACTTCTTTGTAGCGCTGATTTGCCTTTCCAGGTTGCTTGGTTGGCCAAAAAGGGCGTATGCGTTTTTTCCTGAATATATTCAGGAAAAAACGCATACGCCCTTTTTGGCCAAGGGCATTATTGTCAACGTTTGGCCGCTTTTCATGTGCTTTAAAGGCGATTCGAATCTACCTCCTGAAATCTGTTTCCTGCAATTCTGCCTTGATTTCAATTCCTCGTCTTTGCCTTCCCTCAATATATTTGTGGACGAGAGTTATCATTTATAACTCTGTAGGATTGTGAATTGCAGTGCCCTGAAACTCCATTTTACAACTCGCTTTTTTGGGAGGTGGCCGCAAAAGCGCAGGATGGCTTCAGACCCTGTTCTGGTTCAGGGGGGCAGGCTGAGCCTGTGGTTAATTCTTCTTCCTGATGGGAAAATAGAGTGACCTGTGCCTGTCCCAACACCAAGAGCTAGTCTCTCATTGGTTCCCCGTCTTCCCGTTCATCCTCAGGACAAATTGCAACCTGTACGGAACAGGAGGTTAAAGGTGCTGATGCTCCAAGTAGGGAGATTGCTAGTAAAGTGGCTGGAATGGCGAACCTGAGAACAAGGAGATGAGAAATGAGGTGCGTTTTAGAAACCTTTCCCCATCACACGGTGTACCATCTTCTGGGTTTCTCATGCATGTTTTTGATGTAGGAAGATGCCCTTGAACCTGGAGATTAGGGACCCATGCGATGGGTAGCACGCAGTATTACTTTAAAGGGTCTGCGTTTGCTCACCCAACCTCACCAAACCTCTCAGGCCCAAGAGTGTCCACCCTTATGTCTCATCCAGCTGTGGGTCTAGATATGGTCAATCCAGGTTGCATCACAGCCCCTGAACGAATTGTGTAAGAATTTCTCTCTCTTTCACTGTCTTTGTTTCATGGGTTTTTAAAAGAAATTTATTTTTATAATCGGGTTTAGCTGCTTTTCACGGCTGTGTTTATGCCGCTTTACACCCACTTGACACACTATCAGAGAGATATCAATACATAGGTTTTAAGATTATTACTAGTCAGATATATTCTTGTGCGTTGAATCGGGCGTGTTGAGTCCAGTTCTCTGAGCAAGGAGTAGGTCTTGTCTATTACATATTGGGTTTATGGAACGGTATCTGAGCTAATTTCAAACTCTTGTTTTATGTATCACCCCACCTCACCTTTCCCGTTAAGCAGCCATAGTGTGTTTTCTGCATGTGTGACTCTGTTCTGTTTTGTAATTCAGTTCAAGTGTAACGGTTTTTACATTCCCTCTATAAGTGACACCTTATGAGAAGTGTCCTTTTCTGTGTGACTTATTTCACTTAGAATCGTCGTACCTAAATCCACTCATCATGCTGCTACTAGCCTTATGACATTGATTTCATGGCTGAGTGGTATTCCATTGTACATAAGGACCTCAAATTTTTTTATCCATTTTTGGCTTTCCTGGGATATTTAAGGTGGAATGAAGTGGAGGTCCTTGTCAACAGAGCAGCCCTAAACTTTGGGGTGCTTGTGACTTGCTGATTTTTAATTTTCCCACTTTATACCCCCATGCGTGGAAGTGCCCTATGCTCTCTAAGCTGTGTTTTTTAGATGTTTCAGGACACACCATACACTTCTCGAGAGTGGCTGTTGGCAATTTACATCCTGCCCATCAGTGTAGCAAGGCTCCCATTTCTCCATGGCCTGTCCTGCATTTCTGGTTTTGACACTTTTTTCAGCATGGCCCTTTTGACCGATGGGAAGCGAGACTTCTTTGTAGCGCTGATTTGCCTTTCCAGGTTGCTTGGTTGGCCAAAAAGGGCGTATGCGTTTTTTCCTGAATATATTCAGGAAAAAACGCATACGCCCTTTTTGGCCAAGGGCATTATTGTCAACGTTTTGCCGCTTTTCATGTGCTTTAAAGGCGATTCGAATCTACCTCCTGAAATCTGTTTCCTGCAATTCTGCCTTGATTTCAATTCCTCGTCTTTGCCTTCCCTCAATATATTTGTGGACGAGAGTTATCATTTATAACTCTTCAGGTTTGTGAATTGCAGTGCCCTGAAGCTCCATTTTACAACTCGCTTTTTTGGGAGCTGGCCGCAAAAGCGCAGGATGGCTTCAGGCCCTGTTCTGGTTCCGGGGGGCAGGCTGAGCCTGTGGTTAATTCTTCTTCCTGATGGGAAAATAGAGTGACCTGTGCCTGTCCCAACACCAAGAGCTAGTCTCACATTTTTTCCCCGTCTTCCCGTTCATCCTCAGGACAAATTGCAACCTGTACGGAATAGGAGGTTAAAGGTGCTGATGCTCCAAGTAGGGAGATTCCTAGTAAAGTGGCTGGATTTGCGAACCCGAGAACAAGGAGATGAGAAATGAGGTGTGTTTTAGAAACCTTTCCCCATCACACGGTGTACCATCTTATGGGTTTCTCATGCATGTTTTCGATGTAGGGAGATGCCCTTGAACCTGGAGATTTGGGACCCATGCGACGGGCACCACGCAGTATTACTTTAAAGGGTCTGCGTTTGCTCACCCAACCTCACCAAACCTCTCAGCCCCAAGAGTGTCCACCCTTATGTCTCATCCAGCTGTGGGTCTAGATATGGTCAATCCAGGTTGCATCACAGCCCCTGAACGAATTGTGTAAGAATTTCTCTCTCTTTCACTGTCTTTGTTTCATGGGTTTTTAAAAGAAATTTATTTTTATAATGGGGTTTAGCTGCTTTTCAGGGCTGTGTTTATGACGCTTTACACCCACTTGACACACTAACAGAGAAATATCAATACATAGGTTTTAAGATTATTACTAGTCAGATATATTCTTGTGCGGTGAATCGGGCGTGTTGAGTCCAGTTCTCTGAGCAAGGAGTAGGTCTTGTCTATTACATATTGGGTTTATGGAACGGTATCTGAGCTAACTTGAAACTCTTGTTTTATGTATCACCCTACCTCACCTATCCCGTTAAGCAGCCATAGTGTGTTTTCTGCGTGTGTGACTCTGTTCTGTTTTGTAATTCAGTTCAAGTGTAACGGTTTTTACATTCCCTCTATAAGTGACATCTTATGAGAAGTGTCCTTTTCTGTGTGACTTATTTCACTTAGAATCTTCGTACCTAAATCCACTCATCATGCTTCTACTAGCCTTTTTACATTGATTTCATGGCTGAGTGATATTCTATTGTACATAAGGACCACAACTTTTTTATCCATTTTTCTCTTTCCTGGGATATTTTAGGTGGAATGAAGTGGAGGTCCTTGTCAACAGAGCAGCCCTAAACTTTGGGGTGCTTGTGTCTTGCTGATTTTTAATTTTCCCACCTTATACCCCCATGCGTGGAAGTGCCCTATGCTCTCTAAGCTGTGTTTTTTAGATGTTTCAGGACACACCGTACACTTCTCCAGAGTGGCTGTTGGCAATTTACATCCCGCCCATCAGTGTAGCAAGGCTCCCATTTCTCCATGGCCTGTCCTGCATTTCTGGTTTTGACACTTTTTTCAGCATGGACCTTTTGACCGATGGGAAGCGAGACTTCTTTGTAGCGCTGATTTGCCTTTCCAGGTTGCTTGGTTGGCCAAAAAGGGCGTATGCGTTTTTTCCTGAATATATTCAGGAAAAAACGCATACGCCCTTTTTGGCCAAGGGCATTATTGTCAACGTTTTGCCGCTTTTCATGTGCTTTAAAGGCGATTCGAATCTACCTCCTGAAATCTGTTTCCTGCAATTCTACCTTGATTTCAATTCCTCGTCTTTGCCTTCCCTCAATATATTTGTGGACGAGAGTTATCATTTATAACTCTGTAGGATTGTGAATTGCAGTGCCCTGAAACTCCATTTTACAACTCGCTTTTTTGGGAGGTGGCCGCAAAAGCGCAGGATGGCTTCAGACCCTGTTCTGGTTCAGGGGGGCAGGCTGAGCCTGTGGTTAATTCTTCTTCCTGATGGGAAAATAGAGTGACCTGTGCCTGTCCCAACACCAAGAGCTAGTCTCTCATTGGTTCCCCGTCTTCCCGTTCATCCTCAGGACAAATTGCAACCTGTACGGAACAGGAGGTTAAAGGTGCTGATGCTCCAAGTAGGGAGATTGCTAGTAAAGTGGCTGGAATGGCGAACCTGAGAACAAGGAGATGAGAAATGAGGTGCGTTTTAGAAACCTTTCCCCATCACACGGTGTACCATCTTCTGGGTTTCTCATGCATGTTTTTGATGTAGGAAGATGCCCTTGAACCTGGAGATTAGGGACCCATGCGATGGGTAGCACGCAGTATTACTTTAAAGGGTCTGCGTTTGCTCACCCAACCTCACGAAACCTCTCAGCCCCAAGAGTGTCCACCCTTATGTCTCATCCAGCTGTGGGTCTAGATATGGTCAATCCAGGTTGCATCACAGCCCCTGAACGAATTGTGTAAGAATTTCTCTCTCTTTCACTGTCTTTGTTTCATGTGTTTTTAAAAGTAATTTATTTTTATAATGGGGTTTAGCTGCTTTTCACGGCTGTGTTTATGCCGCTTTACACCCACTTGACACACTAACAGAGAAATATCAATACATAGGTTTTAAGATTATTACTAGTCAGATATATTCTTGTGCATTGAATCAGGCGTGTTGAGTCCAGTTCTCTGAGCAAGGAGTAGGTCTTGTCTATTACATATTGGGTTTATGGAACGGTATCTGAGCTAATTTCAAACTCTTGTTTTATGTATCACCCCACCTCACCTTTCCCGTTAAGCAGCCATAGTGTGTTTTCTGCATGTGTGACTCTGTTCTGTTTTGTAATTCAGTTCAAGTGTAACGGTTTTTACATTCCCTCTATAAGTGACACCTTATGAGAAGTGTCCTTTTCTGTGTGACTTATTTCACTTAGAATCGTCGTACCTAAATCCACTCATCATGCTGCTACTAGCCTTATGACATTGATTTCATGGCTGAGTGGTATTCCATTGTACATAAGGACCTCAAATTTTTTATCCATTTTTGGCTTTCCTGGGATATTGAAGGTGGAATGAAGTGGAGGTCCTTGTCAACAGAGCAGCCCTAAACTTTGGGGTGCTTGTGTCTTGCTGATTTTTAATTTTCCCACTTTATACCCCCATGCGTGGAAGTGCCCTATGCTCTCTAAGCTGTGTTTTTTAGATGTTTCAGGACACACCATACACTTCTCGAGAGTGGCTGTTGGCAATTTACATCCCGCCCATCAGTGTAGCAAGGCTCCCATTTCTCCATGGCCTGTCCTGCATTTCTGGTTTTGACACTTTTTTCAGCATGGCCCTTTTGACCGATGGGAAGCGAGACTTCTTTGTAGCGCTGATTTGCCTTTCCAGGTTGCTTGGTTGGCCAAAAAGGGCGTATGCGTTTTTTCCTGAATATATTCAGGAAAAAACGCATACGCCCTTTTTGGCCAAGGGCATCATTGTCAACGTTTTGCCGCTTTTCATGTGCTTTAAAGGCGATTCGAATCTACCTCCTGAAATCTGTTTCCTGCAATTCTGCCTTGATTTCAATTCCTCGTCTTTGCCTTCCCTCAATATATTTGTGGACGAGAGTTATCATTTATAACTCTTCAGGTTTGTGAATTGCAGTGCCCTGAAGCTCCATTTTACAACTCGCTTTTTTGGGAGCTGGCCGCAAAAGCGCAGGATGGCTTCAGGCCCTGTTCTGGTTCCGGGGGGCAGGCTGAGCCTGTGGTTAATTCTTCTTCCTGATGGGAAAATAGAGTGACCTGTGCCTGTCCCAACACCAAGAGCTAGTCTCACATTTTTTCCCCGTCTTCCCGTTCATCCTCAGGACAAATTGCAACCTGTACGGAATAGGAGATTAAAGGTGCTGATGCTCCAAGTAGGGAGATTCCTAGTAAAGTGGCTGGATTTGCGAACCCGAGAACAAGGAGATGAGAAATGAGGTGTGTTTTAGAAACCTTTCCCCATCACACGGTGTACTATCTTCTGGGTTTCTCATGCATGTTTTCGATGTAGGAAGATGCCCTTGAACCTGGAGATTTGGGACCCATGCGACGGGCACCACGCAGTATTACTTTAAAGGGTCTGCGTTTGCTCACCCAACCTCACCAAACCTCTCAGCCCCAAGAGTGTCCACCCTTATGTCTCATCCAGCTGTGGGTCTAGATATGGTCAATCCAGGTTGCATCACAGCCCCTGAACGAATTGTGTAAGAATTTCTCTCTCTTTCACTGTCTTTGTTTCATGGGTTTTTAAAAGAAATTTATTTTTATAATGGGGTTTAGCTGCTTTTCATGGCTGTGTTTATGCCGTTTTACACCCACTTGACACACTAACAGAGAAATATCAATACATAGGTTTTAAGATTATTACTAGTCATATATATTCTTGTGCGGTGAATCGGGCGTGTTGAGTCCAGTTCTCTGAGCAAGGAGTAGGTCTTGTCTATTACATATTGGGTTTATGGAACGGTATCTGAGCTAACTTGAAACTCTTGTTTTATATATCACCCCACCTCACCTATCCCGTTAAGCAGCCATAGTGTGTTTTCTGCATGTGTGACTCTGTTCTGTTTTGTAATTCAGTTCAAGTGTAACGGTTTTTACATTCCCTCTATAAGTGACATCTTATGAGAAGTGTCCTTTTCTGTGTGACTTATTTCACTTAGAATCTTCGTACCTAAATCCACTCATCATGCTTCTACTAGCCTTTTTACATTGATTTCATGGCTGAGTGATATTCTATTGTACATAAGGACCACAACTTTTTTATCCATTTTTCTCTTTCCTGGGATATTTTAGGTGGAATGAAGTGGAGGTCCTTGTCAACAGAGCAGCCCTAAACTTTGGGGTGCTTGTGTCTTGCTGATTTTTAATTTTCCCACTTTATACCCCCATGCGTGGAAGTGCCCTATGCTCTCTAAGCTGTGTTTTTTAGATGTTTCAGGACACACCGTACACTTCTCCAGAGTGGCTGTTGGCAATTTACATCCCGCCCATCAGTGTAGCAAGGCTCCCATTTCTCCATGGCCTGTCCTGCATTTCTGGTTTTGACACTTTTTTCAGCATGGACCTTTTGACCGATGGGAAGCGAGACTTCTTTGTAGCGCTGATTTGCCTTTCCAGGTTGCTTGGTTGGCCAAAAAGGGCGTATGCGTTTTTTCCTGAATATATTCAGGAAAAAACGCATACGCCCTTTTTGGCCAAGGGCATTATTGTCAACGTTTGGCCGCTTTTCATGTGCTTTAAAGGCGATTCGAATCTACCTCCTGAAATCTGTTTCCTGCAATTCTGCCTTGATTTCAATTCCTCGTCTTTGCCTTCCCTCAATATATTTGTGGACGAGAGTTATCATTTATAACTCTGTAGGATTGTGAATTGCAGTGCCCTGAAACTCCATTTTACAACTCGCTTTTTTGGGAGGTGGCCGCAAAAGCGCAGGATGACTTCAGACCCTGTTCTGGTTCAGGGGGGCAGGCTGAGCCTGTGGTTAATTCTTCTTCCTGATGGGAAAATAGAGTGACCTGTGCCTGTCCCAACACCAAGAGCTAGTCTCTCATTGGTTCCCCGTCTTCCCGTTCATCCTCAGGACAAATTGCAACCTGTACGGAACAGGAGGTTAAAGGTGCTGATGCTCCAAGTAGGGAGATTGCTAGTAAAGTGGCTGGAATGGCGAACCTGAGAACAAGGAGATGAGAAATGAGGTGCGTTTTAGAAACCTTTCCCCATCACACGGTGTACCATCTTCTGGGTTTCTCATGCATGTTTTTGATGTAGGAAGATGCCCTTGAACCTGGAGATTAGGGACCCATGCGATGGGTAGCACGCAGTATTACTTTAAAGGGTCTGCGTTTGCTCACCCAACCTCACCAAACCTCTCAGGCCCAAGAGTGTCCACCCTTATGTCTCATCCAGCTGTGGGTCTAGATATGGTCAATCCAGGTTGCATCACAGCCCCTGAACGAATTGTGTAAGAATTTCTCTCTCTTTCACTGTCTTTGTTTCATGGGTTTTTAAAAGAAATTTATTTTTATAATCGGGTTTAGCTGCTTTTCACGGCTGTGTTTATGCCGCTTTACACCCACTTGACACACTATCAGAGAAATATCAATACATAGGTTTTAAGATTATTACTAGTCAGACATATTCTTGTGCGTTGAATCAGGCGTGTTGAGTCCAGTTCTCTGAGCAAGGAGTAGGTCTTGTCTATTACATATTGGGTTTATGGAACGGTATCTGAGCTAATTTCAAACTCTTGTTTTATGTATCACTCCACCTCACCTTTCCCGTTAAGCAGCCATAGTGTGTTTTCTGCATGTGTGACTCTGTTCTGTTTTGTAATTCAGTTCAAGTGTAACGGTTTTTACATTCCCTCTATAAGTGACACCTTATGAGAAGTGTCCTTTTCTGTGTGACTTATTTCACTTAGAATCGTCGTACCTAAATCCACTCATCATGCTGCTACTAGCCTTATGACATTGATTTCATGGCTGAGTGGTATTCCATTGTACATAAGGACCTCAAATTTTTTATCCATTTTTGGCTTTCCTGGGATATTTAAGGTGGAATGAAGTGGAGGTCCTTGTCAACAGAGCAGCCCTAAACTTTGGGGTGCTTGTGTCTTGCTGATTTTTAATTTTCCCACTTTATACCCCCATGCGTGGAAGTGCCCTATGCTCTCTAAGCTGTGTTTTTTAGATGTTTCAGGACACACCATACACTTCTCGAGAGTGGCTGTTGGCAATTTATATCCCGCCCATCAGTGTAGCAAGGCTCCCATTTCTCCATGGCCTGTCCTGCATTTCTGGTTTTGACACTTTTTTCAGCATGGCCCTTTTGACCGATTGGAAGCGAGACTTCTTTGTAGCGCTGATTTTCCTTTCCAGGTTGCTTGGTTGGCCAAAAAGGGCGTATGCGTTTTTTCCTGAATATATTCAGGAAAAAACGCATACGCCCTTTTTGGCCAAGGGCATCATTGTCAACGTTTTGCCGCTTTTCATGTGCTTTAAAGGCGATTCGAATCTACCTCCTGAAATCTGTTTCCTGCAATTCTGCCTTGATTTCAATTCCTCGTCTTTGCCTTCCCTCAATATATTTGTGGACGAGAGTTATCATTTATAACTCTGCAGGTTTGTGAATTGCAGTGCCCTGAAGCTCCATTTTACAACTCGCTTTTTTGGGAGCTGGCCGCAAAAGCACAGGATGGCTTCAGGCCCTGTTCTGGTTCCGGGGGGCAGGCTGAGCCTGTGGTTAATTCTTCTTCCTGATGGGAAAATAGAGTGACCTGTGCCTGTCCCAACACCAAGAGCTAGTCTCACATTTTTTCCCCGTCTTCCCGTTCATCCTCAGGACAAATTGCAACCTGTACGGAATAGGAGGTTAAAGGTGCTGATGCTCCAAGTAGGGAGATTCCTAGTAAAGTGGCTGGATTTGCGAACCCGAGAACAAGGAGATGAGAAATGAGGTGTGTTTTAGAAACCTTTCCCCATCACACGGTGTACCATCTTCTGGGTTTCTCATGCATGTTTTCGATGTAGGAAGATGCCCTTGAACCTGGAGATTTGGGAACCATGCGCCGGGCACCACGCAGTATTACTTTAAAGGGTCTGCGTTTGCTCACCCAACCTCACCAAACCTCTCAGCACCAAGAGTGTCCACCCTTATGTCTCATCCAGCTGTGGGTCTAGATATGGTCAATCCAGGTTGCATCACAGCCCCTGAACGAATTGTGTAAGAATTTCTCTCTCTTTCACTGTCTTTGTTTCATGGGTTTTTAAAAGAAATTTATTTTTATAATGGGGTTTAGCTGCTTTTCACGGCTGTGTTTATGCCGCTTTACACCCACTTGACACACTAACAGAGAAATATCAATACATAGGTTTTAAGATTATTACTAGTCAGATATATTCTTGTGCGGTGAATCGGGCGTGTTGAGTCCAGTTCTCTGAGCAAGGAGTAGGTCTTGTCTATTACATATTGGGTTTATGGAACGGTATCTGAGCTAACTTGAAACTCTTGTTTTATGTATCACCCCACCTCACCTATCCCGTTAAGCAGCCATAGTGTGTTTTCTGCATGTGTGACTCTGTTCTGTTTTGTAATTCAGTTCAAGTGTAACGGTTTTTACATTCCCTCTATAAGTGACATCTTATGAGAAGTGTCCTTTTCTGTGTGACTTATTTCACTTACAATCTTCGTACCTAAATCCACTCATCATGCTTCTACTAGCCTTTTTACATTGATTTCATGGCTGAGTGATATTCCATTGTACATAAGGACCACAACTTTTTTATCCATTTTTCTCTTTCCTGGGATATTTTAGGTGGAATGAAGTGGAGGTCCTTGTCAACAGAGCAGCCCTAAACTTTGGGGTGCTTGTGTCTTGCTGATTTTTAATTTTCCCACTTTATACCCCCATGCGTGGAAGTGCCCTATGCTCTCTAAGCTGTGTTTTTTAGATGTTTCAGGACACACCGTACACTTCTCGAGAGTGGCTGTTGGCAATTTACATCCCGCCCATCAGTGTAGCAAGGCTCCCATTTCTCCATGGCCTGTCCTGCATTTCTGGTTTTGACACTTTTTTCAGCATGGCCGTTTTGACCGATGGGAAGCGAGACTTCTTTGTAGCGCTGATTTGCCTTTCCAGGTTGCTTGGTTGGCCAAAAAGGGCGTATGCGTTTTTTCCTGAATATATTCAGGAAAAAACGCATACGCCCTTTTTGGCCAAGGGCATTATTGTCAACGTTTTGCCGCTTTTCATGTGCTTTAAAGGCGATTCGAATCTACCTCCTGAAATCTGTTTCCTGCAATTCTGCCTTGATTTCATTTCCTCGTCTTTGCCTTCCCTCAATATATTTGTGGACGAGAGTTATCATTTATAACTCTGTAGGTTTGTGAATTGCAGTGCCCTGAAACTCCATTTTACAACTCGCTTTTTTGGGAGGTGGCCGCAAAAGCGCAGGATGGCTTCAGACCCTGTTCTGGTTCAGGGGGGCAGGCTGAGCCTGTGGTTAATTCTTCTTCCTGATGGGAAAATAGAGTGACCTGTGCCTGTCCCAACACCAAGAGCTAGTCTCTCATTGGTTCCCCGTCTTCCCGTTCATCCTCAGGAAAATTGCAACCTGTACGGAACAGGAGGTTAAAGGTGCTGATGCTCCAAGTAGGGAGATTGCTAGTAAAGTGGCTGGAATGGCGAACCTGAGAACAAGGAGATGAGAAATGAGGTGCGTTTTAGAAACCTTTCCCCATCACACGGTGTACCATCTTCTGGGTTTCTCATGCATGTTTTCGATGTAGGAAGATGCCCTTGAACCTGGAGATTAGGGACCCATGCGATGGGTAGCACGCAGTATTACTTTAAAGGGTCTGCGTTTGCTCACCCAACCTCACCAAACCTCTCAGCCCCAAGAGTGCCCACCCTTATGTCTCATCCAGCTGTGGGTCTAGATATGGTCAATCCAGGTTGCATCACAGCCCCTGAACGAATTGTGTAAGAATTTCTCTCTCTTTCACTGTCTTTGTTTCATGTGTTTTTAAAAGTAATTTATTTTTATAATGGGGTTTAGCTGCTTTTCACGGCTGTGTTTATGCCGCTTTACACCCACTTGACACACTAACAGAGAAATATCAATACATAGGTTTTAAGATTATTACTAGTCAGATATATTCTTGTGCGTTGAATCAGGCGTGTTGAGTCCAGTTCTCTGAGCAAGGAGTAGGTCTTGTCTATTACATATTGGGTTTATGGAACGGTATCTGAGCTAATTTCAAACTCTTGTTTTATGTATCACCCCACCTCACCTTTCCCGTTAAGCAGCCATAGTGTGTTTTCTGCATGTGTGACTCTGTTCTGTTTTGTAATTCAGTTCAAGTGTAACGGTTTTTACATTCCCTCTATAAGTGACACCTTATGAGAAGTGTCCTTTTCTGTGTGACTTATTTCACTTAGAATCATCGTACCTAAATCCACTCATCATGCTGCTACTAGCCTTTTTACATTGATTTCATGGCTGAGTGATATTCCATTGTACATAAGGACCACAACTTTTTTATCCATTTTTCTCTTTCCTGGGATATTTTAGGTGGAATGAAGTGGAGGTCCTTGTCAACAGAGCAGCCCTAAAATTTGGGGTGCTTGTGTCTTGCTGATTTTTAATTTTCCCACTTTATACCCCCATTCGTGGAAGTGCCCTATGCTCTCTAAGCTGTGTTTTTTAGATGTTTCAGGACACACCGTACACTTCTCCAGAGTGGCTGTTGGCAATTTACATCCCGCCCATCAGTGTAGCAAGGCTCCCATTTCTCCATGGCCTGTCCTGCATTTCTGGTTTTGACACTTTTTTCAGCATGGCCCTTTTGACCGATGGGAAGCGAGACTTCTTTGTAGCGCTGATTTGCCTTTCCAGGTTGCTTGGTTGGCCAAAAAGGGCGTATGCGTTTTTTCCTGAATATATTCAGGATAAAATGCATACGCCCTTTTTGGCCAAGGGCATTATTGTCAACGTTTTGCCGCTTTTCATGTGCTTTAAAGGCAATTCGAATCTACCTCCTGAAATCTGTTTCCTGCAATTCTGCCTTGATTTCAATTCCTCGTCTTTGCCTTCCCTCAATATATTTGTGGACGAGAGTTATCATTTATAACTCTGTAGGATTGTGAATTGCAGTGCCCTGAAACTCCATTTTACAACTCGCTTTTTTGGGAGGTGGCCGCAAAAGCGCAGGATGGCTTCAGACCCTGTTCTGGTTCAGGGGGGCAGGCTGAGCCTGTGGTTAATTCTTCTTCCTGAGGGGAAAATAGAGTGACCTGTGCCTGTCCCAACACCGAGAGCTAGTCTCTCATTGGTTCCCCGTCTTCCCTTTCATCCTCAGGACAAATTGCAACCTGTACGGAACAGGAGGTTAAAGGTGCTGATGCTCCAAGTAGGGAGATTGCTAGTAAAGTGGCTGGAATGGCGAACCTGAGAACAAGGAGATGAGAAATGAGGTGCGTTTTAGAAACCTTTCCCCATCACACGGTGTACCATCTTCTGGGTTTCTCATGCATGTTTTTGATGTAGGAAGATGCCCTTGAACCTGGAGATTAGGGACCCATGCGATGGGTAGCACGCAGTATTACTTTAAAGGGTCTGCGTTTGCTCACCCAACCTCACCAAACCTCTCAGCCCCAAGAGTGTCCACCCTTATGTCTCATCCAGCTGTGGGTCTAGATATGGTCAATCCAGGTTGCATCACAGCCCCTGAACGAATTGTGTAAGAATTTCTCTCTCTTTCACTGTCTTTGTTTCATGGGTTTTTAAAAGTAATTTATTTTTATAATGAGCTTTAGCTGCTTTTCACGGCTGTGTTTATGCCGCTTTACACCCACTTGACACACTAACAGAGAGATATAAATACATAGGTTTTAAGATTATTACTAGTCACATATATTCTTGTGCGTTGAATCGGGCGTGTTGAGTCCAGTTCTCTGAGCAAGGAGTAGGTCTTGTCTATTACATATTGGGTTTATGGAACGGTATCTGAGCTAATTTGAAACTCTTGTTTTATGTATCATCCCATCTCACCTTTCCCGTTAAGCAGCCATAGTGTGTTTTCTGCATGTGTGACTCTGTTCTGTTTTGTAATTCAGTTCAAGTGTAACGGTTTTTACATTCCCTCTATAAGTGACACCTTATGAGAAGTGTCCTTTTCTGTGTGACTTATTTCACTTAGAATCGTCGTACCTAAATCCACTCATCATGCTGCTACTAGCCTTATGACATTGATTTCATGGCTGAGTGGTATTCCATTGTACATAAGGACCTCAAATTTTTTATCCATTTTTGGCTTTCCTGGGATATTTAAGGTGGAATGAAGTGGAGGTCCTTGTCAACAGAGCAGCCCTAAACTTTGGGGTGCTTGTGTCTTGCTGATTTTTAATTTTCCCACTTTATACCCCCATGCGTGGAAGTGCCCTATGCTCTCTAAGCTGTGTTTTTTAGATGTTTCAGGACACACCATACACTTCTCGAGAGTGGCTGTTGGCAATTTATATCCCGCCCATCAGTGTAGCAAGGCTCCCATTTCTCCATGGCCTGTCCTGCATTTCTGGTTTTGACACTTTTTTCAGCATGGCCCTTTTGACCGATGGGAAGCGAGACTTCTTTGTAGCGCTGATTTTCCTTTCCAGGTTGCTTGGTTGGCCAAAAAGGGCGTATGCGTTTTTTCCTGAATATATTCAGGAAAAAACGCATACGCCCTTTTTGGCCAAGGGCATCATTGTCAACGTTTTGCCGCTTTTCATGTGCTTTAAAGGCGATTCGAATCTACCTCCTGAAATCTGTTTCCTGCAATTCTGCCTTGATTTCAATTCCTCGTCTTTGCCTTCCCTCAATATATTTGTGGACGAGAGTTATCATTTATAACTCTGCAGGTTTGTGAATTGCAGTGCCCTGAAGCTCCATTTTACAACTCGCTTTTTTGGGAGCTGGCCGCAAAAGCGCAGGATGGCTTCAGGCCCTGTTCTGGTTCCGGGGGGCAGGCTGAGCCTGTGGTTAATTCTTCTTCCTGATGGGAAAATAGAGTGACCTGTGCCTGTCCCAACACCAAGAGCTAGTCTCACATTTTTTCCCCGTCTTCCCGTTCATCCTCAGGACAAATTGCAACCTGTACGGAACAGGAGGTTAAAGGTGCTGATGCTCCAAGTAGGGAGATTCCTAGTAAAGTGGCTGGATTTGCGAACCCGAGAACAAGGAGATGAGAAATGAGGTGTGTTTTAGAAACCTTTCCCCATCACACGGTGTACCATCTTCTGGGTTTCTCATGTATGTTTTCGATGTAGGAAGATGCCCTTGAACCTGGAGATTTGGGACCCATGCGACGGGCACCACGCAGTATTACTTTAAAGGGTCTGCGTTTGCTCACCCAACCTCACCAAACCTCTCAGCACCAAGAGTGTCCACCCTTATGTCTCATCCAGCTGTGGGTCTAGATATGGTCAATCCAGGTTGCATCACAGCCCCTGAACGAATTGTGTAAGAATTTCTCTCTCTTTCACTGTCTTTGTTTCATGGGTTTTTAAAAGAAATTTATTTTTATAATGGGGTTTAGCTGCTTTTCACGGCTGTGTTTATGCCGCTTTACACCCACTTGACACACTAACAGAGAAATATCAATACATAGGTTTTAAGATTATTACTAGTCAGATATATTCTTGTGCGGTGAATCGGGCGTGTTGAGTCCAGTTCTCTGAGCAAGGAGTAGGTCTTGTCTATTACATATTGGGTTTATGGAACGGTATCTGAGCTAACTTGAAACTCTTGTTTTATGTATCACCCCACCTCACCTATCCCGTTAAGCAGCCATAGTGTGTTTTCTGCATGTGTGACTCTGTTCTGTTTTGTAATTCAGTTCAAGTGTAACGGTTTTTACATTCCCTCTATAAGTGACATCTTATGAGAAGTGTCCTTTTCTGTGTGACTTATTTCACTTACAATCTTCGTACCTAAATCCACTCATCATGCTTCTACTAGCCTTTTTACATTGATTTCATGGCTGAGTGATATTCCATTGTACATAAGGACCACAACTTTTTTATCCATTTTTCTCTTTCCTGGGATATTTTAGGTGGAATGAAGTGGAGGTCCTTGTCAACAGAGCAGCCCTAAACTTTGGGGTGCTTGTGTCTTGCTGATTTTTAATTTTCCCACTTTATACCCCCATGCGTGGAAGTGCCCTATGCTCTCTAAGCTGTGTTTTTTAGATGTTTCAGGACACACCGTACACTTCTCGAGAGTGGCTGTTGGCAATTTACATCCCGCCCATCAGTGTAGCAAGGCTCCCATTTCTCCATGGCCTGTCCTGCATTTCTGGTTTTGACACTTTTTTCAGCATGGCCCTTTTGACCGATGGGAAGCGAGACTTCTTTGTAGCGCTGATTTGCCTTTCCAGGTTGCTTGGTTGGCCAAAAAGGGCGTATGCGTTTTTTCCTGAATATATTCAGGAAAAAACGCATACGCCCTTTTTGGCCAAGGGCATTATTGTCAACGTTTTGCCGCTTTTCATGTGCTTTAAAGGCGATTCGAATCTACCTCCTGAAATCTGTTTCCTGCAATTCTGCCTTGATTTCATTTCCTCGTCTTTGCCTTCCCTCAATATATTTGTGGACGAGAGTTATCATTTATAACTCTGTAGGTTTGTGAATTGCAGTGCCCTGAAACTCCATTTTACAACTCGCTTTTTTGGGAGGTGGCCGCAAAAGCGCAGGATGGCTTCAGACCCTGTTCTGGTTCAGGGGGGCAGGCTGAGCCTGTGGTTAATTCTTCTTCCTGATGGGAAAATAGAGTGACCTGTGCCTGTCCCAACACCAAGAGCTAGTCTCTCATTGGTTCCCCGTCTTCCCGTTCATCCTCAGGAAAATTGCAACCTGTACGGAACAGGAGGTTAAAGGTGCTGATGCTCCAAGTAGGGAGATTGCTAGTAAAGTGGCTGGAATGGCGAACCTGAGAACAAGGAGATGAGAAATGAGGTGCGTTTTAGAAACCTTTCCCCATCACACGGTGTACCATCTTCTGGGTTTCTCATGCATGTTTTCGATGTAGGAAGATGCCCTTGAACCTGGAGATTAGGGACCCATGCGATGGGTAGCACGCAGTATTACTTTAAAGGGTCTGCGTTTGCTCACCCAACCTCACCAAACCTCTCAGCCCCAAGAGTGCCCACCCTTATGTCTCATCCAGCTGTGGGTCTAGATATGGTCAATCCAGGTTGCATCACAGCCCCTGAACGAATTGTGTAAGAATTTCTCTCTCTTTCACTGTCTTTGTTTCATGTGTTTTTAAAAGTAATTTATTTTTATAATGGGGTTTAGCTGCTTTTCACGGCTGTGTTTATGCCGCTTTACAGCCACTTGACACACTAACAGAGAAATATCAATACATAGGTTTTAAGATTATTACTAGTCAGATATATTCTTGTGCGTTGAATCAGGCGTGTTGAGTCCAGTTCTCTGAGCAAGGAGTAGGTCTTGTCTATTACATATTGGGTTTATGGAACGGTATCTGAGCTAATTTCAAACTCTTGTTTTATGTATCACCCCACCTCACCTTTCCCGTTAAGCAGCCATAGTGTGTTTTCTGCATGTGTGACTCTGTTCTGTTTTGTAATTCAGTTCAAGTGTAACGGTTTTTACATTCCCTCTATAAGTGACACCTTATGAGAAGTGTCCTTTTCTGTGTGACTTATTTCACTTAGAATCATCGTACCTAAATCCACTCATCATGCTGCTACTAGCCTTTTTACATTGATTTCATGGCTGAGTGATATTCCATTGTACATAAGGACCACAACTTTTTTATCCATTTTTCTCTTTCCTGGGATATTTTAGGTGGAATGAAGTGGAGGTCCTTGTCAACAGAGCAGCCCTAAAATTTGGGGTGCTTGTGTCTTGCTGATTTTTAATTTTCCCACTTTATACCCCCATTCGTGGAAGTGCCCTATGCTCTCTAAGCTGTGTTTTTTAGATGTTTCAGGACACACCGTACACTTCTCCAGAGTGGCTGTTGGCAATTTACATCCCGCCCATCAGTGTAGCAAGGCTCCCATTTCTCCATGGCCTGTCCTGCATTTCTGGTTTTGACACTTTTTTCAGCATGGCCCTTTTGACCGATGGGAAGCGAGACTTCTTTGTAGCGCTGATTTGCCTTTCCAGGTTGCTTGGTTGGCCAAAAAGGGCGTATGCGTTTTTTCCTGAATATATTCAGGATAAAATGCATACGCCCTTTTTGGCCAAGGGCATTATTGTCAACGTTTTGCCGCTTTTCATGTGCTTTAAAGGCAATTCGAATCTACCTCCTGAAATCTGTTTCCTGCAATTCTGCCTTGATTTCAATTCCTCGTCTTTGCCTTCCCTCAATATATTTGTGGACGAGAGTTATCATTTATAACTCTGTAGGATTGTGAATTGCAGTGCCCTGAAACTCCATTTTACAACTCGCTTTTTTGGGAGGTGGCCGCAAAAGCGCAGGATGGCTTCAGACCCTGTTCTGGTTCAGGGGGGCAGGCTGAGCCTGTGGTTAATTCTTCTTCCTGAGGGGAAAATAGAGTGACCTGTGCCTGTCCCAACACCGAGAGCTAGTCTCTCATTGGTTCCCCGTCTTCCCTTTCATCCTCAGGACAAATTGCAACCTGTACGGAACAGGAGGTTAAAGGTGCTGATGCTCCAAGTAGGGAGATTGCTAGTAAAGTGGCTGGAATGGCGAACCTGAGAACAAGGAGATGAGAAATGAGGTGCGTTTTAGAAACCTTTCCCCATCACACGGTGTACCATCTTCTGGGTTTCTCATGCATGTTTTTGATGTAGGAAGATGCCCTTGAACCTGGAGATTAGGGACCCATGCGATGGGTAGCACGCAGTATTACTTTAAAGGGTCTGCGTTTGCTCACCCAACCTCACCAAACCTCTCAGCCCCAAGAGTGTCCACCCTTATGTCTCATCCAGCTGTGGGTCTAGATATGGTCAATCTAGGTTGCATCACAGCCCCTGAACGAATTGTGTAAGAATTTCTCTCTCTTTCACTGTCTTTGTTTCATGGGTTTTTAAAAGTAATTTATTTTTATAATGAGCTTTAGCTGCTTTTCACGGCTGTGTTTATGCCGCTTTACACCCACTTGACACACTAACAGAGAGATATAAATACATAGGTTTTAAGATTATTACTAGTCACATATATTCTTGTGCGTTGAATCGGGCGTGTTGAGTCCAGTTCTCTGAGCAAGGAGTAGGTCTTGTCTATTACATATTGGGTTTATGGAACGGTATCTGAGCTAATTTGAAACTCTTGTTTTATGTATCATCCCATCTCACCTTTCCCGTTAAGCAGCCATAGTGTGTTTTCTGCATGTGTGACTCTGTTCTGTTTTGTAATTCAGTTCAAGTGTAACGGTTTTTACATTCCCTCTATAAGTGACACCTTATGAGAAGTGTCCTTTTCTGTGTGACTTATTTCACTTAGAATCGTCGTACCTAAATCCACTCATCATGCTGCTACTAGCCTTATGACATTGATTTCATGGCTGAGTGGTATTCCATTGTACATAAGGACCTCAAATTTTTTATCCATTTTTGGCTTTCCTGGGATATTTAAGGTGGAATGAAGTGGAGGTCCTTGTCAACAGAGCAGCCCTAAACTTTGGGGTGCTTGTGTCTTGCTGATTTTTAATTTTCCCACTTTATACCCCCATGCGTGGAAGTGCCCTATGCTCTCTAAGCTGTGTTTTTTAGATGTTTCAGGACACACCATACACTTCTCGAGAGTGGCTGTTGGCAATTTATATCCCGCCCATCAGTGTAGCAAGGCTCCCATTTCTCCATGGCCTGTCCTGCATTTCTGGTTTTGACACTTTTTTCAGCATGGCCCTTTTGACCGATGGGAAGCGAGACTTCTTTGTAGCGCTGATTTTCCTTTCCAGGTTGCTTGGTTGGCCAAAAAGGGCGTATGCGTTTTTTCCTGAATATATTCAGGAAAAAACGCATACGCCCTTTTTGGCCAAGGGCATCATTGTCAACGTTTTGCCGCTTTTCATGTGCTTTAAAGGCGATTCGAATCTACCTCCTGAAATCTGTTTCCTGCAATTCTGCCTTGATTTCAATTCCTCGTCTTTGCCTTCCCTCAATATATTTGTGGACGAGAGTTATCATTTATAACTCTGCAGGTTTGTGAATTGCAGTGCCCTGAAGCTCCATTTTACAACTCGCTTTTTTGGGAGCTGGCCGCAAAAGCGCAGGATGGCTTCAGGCCCTGTTCTGGTTCCGGGGGGCAGGCTGAGCCTGTGGTTAATTCTTCTTCCTGATGGGAAAATAGAGTGACCTGTGCCTGTCCCAACACCAAGAGCTAGTCTCACATTTTTTCCCCGTCTTCCCGTTCATCCTCAGGACAAATTGCAACCTGTACGGAACAGGAGGTTAAAGGTGCTGATGCTCCAAGTAGGGAGATTCCTAGTAAAGTGGCTGGATTTGCGAACCCGAGAACAAGGAGATGAGAAATGAGGTGTGTTTTAGAAACCTTTCCCCATCACACGGTGTACCATCTTCTGGGTTTCTCATGTATGTTTTCGATGTAGGAAGATGCCCTTGAACCTGGAGATTTGGGACCCATGCGACGGGCACCACGCAGTATTACTTTAAAGGGTCTGCGTTTGCTCACCCAACCTCACCAAACCTCTCAGCACCAAGAGTGTCCACCCTTATGTCTCATCCAGCTGTGGGTCTAGATATGGTCAATCCAGGTTGCATCACAGCCCCTGAACGAATTGTGTAAGAATTTCTCTCTCTTTCACTGTCTTTGTTTCATGGGTTTTTAAAAGAAATTTATTTTTATAATGGGGTTTAGCTGCTTTTCACGGCTGTGTTTATGCCGCTTTACACCCACTTGACACACTAACAGAGAAATATCAATACATAGGTTTTAAGATTATTACTAGTCAGATATATTCTTGTGCGGTGAATCGGGCGTGTTGAGTCCAGTTCTCTGAGCAAGGAGTAGGTCTTGTCTATTACATATTGGGTTTATGGAACGGTATCTGAGCTAACTTGAAACTCTTGTTTTATGTATCACCCCACCTCACCTATCCCGTTAAGCAGCCATAGTGTGTTTTCTGCATGTGTGACTCTGTTCTGTTTTGTAATTCAGTTCAAGTGTAACGGTTTTTACATTCCCTCTATAAGTGACATCTTATGAGAAGTGTCCTTTTCTGTGTGACTTATTTCACTTAGAATCTTCGTACCTAAATCCACTCATCATGCTTCTACTAGCCTTTTTACATTGATTTCATGGCTGAGTGATATTCCATTGTACATAAGGACCACAACTTTTTTATCCATTTTTCTCTTTCCTGGGATATTTTAGGTGGAATGAAGTGGAGGTCCTTGTCAACAGAGCAGCCCTAAACTTTGGGGTGCTTGTGTCTTGCTGATTTTTAATTTTCCCACTTTATACCCCCATGCGTGGAAGTGCCCTATGCTCTCTAAGCTGTGTTTTTTAGATGTTTCAGGACACACCGTACACTTCTCGAGAGTGGCTGTTGGCAATTTACATCCCGCCCATCAGTGTAGCAAGGCTCCCATTTCTCCATGGCCTGTCCTGCATTTCTGGTTTTGACACTTTTTTCAGCATGGCCCTTTTGACCGATGGGAAGCGAGACTTCTTTGTAGCGCTGATTTGCCTTTCCAGGTTGCTTGGTTGGCCAAAAAGGGCGTATGCGTTTTTTCCTGAATATATTCAGGAAAAAACGCATACGCCCTTTTTGGCCAAGGGCATTATTGTCAACGTTTTGCCGCTTTTCATGTGCTTTAAAGGCGATTCGAATCTACCTCCTGAAATCTGTTTCCTGCAATTCTGCCTTGATTTCAATTCCTCGTCTTTGCCTTCCCTCAATATATTTGTGGACGAGAGTTATCATTTATAACTCTGTAGGTTTGTGAATTGCAGTGCCCTGAAACTCCATTTTACAACTTGCTTTTTTGGGAGGTGGCCGCAAAAGCGCAGGATGGCTTCAGACCCTGTTCTGGTTCAGGGGGGCAGGCTGAGCCTGTGGTTAATTCTTCTTCCTGATGGGAAAATAGAGTGACCTGTGCCTGTCCCAACACCAAGAGCTAGTCTCTCATTGGTTCCCCGTCTTCCCGTTCATCCTCAGGAAAATTGCAACCTGTACGGAACAGGAGGTTAAAGGTGCTGATGCTCCAAGTAGGGAGATTGCTAGTAAAGTGGCTGGAATGGCGAACCTGAGAACAAGGAGATGAGAAATGAGGTGCGTTTTAGAAACCTTTCCCCATCACACGGTGTACCATCTTCTGGGTTTCTCATGCATGTTTTTGATGTAGGAAGATGCCCTTGAACCTGGAGATTAGGGACCCATGCGATGGGTAGCACGCAGTATTACTTTAAAGGGTCTGCGTTTGCTCACCCAACCTCACCAAACCTCTCAGCCCCAAGAGTGCCCACCCTTATGTCTCATCCAGCTGTGGGTCTAGATATGGTCAATCCAGGTTGCATCACAGCCCCTGAACGAATTGTGTAAGAATTTCTCTCTCTTTCACTGTCTTTGTTTCATGTGTTTTTAAAAGTAATTTATTTTTATAATGGGGTTTAGCTGCTTTTCACGGCTGTGTTTATGCCGCTTTACACCCACTTGACACACTAACAGAGAAATATCAATACATAGGTTTTAAGATTATTACTAGTCAGATATATTCTTGTGCGTTGAATCAGGCGTGTTGAGTCCAGTTCTCTGAGCAAGGAGTAGGTCTTGTCTATTACATATTGGGTTTATGGAACGGTATCTGAGCTAATTTCAAACTCTTGTTTTATGTATCACCCCACCTCACCTTTCCCGTTAAGCAGCCATAGTGTGTTTTCTGCATGTGTGACTCTGTTCTGTTTTGTAATTCAGTTCAAGTGTAACGGTTTTTACATTCCCTCTATAAGTGACACCTTATGAGAAGTGTCCTTTTCTGTGTGACTTATTTCACTTAGAATCGTCCTACCTAAATCCACTCATCATGCTGCTACTAGCCTTATGACATTGATTTCATGGCTGAGTGGTATTCCATTGTACATAAGGACCTCAAATTTTTTATCCATTTTTGGCTTTCCTGGGATATTGAAGGTGGAATGAAGTGGAGGTCCTTGTCAACAGAGCAGCCCTAAACTTTGGGGTGCTTGTGTCTTGCTGATTTTTAATTTTCCCACTTTATACCCCCATGCGTGGAAGTGCCCTATGCTCTCTAAGCTGTGTTTTTTAGATGTTTCAGGACACACCATACACTTCTCGAGAGTGGCTGTTGGCAATTTACATCCCGCCCATCAGTGTAGCAAGGCTCCCATTTCTCCATGGCCTGTCCTGCATTTCTGGTTTTGACACTTTTTTCAGCATGGCCCTTTTGACCGATGGGAAGCGAGATTTCTTTGTAGCGCTGATTTGCCTTTCAAGGTTGCTTGGTTGGCCAAAAAGGGCGTATGCGTTTTTTCCTGAATATATTCAGGATAAAATGCATACGCCCTTTTTGGCCAAGGGCATTATTGTCAACGTTTTGCCGCTTTTCATGTGCTTTAAAGGCAATTCGAATCTACCTCCTGAAATCTGTTTCCTGCAATTCTGCCTTGATTTCAATTCCTCGTCTTTGCCTTCCCTCAATATATTTGTGGACGAGAGTTATCATTTATAACTCTGTAGGATTGTGAATTGCAGTGCCCTGAAACTCCATTTTACAACTCGCTTTTTTGGGAGGTGGCCGCAAAAGCGCAGGATGGCTTCAGACCCTGTTCTGGTTCAGGGGGGCAGGCTGAGCCTGTGGTTAATTCTTCTTCCTAAGGGGAAAATAGAGTGACCTGTGCCTGTCCCAACACCAAGAGCTAGTCTCTCATTGGTTCCCCGTCTTCCCTTTCATCCTCAGGACAAATTGCAACCTGTACGGAACAGGAGGTTAAAGGTGCTGATGCTCCAAGTAGGGAGATTGCTAGTAAAGTGGCTGGAATGGCGAACCTGAGAACAAGGAGATGAGAAATGAGGTGCGTTTTAGAAACCTTTCCCCATCACACGGTGTACCATCTTCTGGGTTTCTCATGCATGTTTTTGATGTAGGAAGATGCCCTTGAACCTGGAGATTAGGGACCCATGCGATGGGTAGCACGCAGTATTACTTTAAAGGGTCTGCGTTTGCTCACCCAACCTCACCAAACCTCTCAGCCCCAAGATTGTCCACCCTTATGTCTCATCCAGCTGTGGGTCTAGATATGGTCAATCCAGGTTGCATCACAGCCCCTGAACGAATTGTGTAAGAATTTCTCTCTCTTTCACTGTCTTTGTTTCATGGGTTTTTAAAAGTAATTTATTTTTATAATGAGCTTTAGCTGCTTTTCACGGCTGTGTTTATGCCGCTTTACACCCACTTGACACACTAACAGAGAGATATAAATACATAGGTTTTAAGATTATTACTAGTCACATATATTCTTGTGCGTTGAATCGGGCGTGTTGAGTCCAGTTCTCTGAGCAAGGAGTAGGTCTTGTCTATTACATATTGGGTTTATGGAACGGTATCTGAGCTAATTTGAAACTCTTGTTTTATGTATCATCCCATCTCACCTTTCCCGTTAAGCAGCCATAGTGTGTTTTCTGCATGTGTGACTCTGTTCTGTTTTGTAATTCAGTTCAAGTGTAACGGTTTTTACATTCCCTCTATAAGTGACACCTTATGAGAAGTGTCCTTTTCTGTGTGACTTATTTCACTTAGAATCGTCGTACCTAAATCCACTCATCATGCTGCTACTAGCCTTATGACATTGATTTCATGGCTGAGTGGTATTCCATTGTACATAAGGACCTCAAATTTTTTATCCATTTTTCGCTTTCCTGGGATATTTAAGGTGGAATGAAGTGGAGGTCCTTGTCAACAGAGCAGCCCTAAACTTTGGGGTGCTTGTGTCTTGCTGATTTTTAATTTTCCCACTTTATACCCCCATGCGTGGAAGTGCCCTATGCTCTCTAAGCTGTGTTTTTTAGATGTTTCAGGACACACCATACACTTCTCGAGAGTGGCTGTTGGCAATTTACATCCCGCCCATCAGTGTAGCAAGGCTCCCATTTCTCCATGGCCTGTCCTGCATTTCTGGTTTTGACACTTTTTTCAGCATGGCCCTTTTGACCGATGGGAAGCGAGACTTCTTTGTAGCGCTGATTTGCCTTTCCAGGTTGCTTGGTTGGCCAAAAAGGGCGTATGCGTTTTTTCCTGAATATATTCAGGAAAAAACGCATACGCCCTTTTTGGCCAAGGGCATCATTGTCAACGTTTTGCCGCTTTTCATGTGCTTTAAAGGCGATTCGAATCTACCTCCTGAAATCTGTTTCCTGCAATTCTGCCTTGATTTCAATTCCTCGTCTTTGCCTTCCCTCAATATATTTGTGGACGAGAGTTATCATTTATAACTCTTCAGGTTTGTGAATTGCAGTGCCCTGAAGCTCCATTTTACAACTCGCTTTTTTGGGAGCTGGCCGCAAAAGCGCAGGATGGCTTCAGGCCCTGTTCTGGTTCCGGGGGGCAGGCTGAGCCTGTGGTTAATTCTTCTTCCTGATGGGAAAATAGAGTGACCTGTGCCTGTCCCAACACCAAGAGCTAGTCTCACATTTTTTCCCCGTCTTCCCGTTCATCCTCAGGACAAATTGCAACCTGTACGGAATAGGAGATTAAAGGTGCTGATGCTCCAAGTAGGGAGATTCCTAGTAAAGTGGCTGGATTTGCGAACCCGAGAACAAGGAGATGAGAAATGAGGTGTGTTTTAGAAACCTTTCCCCATCACACGGTGTACTATCTTCTGGGTTTCTCATGCATGTTTTCGATGTAGGAAGATGCCCTTGAACCTGGAGATTTGGGACCCATGCGACGGGCACCACGCAGTATTACTTTAAAGGGTCTGCGTTTGCTCACCCAACCTCACCAAACCTCTCAGCCCCAAGAGTGTCCACCCTTATGTCTCATCCAGCTGTGGGTCTAGATATGGTCAATCCAGGTTGCATCACAGCCCCTGAACGAATTGTGTAAGAATTTCTCTCTCTTTCACTGTCTTTGTTTCATGGGTTTTTAAAAGAAATTTATTTTTATAATGGGGTTTAGCTGCTTTTCATGGCTGTGTTTATGCCGTTTTACACCCACTTGACACACTAACAGAGAAATATCAATACATAGGTTTTAAGATTATTACTAGTCAGATATATTCTTGTGCGGTGAATCGGGCGTGTTGAGTCCAGTTCTCTGAGCAAGGAGTAGGTCTTGTCTATTACATATTGGGTTTATGGAACGGTATCTGAGCTAACTTGAAACTCTTGTTTTATATATCACCCCACCTCACCTATCCCGTTAAGCAGCCATAGTGTGTTTTCTGCATGTGTGACTCTGTTCTGTTTTGTAATTCAGTTCAAGTGTAACGGTTTTTACATTCCCTCTATAAGTGACATCTTATGAGAAGTGTCCTTTTCTGTGTGACTTATTTCACTTAGAATCTTCGTACCTAAATCCACTCATCATGCTTCTACTAGCCTTTTTACATTGATTTCATGGCTGAGTGATATTCTATTGTACATAAGGACCACAACTTTTTTATCCATTTTTCTCTTTCCTGGGATATTTTAGGTGGAATGAAGTGGAGGTCCTTGTCAACAGAGCAGCCCTAAACTTTGGGGTGCTTGTGTCTTGCTGATTTTTAATTTTCCCACTTTATACCCCCATGCGTGGAAGTGCCCTATGCTCTCTAAGCTGTGTTTTTTAGATGTTTCAGGACACACCGTACACTTCTCCAGAGTGGCTGTTGGCAATTTACATCCCGCCCATCAGTGTAGCAAGGCTCCCATTTCTCCATGGCCTGTCCTGCATTTCTGGTTTTGACACTTTTTTCAGCATGGACCTTTTGACCGATGGGAAGCGAGACTTCTTTGTAGCGCTGATTTGCCTTTCCAGGTTGCTTGGTTGGCCAAAAAGGGCGTATGCGTTTTTTCCTGAATATATTCAGGAAAAAACGCATACGCCCTTTTTGGCCAAGGGCATTATTGTCAACGTTTGGCCGCTTTTCATGTGCTTTAAAGGCGATTCGAATCTACCTCCTGAAATCTGTTTCCTGCAATTCTGCCTTGATTTCAATTCCTCGTCTTTGCCTTCCCTCAATATATTTGTGGACGAGAGTTATCATTTATAACTCTGTAGGATTGTGAATTGCAGTGCCCTGAAACTCCATTTTACAACTCGCTTTTTTGGGAGGTGGCCGCAAAAGCGCAGGATGACTTCAGACCCTGTTCTGGTTCAGGGGGGCAGGCTGAGCCTGTGGTTAATTCTTCTTCCTGATGGGAAAATAGAGTGACCTGTGCCTGTCCCAACACCAAGAGCTAGTCTCTCATTGGTTCCCCGTCTTCCCGTTCATCCTCAGGACAAATTGCAACCTGTACGGAACAGGAGGTTAAAGGTGCTGATGCTCCAAGTAGGGAGATTGCTAGTAAAGTGGCTGGAATGGCGAACCTGAGAACAAGGAGATGAGAAATGAGGTGCGTTTTAGAAACCTTTCCCCATCACACGGTGTACCATCTTCTGGGTTTCTCATGCATGTTTTTGATGTAGGAAGATGCCCTTGAACCTGGAGATTAGGGACCCATGCGATGGGTAGCACGCAGTATTACTTTAAAGGGTCTGCGTTTGCTCACCCAACCTCACCAAACCTCTCAGGCCCAAGAGTGTCCACCCTTATGTCTCATCCAGCTGTGGGTCTAGATATGGTCAATCCAGGTTGCATCACAGCCCCTGAACGAATTGTGTAAGAATTTCTCTCTCTTTCACTGTCTTTGTTTCATGGGTTTTTAAAAGAAATTTATTTTTATAATCGGGTTTAGCTGCTTTTCACGGCTGTGTTTATGCCGCTTTACACCCACTTGACACACTATCAGAGAAATATCAATACATAGGTTTTAAGATTATTACTAGTCAGACATATTCTTGTGCGTTGAATCAGGCGTGTTGAGTCCAGTTCTCTGAGCAAGGAGTAGGTCTTGTCTATTACATATTGGGTTTATGGAACGGTATCTGAGCTAATTTCAAACTCTTGTTTTATGTATCACTCCACCTCACCTTTCCCGTTAAGCAGCCATAGTGTGTTTTCTGCATGTGTGACTCTGTTCTGTTTTGTAATTCAGTTCAAGTGTAACGGTTTTTACATTCCCTCTATAAGTGACACCTTATGAGAAGTGTCCTTTTCTGTGTGACTTATTTCACTTAGAATCGTCGTACCTAAATCCACTCATCATGCTGCTACTAGCCTTATGACATTGATTTCATGGCTGAGTGGTATTCCATTGTACATAAGGACCTCAAATTTTTTATCCATTTTTGGCTTTCCTGGGATATTTAAGGTGGAATGAAGTGGAGGTCCTTGTCAACAGAGCAGCCCTAAACTTTGGGGTGCTTGTGTCTTGCTGATTTTTAATTTTCCCACTTTATACCCCCATGCGTGGAAGTGCCCTATGCTCTCTAAGCTGTGTTTTTTAGATGTTTCAGGACACACCATACACTTCTCGAGAGTGGCTGTTGGCAATTTATATCCCGCCCATCAGTGTAGCAAGGCTCCCATTTCTCCATGGCCTGTCCTGCATTTCTGGTTTTGACACTTTTTTCAGCATGGCCCTTTTGACCGATTGGAAGCGAGACTTCTTTGTAGCGCTGATTTTCCTTTCCAGGTTGCTTGGTTGGCCAAAAAGGGCGTATGCGTTTTTTCCTGAATATATTCAGGAAAAAACGCATACGCCCTTTTTGGCCAAGGGCATCATTGTCAACGTTTTGCCGCTTTTCATGTGCTTTAAAGGCGATTCGAATCTACCTCCTGAAATCTGTTTCCTGCAATTCTGCCTTGATTTCAATTCCTCGTCTTTGCCTTCCCTCAATATATTTGTGGACGAGAGTTATCATTTATAACTCTGCAGGTTTGTGAATTGCAGTGCCCTGAAGCTCCATTTTACAACTCGCTTTTTTGGGAGCTGGCCGCAAAAGCACAGGATGGCTTCAGGCCCTGTTCTGGTTCCGGGGGGCAGGCTGAGCCTGTGGTTAATTCTTCTTCCTGATGGGAAAATAGAGTGACCTGTGCCTGTCCCAACACCAAGAGCTAGTCTCACATTTTTTCCCCGTCTTCCCGTTCATCCTCAGGACAAATTGCAACCTGTACGGAATAGGAGGTTAAAGGTGCTGATGCTCCAAGTAGGGAGATTCCTAGTAAAGTGGCTGGATTTGCGAACCCGAGAACAAGGAGATGAGAAATGAGGTGTGTTTTAGAAACCTTTCCCCATCACACGGTGTACCATCTTCTGGGTTTCTCATGCATGTTTTCGATGTAGGAAGATGCCCTTGAACCTGGAGATTTGGGAACCATGCGCCGGGCACCACGCAGTATTACTTTAAAGGGTCTGCGTTTGCTCACCCAACCTCACCAAACCTCTCAGCACCAAGAGTGTCCACCCTTATGTCTCATCCAGCTGTGGGTCTAGATATGGTCAATCCAGGTTGCATCACAGCCCCTGAACGAATTGTGTAAGAATTTCTCTCTCTTTCACTGTCTTTGTTTCATGGGTTTTTAAAAGAAATTTATTTTTATAATGGGGTTTAGCTGCTTTTCACGGCTGTGTTTATGCCGCTTTACACCCACTTGACACACTAACAGAGAAATATCAATACATAGGTTTTAAGATTATTACTAGTCAGATATATTCTTGTGCGGTGAATCGGGCGTGTTGAGTCCAGTTCTCTGAGCAAGGAGTAGGTCTTGTCTATTACATATTGGGTTTATGGAACGGTATCTGAGCTAACTTGAAACTCTTGTTTTATGTATCACCCCACCTCACCTATCCCGTTAAGCAGCCATAGTGTATTTTCTGCATGTGTGACTCTGTTCTGTTTTGTAATTCAGTTCAAGTGTAACGGTTTTTACATTCCCTCTATAAGTGACATCTTATGAGAAGTGTCCTTTTCTGTGTGACTTATTTCACTTACAATCTTCGTACCTAAATCCACTCATCATGCTTCTACTAGCCTTTTTACATTGATTTCATGGCTGAGTGATATTCCATTGTACATAAGGACCACAACTTTTTTATCCATTTTTCTCTTTCCTGGGATATTTTAGGTGGAATGAAGTGGAGGTCCTTGTCAACAGAGCAGCCCTAAACTTTGGGGTGCTTGTGTCTTGCTGATTTTTAATTTTCCCACTTTATACCCCCATGCGTGGAAGTGCCCTATGCTCTCTAAGCTGTGTTTTTTAGATGTTTCAGGACACACCGTACACTTCTCGAGAGTGGCTGTTGGCAATTTACATCCCGCCCATCAGTGTAGCAAGGCTCCCATTTCTCCATGGCCTGTCCTGCATTTCTGGTTTTGACACTTTTTTCAGCATGGCCCTTTTGACCGATGGGAAGCGAGACTTCTTTGTAGTGCTGATTTGCCTTTCCAGGTTGCTTGGTTGGCCAAAAAGGGCGTATGCGTTTTTTCCTGAATATATTCAGGAAAAAACGCATACGCCCTTTTTGGCCAAGGGCATTATTGTCAACGTTTTGCCGCTTTTCATGTGCTTTAAAGGCGATTCGAATCTACCTCCTGAAATCTGTTTCCTGCAATTCTGCCTTGATTTCATTTCCTCGTCTTTGCCTTCCCTCAATATATTTGTGGACGAGAGTTATCATTTATAACTCTGTAGGTTTGTGAATTGCAGTGCCCTGAAACTCCATTTTACAACTCGCTTTTTTGGGAGGTGGCCGCAAAAGCGCAGGATGGCTTCAGACCCTGTTCTGGTTCAGGGGGGCAGGCTGAGCCTGTGGTTAATTCTTCTTCCTGATGGGAAAATAGAGTGACCTGTGCCTGTCCCAACACCAAGAGCTAGTCTCTCATTGGTTCCCCGTCTTCCCGTTCATCCTCAGGAAAATTGCAACCTGTACGGAACAGGAGGTTAAAGGTGCTGATGCTCCAAGTAGGGAGATTGCTAGTAAAGTGGCTGGAATGGCGAACCTGAGAACAAGGAGATGAGAAATGAGGTGCGTTTTAGAAACCTTTCCCCATCACACGGTGTACCATCTTCTGGGTTTCTCATGCATGTTTTCGATGTAGGAAGATGCCCTTGAACCTGGAGATTAGGGACCCATGCGATGGGTAGCACGCAGTATTACTTTAAAGGGTCTGCGTTTGCTCACCCAACCTCACCAAACCTCTCAGCCCCAAGAGTGCCCACCCTTATGTCTCATCCAGCTGTGGGTCTAGATATGGTCAATCCAGGTTGCATCACAGCCCCTGAACGAATTGTGTAAGAATTTCTCTCTCTTTCACTGTCTTTGTTTCATGGGTTTTTAAAAGAAATTTATTTTTATAATCGGGTTTAGCTGCTTTTCACGGCTGTGTTTATGCCGCTTTACACCCACTTGACACACTATCAGAGAAATATCAATACATAGGTTTTAAGATTATTACTAGTCAGACATATTCTTGTGCGTTGAATCAGGCGTGTTGAGTCCAGTTCTCTGAGCAAGGAGTAGGTCTTGTCTATTACATATTGGGTTTATGGAACGGTATCTGAGCTAATTTCAAACTCTTGTTTTATGTATCACTCCACCTCACCTTTCCCGTTAAGCAGCCATAGTGTGTTTTCTGCATGTGTGACTCTGTTCTGTTTTGTAATTCAGTTCAAGTGTAACGGTTTTTACATTCCCTCTATAAGTGACACCTTATGAGAAGTGTCCTTTTCTGTGTGACTTATTTCACTTAGAATCGTCGTACCTAAATCCACTCATCATGCTGCTACTAGCCTTATGACATTGATTTCATGGCTGAGTGGTATTCCATTGTACATAAGGACCTCAAATTTTTTATCCATTTTTGGCTTTCCTGGGATATTTAAGGTGGAATGAAGTGGAGGTCCTTGTCAACAGAGCAGCCCTAAACTTTGGGGTGCTTGTGTCTTGCTGATTTTTAATTTTCCCACTTTATACCCCCATGCGTGGAAGTGCCCTATGCTCTCTAAGCTGTGTTTTTTAGATGTTTCAGGACACACCATACACTTCTCGAGAGTGGCTGTTGGCAATTTATATCCCGCCCATCAGTGTAGCAAGGCTCCCATTTCTCCATGGCCTGTCCTGCATTTCTGGTTTTGACACTTTTTTCAGCATGGCCCTTTTGACCGATTGGAAGCGAGACTTCTTTGTAGCGCTGATTTTCCTTTCCAGGTTGCTTGGTTGGCCAAAAAGGGCGTATGCGTTTTTTCCTGAATATATTCAGGAAAAAACGCATACGCCCTTTTTGGCCAAGGGCATCATTGTCAACGTTTTGCCGCTTTTCATGTGCTTTAAAGGCGATTCGAATCTACCTCCTGAAATCTGTTTCCTGCAATTCTGCCTTGATTTCAATTCCTCGTCTTTGCCTTCCCTCAATATATTTGTGGACGAGAGTTATCATTTATAACTCTGCAGGTTTGTGAATTGCAGTGCCCTGAAGCTCCATTTTACAACTCGCTTTTTTGGGAGCTGGCCGCAAAAGCACAGGATGGCTTCAGGCCCTGTTCTGGTTCCGGGGGGCAGGCTGAGCCTGTGGTTAATTCTTCTTCCTGATGGGAAAATAGAGTGACCTGTGCCTGTCCCAACACCAAGAGCTAGTCTCACATTTTTTCCCCGTCTTCCCGTTCATCCTCAGGACAAATTGCAACCTGTACGGAATAGGAGGTTAAAGGTGCTGATGCTCCAAGTAGGGAGATTCCTAGTAAAGTGGCTGGATTTGCGAACCCGAGAACAAGGAGATGAGAAATGAGGTGTGTTTTAGAAACCTTTCCCCATCACACGGTGTACCATCTTCTGGGTTTCTCATGCATGTTTTCGATGTAGGAAGATGCCCTTGAACCTGGAGATTTGGGAACCATGCGCCGGGCACCACGCAGTATTACTTTAAAGGGTCTGCGTTTGCTCACCCAACCTCACCAAACCTCTCAGCACCAAGAGTGTCCACCCTTATGTCTCATCCAGCTGTGGGTCTAGATATGGTCAATCCAGGTTGCATCACAGCCCCTGAACGAATTGTGTAAGAATTTCTCTCTCTTTCACTGTCTTTGTTTCATGGGTTTTTAAAAGAAATTTATTTTTATAATGGGGTTTAGCTGCTTTTCACGGCTGTGTTTATGCCGCTTTACACCCACTTGACACACTAACAGAGAAATATCAATACATAGGTTTTAAGATTATTACTAGTCAGATATATTCTTGTGCGGTGAATCGGGCGTGTTGAGTCCAGTTCTCTGAGCAAGGAGTAGGTCTTGTCTATTACATATTGGGTTTATGGAACGGTATCTGAGCTAACTTGAAACTCTTGTTTTATGTATCACCCCACCTCACCTATCCCGTTAAGCAGCCATAGTGTGTTTTCTGCATGTGTGACTCTGTTCTGTTTTGTAATTCAGTTCAAGTGTAACGGTTTTTACATTCCCTCTATAAGTGACATCTTATGAGAAGTGTCCTTTTCTGTGTGACTTATTTCACTTACAATCTTCGTACCTAAATCCACTCATCATGCTTCTACTAGCCTTTTTACATTGATTTCATGGCTGAGTGATATTCCATTGTACATAAGGACCACAACTTTTTTATCCATTTTTCTCTTTCCTGGGATATTTTAGGTGGAATGAAGTGGAGGTCCTTGTCAACAGAGCAGCCCTAAACTTTGGGGTGCTTGTGTCTTGCTGATTTTTAATTTTCCCACTTTATACCCCCATGCGTGGAAGTGCCCTATGCTCTCTAAGCTGTGTTTTTTAGATGTTTCAGGACACACCGTACACTTCTCGAGAGTGGCTGTTGGCAATTTACATCCCGCCCATCAGTGTAGCAAGGCTCCCATTTCTCCATGGCCTGTCCTGCATTTCTGGTTTTGACACTTTTTTCAGCATGGCCCTTTTGACCGATGGGAAGCGAGACTTCTTTGTAGCGCTGATTTGCCTTTCCAGGTTGCTTGGTTGGCCAAAAAGGGCGTATGCGTTTTTTCCTGAATATATTCAGGAAAAAACGCATACGCCCTTTTTGGCCAAGGGCATTATTGTCAACGTTTTGCCGCTTTTCATGTGCTTTAAAGGCGATTCGAATCTACCTCCTGAAATCTGTTTCCTGCAATTCTGCCTTGATTTCATTTCCTCGTCTTTGCCTTCCCTCAATATATTTGTGGACGAGAGTTATCATTTATAACTCTGTAGGTTTGTGAATTGCAGTGCCCTGAAACTCCATTTTACAACTCGCTTTTTTGGGAGGTGGCCGCAAAAGCGCAGGATGGCTTCAGACCCTGTTCTGGTTCAGGGGGGCAGGCTGAGCCTGTGGTTAATTCTTCTTCCTGATGGGAAAATAGAGTGACCTGTGCCTGTCCCAACACCAAGAGCTAGTCTCTCATTGGTTCCCCGTCTTCCCGTTCATCCTCAGGAAAATTGCAACCTGTACGGAACAGGAGGTTAAAGGTGCTGATGCTCCAAGTAGGGAGATTGCTAGTAAAGTGGCTGGAATGGCGAACCTGAGAACAAGGAGATGAGAAATGAGGTGCGTTTTAGAAACCTTTCCCCATCACACGGTGTACCATCTTCTGGGTTTCTCATGCATGTTTTCGATGTAGGAAGATGCCCTTGAACCTGGAGATTAGGGACCCATGCGATGGGTAGCACGCAGTATTACTTTAAAGGGTCTGCGTTTGCTCACCCAACCTCACCAAACCTCTCAGCCCCAAGAGTGCCCACCCTTATGTCTCATCCAGCTGTGGGTCTAGATATGGTCAATCCAGGTTGCATCACAGCCCCTGAACGAATTGTGTAAGAATTTCTCTCTCTTTCACTGTCTTTGTTTCATGTGTTTTTAAAAGTAATTTATTTTTATAATGGGGTTTAGCTGCTTTTCACGGCTGTGTTTATGCCGCTTTACACCCACTTGACACACTAACAGAGAAATATCAATACATAGGTTTTAAGATTATTACTAGTCAGATATATTCTTGTGCGTTGAATCAGGCGTGTTGAGTCCAGTTCTCTGAGCAAGGAGTAGGTCTTGTCTATTACATATTGGGTTTATGGAACGGTATCTGAGCTAATTTCAAACTCTTGTTTTATGTATCACTCCACCTCACCTTTCCCGTTAAGCAGCCATAGTGTGTTTTCTGCATGTGTGACTCTGTTCTGTTTTGTAATTCAGTTCAAGTGTAACGGTTTTTACATTCCCTCTATAAGTGACACCTTATGAGAAGTGTCCTTTTCTGTGTGACTTATTTCACTTAGAATCGTCGTACCTAAATCCACTCATCATGCTGCTACTAGCCTTATGACATTGATTTCATGGCTGAGTGGTATTCCATTGTACATAAGGACCTCAAATTTTTTATCCATTTTTGGCTTTCCTGGGATATTTAAGGTGGAATGAAGTGGAGGTCCTTGTCAACAGAGCAGCCCTAAACTTTGGGGTGCTTGTGTCTTGCTGATTTTTAATTTTCCCACTTTATACCCCCATGCGTGGAAGTGCCCTATGCTCTCTAAGCTGTGTTTTTTAGATGTTTCAGGACACACCATACACTTCTCGAGAGTGGCTGTTGGCAATTTATATCCCGCCCATCAGTGTAGCAAGGCTCCCATTTCTCCATGGCCTGTCCTGCATTTCTGGTTTTGACACTTTTTTCAGCATGGCCCTTTTGACCGATTGGAAGCGAGACTTCTTTGTAGCGCTGATTTTCCTTTCCAGGTTGCTTGGTTGGCCAAAAAGGGCGTATGCGTTTTTTCCTGAATATATTCAGGAAAAAACGCATACGCCCTTTTTGGCCAAGGGCATCATTGTCAACGTTTTGCCGCTTTTCATGTGCTTTAAAGGCGATTCGAATCTACCTCCTGAAATCTGTTTCCTGCAATTCTGCCTTGATTTCAATTCCTCGTCTTTGCCTTCCCTCAATATATTTGTGGACGAGAGTTATCATTTATAACTCTGCAGGTTTGTGAATTGCAGTGCCCTGAAGCTCCATTTTACAACTCGCTTTTTTGGGAGCTGGCCGCAAAAGCACAGGATGGCTTCAGGCCCTGTTCTGGTTCCGGGGGGCAGGCTGAGCCTGTGGTTAATTCTTCTTCCTGATGGGAAAATAGAGTGACCTGTGCCTGTCCCAACACCAAGAGCTAGTCTCACATTTTTTCCCCGTCTTCCCGTTCATCCTCAGGACAAATTGCAACCTGTACGGAATAGGAGGTTAAAGGTGCTGATGCTCCAAGTAGGGAGATTCCTAGTAAAGTGGCTGGATTTGCGAACCCGAGAACAAGGAGATGAGAAATGAGGTGTGTTTTAGAAACCTTTCCCCATCACACGGTGTACCATCTTCTGGGTTTCTCATGCATGTTTTCGATGTAGGAAGATGCCCTTGAACCTGGAGATTTGGGAACCATGCGCCGGGCACCACGCAGTATTACTTTAAAGGGTCTGCGTTTGCTCACCCAACCTCACCAAACCTCTCAGCACCAAGAGTGTCCACCCTTATGTCTCATCCAGCTGTGGGTCTAGATATGGTCAATCCAGGTTGCATCACAGCCCCTGAACGAATTGTGTAAGAATTTCTCTCTCTTTCACTGTCTTTGTTTCATGGGTTTTTAAAAGAAATTTATTTTTATAATGGGGTTTAGCTGCTTTTCACGGCTGTGTTTATGCCGCTTTACACCCACTTGACACACTAACAGAGAAATATCAATACATAGGTTTTAAGATTATTACTAGTCAGATATATTCTTGTGCGGTGAATCGGGCGTGTTGAGTCCAGTTCTCTGAGCAAGGAGTAGGTCTTGTCTATTACATATTGGGTTTATGGAACGGTATCTGAGCTAACTTGAAACTCTTGTTTTATGTATCACCCCACCTCACCTATCCCGTTAAGCAGCCATAGTGTGTTTTCTGCATGTGTGACTCTGTTCTGTTTTGTAATTCAGTTCAAGTGTAACGGTTTTTACATTCCCTCTATAAGTGACATCTTATGAGAAGTGTCCTTTTCTGTGTGACTTATTTCACTTACAATCTTCGTACCTAAATCCACTCATCATGCTTCTACTAGCCTTTTTACATTGATTTCATGGCTGAGTGATATTCCATTGTACATAAGGACCACAACTTTTTTATCCATTTTTCTCTTTCCTGGGATATTTTAGGTGGAATGAAGTGGAGGTCCTTGTCAACAGAGCAGCCCTAAACTTTGGGGTGCTTGTGTCTTGCTGATTTTTAATTTTCCCACTTTATACCCCCATGCGTGGAAGTGCCCTATGCTCTCTAAGCTGTGTTTTTTAGATGTTTCAGGACACACCGTACACTTCTCGAGAGTGGCTGTTGGCAATTTACATCCCGCCCATCAGTGTAGCAAGGCTCCCATTTCTCCATGGCCTGTCCTGCATTTCTGGTTTTGACACTTTTTTCAGCATGGCCCTTTTGACCGATGGGAAGCGAGACTTCTTTGTAGCGCTGATTTGCCTTTCCAGGTTGCTTGGTTGGCCAAAAAGGGCGTATGCGTTTTTTCCTGAATATATTCAGGAAAAAACGCATACGCCCTTTTTGGCCAAGGGCATTATTGTCAACGTTTTGCCGCTTTTCATGTGCTTTAAAGGCGATTCGAATCTACCTCCTGAAATCTGTTTCCTGCAATTCTGCCTTGATTTCATTTCCTCGTCTTTGCCTTCCCTCAATATATTTGTGGACGAGAGTTATCATTTATAACTCTGTAGGTTTGTGAATTGCAGTGCCCTGAAACTCCATTTTACAACTCGCTTTTTTGGGAGGTGGCCGCAAAAGCGCAGGATGGCTTCAGACCCTGTTCTGGTTCAGGGGGGCAGGCTGAGCCTGTGGTTAATTCTTCTTCCTGATGGGAAAATAGAGTGACCTGTGCCTGTCCCAACACCAAGAGCTAGTCTCTCATTGGTTCCCCGTCTTCCCGTTCATCCTCAGGAAAATTGCAACCTGTACGGAACAGGAGGTTAAAGGTGCTGATGCTCCAAGTAGGGAGATTGCTAGTAAAGTGGCTGGAATGGCGAACCTGAGAACAAGGAGATGAGAAATGAGGTGCGTTTTAGAAACCTTTCCCCATCACACGGTGTACCATCTTCTGGGTTTCTCATGCATGTTTTCGATGTAGGAAGATGCCCTTGAACCTGGAGATTAGGGACCCATGCGATGGGTAGCACGCAGTATTACTTTAAAGGGTCTGCGTTTGCTCACCCAACCTCACCAAACCTCTCAGCCCCAAGAGTGCCCACCCTTATGTCTCATCCAGCTGTGGGTCTAGATATGGTCAATCCAGGTTGCATCACAGCCCCTGAACGAATTGTGTAAGAATTTCTCTCTCTTTCACTGTCTTTGTTTCATGTGTTTTTAAAAGTAATTTATTTTTATAATGGGGTTTAGCTGCTTTTCACGGCTGTGTTTATGCCGCTTTACACCCACTTGACACACTAACAGAGAAATATCAATACATAGGTTTTAAGATTATTACTAGTCAGATATATTCTTGTGCGTTGAATCAGGCGTGTTGAGTCCAGTTCTCTGAGCAAGGAGTAGGTCTTGTCTATTACATATTGGGTTTATGGAACGGTATCTGAGCTAATTTCAAACTCTTGTTTTATGTATCACCCCACCTCACCTTTCCCGTTAAGCAGCCATAGTGTGTTTTCTGCATGTGTGACTCTGTTCTGTTTTGTAATTCAGTTCAAGTGTAACGGTTTTTACATTCCCTCTATAAGTGACACCTTATGAGAAGTGTCCTTTTCTGTGTGACTTATTTCACTTAGAATCATCGTACCTAAATCCACTCATCATGCTGCTACTAGCCTTTTTACATTGATTTCATGGCTGAGTGATATTCCATTGTACATAAGGACCACAACTTTTTTATCCATTTTTCTCTTTCCTGGGATATTTTAGGTGGAATGAAGTGGAGGTCCTTGTCAACAGAGCAGCCCTAAAATTTGGGGTGCTTGTGTCTTGCTGATTTTTAATTTTCCCACTTTATACCCCCATTCGTGGAAGTGCCCTATGCTCTCTAAGCTGTGTTTTTTAGATGTTTCAGGACACACCGTACACTTCTCCAGAGTGGCTGTTGGCAATTTACATCCCGCCCATCAGTGTAGCAAGGCTCCCATTTCTCCATGGCCTGTCCTGCATTTCTGGTTTTGACACTTTTTTCAGCATGGCCCTTTTGACCGATGGGAAGCGAGACTTCTTTGTAGCGCTGATTTGCCTTTCCAGGTTGCTTGGTTGGCCAAAAAGGGCGTATGCGTTTTTTCCTGAATATATTCAGGATAAAATGCATACGCCCTTTTTGGCCAAGGGCATTATTGTCAACGTTTTGCCGCTTTTCATGTGCTTTAAAGGCAATTCGAATCTACCTCCTGAAATCTGTTTCCTGCAATTCTGCCTTGATTTCAATTCCTCGTCTTTGCCTTCCCTCAATATATTTGTGGACGAGAGTTATCATTTATAACTCTGTAGGATTGTGAATTGCAGTGCCCTGAAACTCCATTTTACAACTCGCTTTTTTGGGAGGTGGCCGCAAAAGCGCAGGATGGCTTCAGACCCTGTTCTGGTTCAGGGGGGCAGGCTGAGCCTGTGGTTAATTCTTCTTCCTGAGGGGAAAATAGAGTGACCTGTGCCTGTCCCAACACCGAGAGCTAGTCTCTCATTGGTTCCCCGTCTTCCCTTTCATCCTCAGGACAAATTGCAACCTGTACGGAACAGGAGGTTAAAGGTGCTGATGCTCCAAGTAGGGAGATTGCTAGTAAAGTGGCTGGAATGGCGAACCTGAGAACAAGGAGATGAGAAATGAGGTGCGTTTTAGAAACCTTTCCCCATCACACGGTGTACCATCTTCTGGGTTTCTCATGCATGTTTTTGATGTAGGAAGATGCCCTTGAACCTGGAGATTAGGGACCCATGAGATGGGTAGCACGCAGTATTACTTTAAAGGGTCTGCGTTTGCTCACCCAACCTCACCAAACCTCTCAGCCCCAAGAGTGTCCACCCTTATGTCTCATCCAGCTGTGGGTCTAGATATGGTCAATCCAGGTTGCATCACAGCCCCTGAACGAATTGTGTAAGAATTTCTCTCTCTTTCACTGTCTTTGTTTCATGGGTTTTTAAAAGTAATTTATTTTTATAATGAGCTTTAGCTGCTTTTCACGGCTGTGTTTATGCCGCTTTACACCCACTTGACACACTAACAGAGAGATATAAATACATAGGTTTTAAGATTATTACTAGTCACATATATTCTTGTGCGTTGAATCGGGCGTGTTGAGTCCAGTTCTCTGAGCAAGGAGTAGGTCTTGTCTATTACATATTGGGTTTATGGAACGGTATCTGAGCTAATTTGAAACTCTTGTTTTATGTATCATCCCATCTCACCTTTCCCGTTAAGCAGCCATAGTGTGTTTTCTGCATGTGTGACTCTGTTCTGTTTTGTAATTCAGTTCAAGTGTAACGGTTTTTACATTCCCTCTATAAGTGACACCTTATGAGAAGTGTCCTTTTCTGTGTGACTTATTTCACTTAGAATCGTCGTACCTAAATCCACTCATCATGCTGCTACTAGCCTTATGACATTGATTTCATGGCTGAGTGGTATTCCATTGTACATAAGGACCTCAAATTTTTTATCCATTTTTCGCTTTCCTGGGATATTTAAGGTGGAATGAAGTGGAGGTCCTTGTCAACAGAGCAGCCCTAAACTTTGGGGTGCTTGTGTCTTGCTGATTTTTAATTTTCCCACTTTATACCCCCATGCGTGGAAGTGCCCTATGCTCTCTAAGCTGTGTTTTTTAGATGTTTCAGGACACACCATACACTTCTCGAGAGTGGCTGTTGGCAATTTATATCCCGCCCATCAGTGTAGCAAGGCTCCCATTTCTCCATGGCCTGTCCTGCATTTCTGGTTTTGACACTTTTTTCAGCATGGCCCTTTTGACCGATGGGAAGCGAGACTTCTTTGTAGCGCTGATTTTCCTTTCCAGGTTGCTTGGTTGGCCAAAAAGGGCGTATGCGTTTTTTCCTGAATATATTCAGGAAAAAACGCATACGCCCTTTTTGGCCAAGGGCATCATTGTCAACGTTTTGCCGCTTTTCATGTGCTTTAAAGGCGATTCGAATCTACCTCCTGAAATCTGTTTCCTGCAATTCTGCCTTGATTTCAATTCCTCGTCTTTGCCTTCCCTCAATATATTTGTGGACGAGAGTTATCATTTATAACTCTGCAGGTTTGTGAATTGCAGTGCCCTGAAGCTCCATTTTACAACTCGCTTTTTTGGGAGCTGGCCGCAAAAGCGCAGGATGGCTTCAGGCCCTGTTCTGGTTCCGGGGGGCAGGCTGAGCCTGTGGTTAATTCTTCTTCCTGATGGGAAAATAGAGTGACCTGTGCCTGTCCCAACACCAAGAGCTAGTCTCACATTTTTTCCCCGTCTTCCCGTTCATCCTCAGGACAAATTGCAACCTGTACGGAACAGGAGGTTAAAGGTGCTGATGCTCCAAGTAGGGAGATTCCTAGTAAAGTGGCTGGATTTGCGAACCCGAGAACAAGGAGATGAGAAATGAGGTGTGTTTTAGAAACCTTTCCCCATCACACGGTGTACCATCTTCTGGGTTTCTCATGTATGTTTTCGATGTAGGAAGATGCCCTTGAACCTGGAGATTTGGGACCCATGCGACGGGCACCACGCAGTATTACTTTAAAGGGTCTGCGTTTGCTCACCCAACCTCACCAAACCTCTCAGCACCAAGAGTGTCCACCCTTATGTCTCATCCAGCTGTGGGTCTAGATATGGTCAATCCAGGTTGCATCACAGCCCCTGAACGAATTGTGTAAGAATTTCTCTCTCTTTCACTGTCTTTGTTTCATGGGTTTTTAAAAGAAATTTATTTTTATAATGGGGTTTAGCTGCTTTTCACGGCTGTGTTTATGCCGCTTTACACCCACTTGACACACTAACAGAGAAATATCAATACATAGGTTTTAAGATTATTACTAGTCAGATATATTCTTGTGCGGTGAATCGGGCGTGTTGAGTCCAGTTCTCTGAGCAAGGAGTAGGTCTTGTCTATTACATATTGGGTTTATGGAACGGTATCTGAGCTAACTTGAAACTCTTGTTTTATGTATCACCCCACCTCACCTATCCCGTTAAGCAGCCATAGTGTGTTTTCTGCATGTGTGACTCTGTTCTGTTTTGTAATTCAGTTCAAGTGTAACGGTTTTTACATTCCCTCTATAAGTGACACCTTATGAGAAGTGTCCTTTTCTGTGTGACTTATTTCACTTAGAATCGTCCTACCTAAATCCACTCATCATGCTGCTACTAGCCTTATGACATTGATTTCATGGCTGAGTGGTATTCCATTGTACATAAGGACCTCAAATTTTTTATCCATTTTTGGCTTTCCTGGGATATTGAAGGTGGAATGAAGTGGAGGTCCTTGTCAACAGAGCAGCCCTAAACTTTGGGGTGCTTGTGTCTTGCTGATTTTTAATTTTCCCACTTTATACCCCCATGCGTGGAAGTGCCCTATGCTCTCTAAGCTGTGTTTTTTAGATGTTTCAGGACACACCATACACTTCTCGAGAGTGGCTGTTGGCAATTTACATCCCGCCCATCAGTGTAGCAAGGCTCCCATTTCTCCATGGCCTGTCCTGCATTTCTGGTTTTGACACTTTTTTCAGCATGGCCCTTTTGACCGATGGGAAGCGAGATTTCTTTGTAGCGCTGATTTGCCTTTCAAGGTTGCTTGGTTGGCCAAAAAGGGCGTATGCGTTTTTTCCTGAATATATTCAGGATAAAATGCATACGCCCTTTTTGGCCAAGGGCATTATTGTCAACGTTTTGCCGCTTTTCATGTGCTTTAAAGGCAATTCGAATCTACCTCCTGAAATCTGTTTCCTGCAATTCTGCCTTGATTTCAATTCCTCGTCTTTGCCTTCCCTCAATATATTTGTGGACGAGAGTTATCATTTATAACTCTGTAGGATTGTGAATTGCAGTGCCCTGAAACTCCATTTTACAACTCGCTTTTTTGGGAGGTGGCCGCAAAAGCGCAGGATGGCTTCAGACCCTGTTCTGGTTCAGGGGGGCAGGCTGAGCCTGTGGTTAATTCTTCTTCCTAAGGGGAAAATAGAGTGACCTGTGCCTGTCCCAACACCAAGAGCTAGTCTCTCATTGGTTCCCCGTCTTCCCTTTCATCCTCAGGACAAATTGCAACCTGTACGGAACAGGAGGTTAAAGGTGCTGATGCTCCAAGTAGGGAGATTGCTAGTAAAGTGGCTGGAATGGCGAACCTGAGAACAAGGAGATGAGAAATGAGGTGCGTTTTAGAAACCTTTCCCCATCACACGGTGTACCATCTTCTGGGTTTCTCATGCATGTTTTTGATGTAGGAAGATGCCCTTGAACCTGGAGATTAGGGACCCATGCGATGGGTAGCACGCAGTATTACTTTAAAGGGTCTGCGTTTGCTCACCCAACCTCACCAAACCTCTCAGCCCCAAGATTGTCCACCCTTATGTCTCATCCAGCTGTGGGTCTAGATATGGTCAATCCAGGTTGCATCACAGCCCCTGAACGAATTGTGTAAGAATTTCTCTCTCTTTCACTGTCTTTGTTTCATGGGTTTTTAAAAGTAATTTATTTTTATAATGAGCTTTAGCTGCTTTTCACGGCTGTGTTTATGCCGCTTTACACCCACTTGACACACTAACAGAGAGATATAAATACATAGGTTTTAAGATTATTACTAGTCACATATATTCTTGTGCGTTGAATCGGGCGTGTTGAGTCCAGTTCTCTGAGCAAGGAGTAGGTCTTGTCTATTACATATTGGGTTTATGGAACGGTATCTGAGCTAATTTGAAACTCTTGTTTTATGTATCATCCCATCTCACCTTTCCCGTTAAGCAGCCATAGTGTGTTTTCTGCATGTGTGACTCTGTTCTGTTTTGTAATTCAGTTCAAGTGTAACGGTTTTTACATTCCCTCTATAAGTGACACCTTATGAGAAGTGTCCTTTTCTGTGTGACTTATTTCACTTAGAATCGTCGTACCTAAATCCACTCATCATGCTGCTACTAGCCTTATGACATTGATTTCATGGCTGAGTGGTATTCCATTGTACATAAGGACCTCAAATTTTTTATCCATTTTTCGCTTTCCTGGGATATTTAAGGTGGAATGAAGTGGAGGTCCTTGTCAACAGAGCAGCCCTAAACTTTGGGGTGCTTGTGTCTTGCTGATTTTTAATTTTCCCACTTTATACCCCCATGCGTGGAAGTGCCCTATGCTCTCTAAGCTGTGTTTTTTAGATGTTTCAGGACACACCATACACTTCTCGTGAGTGGCTGTTGGCAATTTATATCCCGCCCATCAGTGTAGCAAGGCTCCCATTTCTCCATGGCCTGTCCTGCATTTCTGGTTTTGACACTTTTTTCAGCATGGCCCTTTTGACCGATGGGAAGCGAGACTTCTTTGTAGCGCTGATTTTCCTTTCCAGGTTGCTTGGTTGGCCAAAAAGGGCGTATGCGTTTTTCCCTGAATATATTCAGGAAAAAACGCATACGCCCTTTTTGGCCAAGGGCATCATTGTCAACGTTTTGCCGCTTTTCATGTGCTTTAAAGGCGATTCGAATCTACCTCCTGAAATCTGTTTCCTGCAATTCTGCCTTGATTTCAATTCCTCGTCTTTGCCTTCCCTCAATATATTTGTGGACGAGAGTTATCATTTATAACTCTGCAGGTTTGTGAATTGCAGTGCCCTGAAGCTCCATTTTACAACTCGCTTTTTTGGGAGCTGGCCGCAAAAGCGCAGGATGGCTTCAGGCCCTGTTCTGGTTCCGGGGGGCAGGCTGAGCCTGTGGTTAATTCTTCTTCCTGATGGGAAAATAGAGTGACCTGTGCCTGTCCCAACACCAAGAGCTAGTCTCACATTTTTTCCCCGTCTTCCCGTTCATCCTCAGGACAAATTGCAACCTGTACGGAACAGGAGGTTAAAGGTGCTGATGCTCCAAGTAGGGAGATTCCTAGTAAAGTGGCTGGATTTGCGAACCCGAGAACAAGGAGATGAGAAATGAGGTGTGTTTTAGAAACCTTTCCCCATCACACGGTGTACCATCTTCTGGGTTTCTCATGTATGTTTTCGATGTAGGAAGATGCCCTTGAACCTGGAGATTTGGGACCCATGCGACGGGCACCACGCAGTACTACTTTAAAGGGTCTGCGTTTGCTCACCCAACCTCACCAAACATCTCAGCACCAAGAGTGTCCACCCTTATGTCTCATCCAGCTGTGGGTCTAGATATGGTCAATCCAGGTTGCATCACAGCCCCTGAACGAATTGTGTAAGAATTTCTCTCTCTTTCACTGTCTTTGTTTCATGGGTTTTTAAAAGAAATTTATTTTTATAATGGGGTTTAGCTGCTTTTCACGGCTGTGTTTATGCCGCTTTACACCCACTTGACACACTAACAGAGAAATATCAATACATAGGTTTTAAGATTATTACTAGTCAGATATATTCTTGTGCGGTGAATCGGGCGTGTTGAGTCCAGTTCTCTGAGCAAGGAGTAGGTCTTGTCTATTACATATTGGGTTTATGGAACGGTATCTGAGCTAACTTGAAACTCTTGTTTTATGTATCACCCCACCTCACCTATCCCGTTAAGCAGCCATAGTGTGTTTTCTGCATGTGTGACTCTGTTCTGTTTTGTAATTCAGTTCAAGTGTAACGGTTTTTACATTCCCTCTATAAGTGACATCTTATGAGAAGTGTCCTTTTCTGTGTGACTTATTTCACTTAGAATCTTCGTACCTAAATCCACTCATCATGCTTCTACTAGCCTTTTTACATTGATTTCATGGCTGAGTGATATTCCATTGTACATAAGGACCACAACTTTTTTATCCATTTTTCTCTTTCCTGGGATATTTTAGGTGGAATGAAGTGGAGGTCCTTGTCAACAGAGCAGCCCTAAACTTTGGGGTGCTTGTGTCTTGCTGATTTTTAATTTTCCCACTTTATACCCCCATGCGTGGAAGTGCCCTATGCTCTCTAAGCTGTGTTTTTTAGATGTTTCAGGACACACCGTACACTTCTCCAGAGTGGCTGTTGGCAATTTACATCCCGCCCATCAGTGTAGCAAGGCTCCCATTTCTCCATGGCCTGTCCTGCATTTCTGGTTTTGACACTTTTTTCAGCATGGCCCTTTTGACCGATGGGAAGCGAGACTTCTTTGTAGCGCTGATTTGCCTTTCCAGGTTGCTTGGTTGGCCAAAAAGGGCGTATGCGTTTTTTCCTGAATATATTCAGGAAAAAACGCATACGCCCTTTTTGGCCAAGGGCATTATTGTCAACGTTTTGCCGCTTTTCATGTGCTTTAAAGGCGATTCGAATCTACCTCCTGAAATCTGTTTCCTGCAATTCTGCCTTGATTTCAATTCCTCGTCTTTGCCTTCCCTCAATATATTTGTGGACGAGAGTTATCATTTATAACTCTGTAGGTTTGTGAATTGCAGTGCCCTGAAACTCCATTTTACAACTTGCTTTTTTGGGAGGTGGCCGCAAAAGCGCAGGATGGCTTCAGACCCTGTTCTGGTTCAGGGGGGCAGGCTGAGCCTGTGGTTAATTCTTCTTCCTGATGGGAAAATAGAGTGACCTGTGCCTGTCCCAACACCAAGAGCTAGTCTCTCATTGGTTCCCCGTCTTCCCGTTCATCCTCAGGAAAATTGCAACCTGTACGGAACAGGAGGTTAAAGGTGCTGATGCTCCAAGTAGGGAGATTGCTAGTAAAGTGGCTGGAATGGCGAACCTGAGAACAAGGAGATGAGAAATGAGGTGCGTTTTAGAAACCTTTCCCCATCACACGGTGTACCATCTTCTGGGTTTCTCATGCATGTTTTTGATGTAGGAAGATGCCCTTGAACCTGGAGATTAGGGACCCATGCGATGGGTGGCACGCAGTATTACTTTAAAGGGTCTGCGTTTGCTCACCCAACCTCACCAAACCTCTCAGCCCCAAGAGTGCCCACCCTTATGTCTCATCCAGCTGTGGGTCTAGATATGGTCAATCCAGGTTGCATCACAGCCCCTGAACGAATTGTGTAAGAATTTCTCTCTCTTTCACTGTCTTTGTTTCATGTGTTTTTAAAAGTAATTTATTTTTATAATGGGGTTTAGCTGCTTTTCACGGCTGTGTTTATGCCGCTTTACACCCACTTGACACACTAACAGAGAAATATCAATACATAGGTTTTAAGATTATTACTAGTCAGATATATTCTTGTGCGTTGAATCAGGCGTGTTGAGTCCAGTTCTCTGAGCAAGGAGTAGGTCTTGTCTATTACATATTGGGTTTATGGAACGGTATCTGAGCTAATTTCAAACTCTTGTTTTATGTATCACCCCACCTCACCTTTCCCGTTAAGCAGCCATAGTGTGTTTTCTGCATGTGTGACTCTGTTCTGTTTTGTAATTCAGTTCAAGTGTAACGGTTTTTACATTCCCTCTATAAGTGACACCTTATGAGAAGTGTCCTTTTCTGTGTGACTTATTTCACTTAGAATCGTCCTACCTAAATCCACTCATCATGCTGCTACTAGCCTTATGACATTGATTTCATGGCTGAGTGGTATTCCATTGTACATAAGGACCTCAAATTTTTTATCCATTTTTGGCTTTCCTGGGATATTGAAGGTGGAATGAAGTGGAGGTCCTTGTCAACAGAGCAGCCCTAAACTTTGGGGTGCTTGTGTCTTGCTGATTTTTAATTTTCCCACTTTATACCCCCATGCGTGGAAGTGCCCTATGCTCTCTAAGCTGTGTTTTTTAGATGTTTCAGGACACACCATACACTTCTCGAGAGTGGCTGTTGGCAATTTACATCCCGCCCATCAGTGTAGCAAGGCTCCCATTTCTCCATGGCCTGTCCTGCATTTCTGGTTTTGACACTTTTTTCAGCATGGCCCTTTTGACCGATGGGAAGCGAGACTTCTTTGTAGCGCTGATTTGCCTTTCAAGGTTGCTTGGTTGGCCAAAAAGGGCGTATGCGTTTTTTCCTGAATATATTCAGGAAAAAACGCATACGCCCTTTTTGGCCAAGGGCATCATTGTCAACGTTTTGCCGCTTTTCATGTGCTTTAAAGGCGATTCGAATCTACCTCCTGAAATCTGTTTCCTGCAATTCTGCCTTGATTTCAATTCCTCGTCTTTGCCTTCCCTCAATATATTTGTGGACCAGAGTTATCATTTATAACTCTGTAGGATTGTGAATTGCAGTGCCCTGAAGCTCCATTTTACAACTCGCTTTTTCGGGAGGTGGCCGAAAAAGCGCTGGATGGCTTCAGGCCCTGTTCTGGTTCCGGGGGGCAGGCTGAGCCTGTGGTTAATTCTTCTTCCTGATGGGAAAATAGACTGACCTGTGCCTGTCCCAACACCAAAAGCTAGTCTCTCATTGGTTCCCCGTCTTCCCTTTCATCCTCAGGACAAATTGCAACCTGTATGGAACAGGAGGTTAAAGGTGCTGATGCTCCAAGTAGGGAGATTGCTAGTAAAGTGGCTGGAATGGCGAACCTGAGAACAAGGAGATGAGAAATGAGGTGCGTTTTAGAAACCTTTCCCCATCACACGGTGTACCATCTTCTGGGTTTCTCATGCATGTTTTCGATGTAGGAAGATGCCCTTGAACCTGGAGATTAGGGACCCATGCGACGGGTAGCACGCAGTATTACTTTAAAGGGTCTGCGTTTGCTCACCCAACCTCACCATACCTCTCAGCCCCAAGAGTGTCCACCCTTATGTCTCATCCAGCTGTGGGTTTAGATATGGTCAATCCAGGTTGCATCACAGCCCCTGAACGAATTGTGTAAGAATTTCTCTCTCTTTCACTGTCTTTGTTTCATGTGTTTTTAAAAGTAATTTATTTTTATAATGGGGTTTAGCTGCTTTTCACGGTTGTCTTTATGCCGCTTTACACCCACTTGACACACTAACAGAGAGATATCAATACATAGGTTTTAAGATTATTACTAGTCAGATATATTCTTGTGCGTTGAATCAGGCGTGTTGAGTCCAGTTCTCTGAGCAAGGAGTAGGTCTTGTCTATTACATATTGGGTTTATGGAACGGTATCTGAGCTAACTTGAAACTCTTGTTTTATGTATCACCCCACCTCACCTTTCCCGTTAAGCAGCCATAGGGTGTTTTCTGCATGTGTGACTCTGTTCTGTTTTGTAATTCAGTTCAAGTGTAACGGTTTTTACATTCCCTCTATAAGTGACACCTTATGAGAAGTGTCCTTTTCTGTGTGACTTATTTCACTTAGAATCATCGTACCTAAATCCACTCATCATGCTGCTACTAGCCTTTTTACATTGATTTCATGGCTGAGTGATATTCCATTGTACATAAGGACCACAACTTTTTTATCCATTTTTCTCTTTCCTGGGATATTTTAGGTGGAATGAAGTGGAGGTCCTTGTCAACAGAGCAGCCCTAAAATTTGGGGTGCTTGTGTCTTGCTGATTTTTAATTTTCCCACTTTATACCCCCATGCGTGGAAGTGCCCTATGCTCTCTAAGCTGTGTTTTTTAGATGTTTCAGGACACACCGTACACTTCTCCAGAGTGGCTGTTGGCAATTTACATCCCGCCCATCAGTGTAGCAAGGCTCCCATTTCTCCATGGCCTGTCCTGCATTTCTGGTTTTGACACTTTTTTCAGCATGGACCTTTTGACCGTTGGGAAGCGAGACTTCTTTGTAGCGCTGATTTGCCTTTCCAGGTTGCTTGGTTGGCCAAAAAGGGCGTATGCGTTTTTTCCTGAATATATTCAGGAAAAAACGCATACGCCCTTTTTGGCCAAGGGCATTATTGTCAACGTTTTGCCGCTTTTCATGTGCTTTAAAGGCGATTCGAATCTACCTCCTGAAATCTGTTTCCTGCAATTCTGCCTTGATTTCAATTCCTCGTCTTTGCCTTCCCTCAATATATTTGTGGACGAGAGTTATCATTTATAACTCTGTAGGTTTGTGAATTGCAGTGCCCTGAAACTCCATTTTACAACTCGCTTTTTTGGGAGGTGGCCGCAAAAGCGCAGGATGGCTTCAGACCCTGTTCTGGTTCAGGGGGGCAGGCTGAGCCTGTGGTTAATTCTTCTTCCTGATGGGAAAATAGAGTGACCTGTGCCTGTCCCAACACCAAGAGCTAGTCTCTCATTGGTTCCCCGTCTTCCCGTTCATCCTCAGGAAAATTGCAACCTGTACGGAACAGGAGGTTAAAGGTGCTGATGCTCCAAGTAGGGAGATTGCTAGTAAAGTGGCTGGAATGGCGAACCTGAGAACAAGGAGATGAGAAATGAGGTGCGTTTTAGAAACCTTTCCCCATCACACGGTGTACCATCTTCTGGGTTTCTCATGCATGTTTTTGATGTAGGAAGATGCCCTTGAACCTGGAGATTAGGGACCCATGCGATGGGTAGCACGCAGTATTACTTTAAAGGGTCTGCGTTTGCTCACCCAACCTCACCAAACCTCTCAGCCCCAAGAGTGCCCACCCTTATGTCTCATCCAGCTGTTGGTCTAGATATGGTCAATCCAGGTTGCATCACAGCCCCTGAACGAATTGTGTAAGAATTTCTCTCTCTTTCACTGTCTTTGTTTCATGTGTTTTTAAAAGTAATTTATTTTTATAATGGGGTTTAGCTGCTTTTCACGGCTGTGTTTATGCCGCTTTACACCCACTTGACACACTAACAGAGAAATATCAATACATAGGTTTTAAGATTATTACTAGTCAGATATATTCTTGTGCATTGAATCAGGCGTGTTGAGTCCAGTTCTCTGAGCAAGGAGTAGGTCTTGTCTATTACATATTGGGTTTATGGAACGGTATCTGAGCTAATTTCAAACTCTTGTTTTATGTATCACCCCACCTCACCTTTCCCGTTAAGCAGCCATAGTGTGTTTTCTGCATGTGTGACTCTGTTCTGTTTTGTAATTCAGTTCAAGTGTAACGGTTTTTACATTCCCTCTATAAGTGACACCTTATGAGAAGTGTCCTTTTCTGTGTGACTTATTTCAGTTAGAATCGTCCTACCTAAATCCACTCATCATGCTGCTACTAGCCTTATGACATTGATTTCATGGCTGAGTGGTATTCCATTGTACATAAGGACCTCAAATTTTTTATCCATTTTTGGCTTTCCTGGGATATTGAAGGTGGAATGAAGTGGAGGTCCTTGTCAACAGAGCAGCCCTAAACTTTGGGGTGCTTGTGTCTTGCTGATTTTTAATTTTCCCACTTTATACCCCCATGCGTGGAAGTGCCCTATGCTCTCTAAGCTGTGTTTTTTAGATGTTTCAGGACACACCATACACTTCTCGAGAGTGGCTGTTGGCAATTTACATCCCGCCCATCAGTGTAGCAAGGCTCCCATTTCTCCATGGCCTGTCCTGCATTTCTGGTTTTGACACTTTTTTCAGCATGGCCCTTTTGACCGATGGGAAGCGAGACTTCTTTGTAGCGCTGATTTGCCTTTCAAGGTTGCTTGGTTGGCCAAAAAGGGCGTATGCGTTTTTTCCTGAATATATTCAGGAAAAAACGCATACGCCCTTTTTGGCCAAGGGCATCATTGTCAACGTTTTGCCGCTTTTCATGTGCTTTAAAGGCGATTCGAATCTACCTCCTGAAATCTGTTTCCTGCAATTCTGCCTTGATTTCAATTCCTCGTCTTTGCCTTCCCTCAATATATTTGTGGACCAGAGTTATCATTTATAACTCTGTAGGATTGTGAATTGCAGTGCCCTGAAGCTCCATTTTACAACTCGCTTTTTCGGGAGGTGGCCGAAAAAGCGCTGGATGGCTTCAGACCCTGTTCTGGTTCAGGGGGGCAGGCTGAGCCTGTGGTTAATTCTTCTTCCTGATGGGAAAATAGAGTGACCTGTGCCTGTCCCAACACCAAGAGCTAGTCTCTCATTGGTTCCCCGTCTTCCCGTTCATCCTCAGGACAAATTGCAACCTGTACGGAACAGGAGGTTAAAGGTGCTGATGCTCCAAGTAGGGAGATTGCTAGTAAAGTGGCTGGAATGGCGAACCTGAGAACAAGGAGATGAGAAATGAGGTGTGTTTTAGAAACCTTTCCCCATCACACGGTGTACCATCTTCTGGGTTTCTCATGCATGTTTTCGATGTAGGAAGATGCCCTTGAACCTGGAGATTTGGGACCCATGCGACGGGTACCACGCAGTATTACTTTAAAGGGTCTGCCTTTGCTCACCCAACCTCACCAAACCTCTCAGCCCCAAGAGTGTCCACCCTTATGTCTCATCCAGCTGTGGTTCTAGATATGGTCAATCCAGTTTGCATCACAGCCCCTGAACGAATTGAGTAAGAAGTTCTCTCTCTTTCACTGTCTTTGTTTCATGGGTTTTTAAAAGTAATTTCTTTTTATAATGGGGTTTAGCTTCTTTTCACGGCTGTGTTTATGCCCCTTTTCACCCACTTGACACACTAACAGAGAGATATCAATACATAGGTTTTAAGATTATTACTAGTCAGATATATTCTTGTGCGATGAATCGGGCGTGTTGAGTCCAGTTCTCTGAGCAAGGAGTAGGTCTTGTCTATTACATATTGGGTTTATGGAACGGTATCTGAGCTAATTTGAAACTCTTGTTTTATGTATCACCCCACCTCTCCTTTCCCGTTAAGCAGCCATAGTGTGTTTTCTGCATGTGTGACTCTGTTCTGTTTTGTAACTCAGTTCAAGTGTAACGGTTTTTACATTCCCTCTATAAGTGACACCTTATGAGAAGTGGCCTTTTCTGTGTGACTTATTTCACTTAGAATCGTCGTACCTAAATCCACTCATCATGCTGCTACTAGCCTTATGACATTGATTTCATGGCTGAGTGATATTCGATTGTACATATGGACCTCAAATTTTTTATCCATTTTTCGCTTTGCTGGGATATTTAAAGTGGAATGAAGTGGAGGTCCTTGTCAACAGCGCAGCCCTAAAATTTGGGGTGCTTGTGTTTCGTGGATTTTTTATTTTCCCAATTTATACCCCCATGAGTGGAAGTGCCCTATGCTCTCTATGGTGTGGTTTTTAGATGTTTCAGGACACACCGTACACTTCTCCAGAATTGCTGTTGGCAATTTACATCCCGCCCATCAGTGTAGCAAGGCTCCCATTTCTCCATGGCCTGTCCTGCATTTCTGGTTTTGACACTTTTTTCAGCATGGCCCTTTTGACCGATGGTAAGCGAGACTTCTTTGTAGTGCTGATTTGCCTTTCCTGGTTGCTTGGTTGGCCAAAAAGTGCGTATGCGTTTTTTCCTGAATATATTCAGGAATAACGCATACGCCCTTTTTGGCCAAAAGCATCATTGTCAACGTTCTGCCGCTTTTCATGTGCTTTAAAGGCGATTCGAATCTACCTCCTGAAATCTGTTTCCTGCAATTCTGCCTTGATTTCAAATCCTCTTCTTTGCCTTCTCTCAATATATTTGTGGACGAGAGTTATCATTTATAACTCTGCAGGTTTGTGAATTGCAGTGCCCTGAAGCTCAATTTTAAAACTCGCTTTTTTGGGAGCTGGCCGCAAAAGCGCAGGATGGCTTCAGGCCCTGTTCTGGTTCCGGGGGGCAGTCTGAGTCTGTGGTTAATTCTTCTTCCTGATGGGAAAATAGAGTGACCTGTGCCTGTCCCAACACCAAGAGCTAGTGTCTCATTGGTTCCCCATCTTCCCGTTCATCCTCAGGACAAATTGCAACCTGTACGGAACAGGAGGTTAAAGGTGCTGATGCTCCAAGTAGGGAGATTGCTAGTAAAGTGGCTGGAATGGCGAACCCGAGCACAAGGAGATGAGAAATGAGGTGCGTTTTAGAAACCTTTCCCCATCACACGGTGTACCATCTTCTGGGTTTCTCATGCATGTTTTCGATGTAGGAAGATGCCCTTGAACCTGGAGATTTGGGACCCATGCGATGGGTACCACGCAGTACTTCTTTAAAGGGTCTGCGTTTGCTCACCCAACCTCACCAAACCTCTCAGCAACAAGAGTGTCCACCCATATGTCTCATCCAGCTGTGGGTCTATATATGGTCAATCCAGTTTGCATCACAGCCCCTGAACGAATTGTGTAAGAATTTCTCTCTCTTTCACTGTCTTTGTTTCATGGGTTTTTAAAAGTAATTTATTTTTATAATGGGGTTTAGCTGCTTTTCAAGGCTGTGTTTATGCCGCTTTACACCCACTCGTCACACTAACAGAGAGATATCAATACATAGGTTTTAAGATTATTACTAGTCAGATATATTCTTGTGCGGTGAATCGGGCGTGTTGAGTCCAGTTCTCTGAGCAAGGAGTAGGTCTTGTCTATTACATATTGGGTTTATGGAACGGTATCTGAGCTAATTTGAAACTCTTGTTTTATGTATCACCCCACCTCACCTTTCCCGTTAAGCAGCCATAGTGTGTTTTCTGCATCTGTGACTCTGTTCTGTTTTGTAATTCAGTTCAAGTGTAACGGTTTTTACATTCCCTCTATAAGTGACACCTTATGAGAAGTGTCCTTTTCTGTGTGACTTATTTCACTTAGAATCGTCATACCTAAATCCACTCATCATGCTGCTACTAGCCTTATGACATTGATTTCATGGCTTAGTGGTATTCCATTGTACATAAGGACCTCAAATTTTTTATCCATTTTTCGCTTTCCTGGGATATGTAAGGTGGAATGAAGTGGAGGTCCTTGTCAACAGAGCAGCCCTAAACTTTGGGGTGCTTGTGTCTTGCTGATTTTTAATTTTCCCACTTTATACCCCCATGCGTGGAAGTGACCTATGCTCTCTAAGCTGTGTTTTTTAGATGTTTCAGGACACACCGTACACTTCTCGAGAGTGGCTGTTGGCAATTTACATCCCGCCCATCAGTGTAGCAAGGCTCCCATTTCTCCATGGCCTGTCCTGCATTTCTGGTTTTGACACTTTTTTCAGCATGGCCCTTTTGACCGATGGGAAGCGAGACTTCTTTGTAGCGCTGATTTGCCTTTCCAGGTTGCTTGGTTGGCCAAAAAGGGCGTATGCGTTTTTTCCTGAATATATTCAGGAAAAAACGCATACGCCCTTTTTGGCCAAGGGCATCATTGTCAACGTTTTGCCGCTTTTCATGTGCTTTAAAGGCGATTCGAATCTACCTCCTGAAATCTGTTTCCTGCAATTCTGCCTTGATTTCAATTCCTCGTTTTTGCCTTCCCTCAATATATTTGTGGACGAGAGTTATCATTTATAACTCTGTAGGATTGTGAATTGCAGTGCCCTGAGGCTCCATTTTACAACTCGCTTTTTCGGGAGGTGGCCGCAAAAGCGCAGGATGGCTTCAGGCCCTGTTCTGCTTCCGGGGGGCAGGCTGAGCCTGTGGTTAATTCTTCTTCCTGATGGGAAAATAGAGTGACCTGTGCCTGTCCCAACACCAAGAGCTAGTCTCTCATTGGTTCCCCGTCTTCCCGTTCATCCTCAGGACAAATTGCAACCTGTACGGAACAGGAGGTTAAAGGTGCTGATGCTCCAAGTAGGGAGATTGCTAGTAAAGTGGCTGGAATGGCGAACCTGAGAACAAGGAGATGAGAAATGAGGTGCGTTTTAGAAACCTTTCCCCATCACACGGTGTACCATCTTCTGGGTTTCTCATGCATGTTTTTGATGTAGGAAGATGCCCTTGAACCTGGAGATTAGGGACCCATGCGATGGGTAGCACGCAGTATTACTTTAAAGGGTCTGCGTTTGCTCACCCAACCTCACCAAACCTCTCAGCCCCAAGAGTGTCCACCCTTATGTCTCATCCAGCTGTGGGTCTAGATATGGTCAATCCAGTTTGCATCACAGCCCCTGAACGAATTGTGTAAGAATTTCTCTCTCTTTCACTGTCTTTGTTTCATGGGTTTTTAAAAGTAATTTATTTTTATAATGAGCTTTAGCTGCTTTTCACGGCTGTGTTTATGCCGCTTTACACCCACTTGACACACTAACAGAGAGATATCAATACATAGGTTTTAAGATTATTACTAGTCAGATATATTCTTGTGCGTTGAATCGGGTGTGTTGAGTCCAGTTCTCTGAGCAAGGAGTAGGTCTTGTCTATTACATATTGGGTTTATGGAACGGTATCTGAGCTAATTTGAAACTCTTGTTTTATGTATCACCCCACCTCACCTTTCCCGTTAAGCAGCCATAGTGTGTTTTCTGCATGTGTGACTCTGTTCTGTTTTGTAATTCGGTTCACGTGTAACGGTTTTTACATTCCCTCTATAAGTGACACCTTATGAGAAGTGTCCTTTTCTGTGTGACTTATTTCACTTAGAATCGTCGTACCTAAATCCACTCATCATGCTGCTACTAGCCTTATGACATTGATTTCATGGCTGAGTGGTATTCCATTGTACATAAGGACCTCAAATTTTTTATCCATTTTTGGCTTTCCTGGGATATTTAAGGTGGAATGAAGTGGAGGTCCTTGTCAACAGAGCAGCCCTAAACTTTGGGGTGCTTGTGTCTTGCTGATTTTTAATTTTCCCACTTTATACCCCCATGCGTAGAAGTGCCCTATGCTCTCTAAGCTGTGTTTTTTAGATGTTTCAGGACACACCATACACTTCTCGAGAGTGGCTGTTGGCAATTTACATCCGGCCCATCAGTGTAGCAAGGCTCCCATTTCTCCATGGCCTGTCCTGCATTTCTGGTTTTGACACTTTTTTCAGCATGGCCCTTTTGACCGATGGGAAGCGAGACTTCTTTGTAGCGCTGATTTGCCTTTACAGGTTGCTTGGTTGGCCAAAAAGTGTGTATGCGTTTTTTCCTGAATATATTCAGGAAAAAACGCATACGCCCTTTTTGGCCAAGGGCATATTTGTCGAACCTTTGCCGCTTTTCATGGGCTTTAAAGGCGATTCGCATCTACCTCTTGAAATATTTTTCCTGCAATTCTGCCTTGCTTTCACATCCTCTTCGTTGCCTTCCATCAACATATTTGTGGACGAGAGTTATCATTTATATCTCTGCAGTTTTTTGAATTGCAGTGACCCTCAGCTCCATTTTTCAACTCGCTTTTATGGGAGCTGGCCGCAAAAGCGCAGAATGTCTTCAGGCCCTAATCTGGTTCCGGTGGGCAAGCTGATCCTGTGGTTAATTCTTCTTCCTAACGGGAAAATAGAGTGACCTGTGCCTGTCCCAACACGTAGAGCTATTCTCTCATTGGTTCTCCCTCTTCCCATTCATCCTTATTACAAATTGCCACCTGTACGGAACAGGAGGATAAAGGTGATTATTCTCCAAGTAGGGAGATTGCTATTAAAGCGGCTGGAATGGCGAATACGAACACAAGGAGATGAGAAATGAGGTGCGTTTTAGAATCCTTTCCCGATCACATGCTGTACCATCTTCTGGGTTTCTCATGCATGTTTTCGATGGAGGAAGAGGCCCTGGAACCTGGAGATTTGGGACCCATGCGACGGGTACCACGCAGTATTACTTTAAAGGGTCTGCATTTGCTCACCCAACCTCACCAAACCTCTCAGCCCCAAGAGTGTCCACCCTTATGTCTCATCCAGCTGTGGGTCTAGATATGGTCAATCCAGGTTGCATCACAACCTCTGAATGAAGTGTGTAAGAATTTCTCTCTCTTTCACTGTCTTTGTTTCATGGGTTTTTAAAAGTAATTTCTTTTTATAATGGGGTTTAGCTGCTTTTCACGGCTGTGATTATGCCGCTTTACACCCTCTTGACAAACTTCCAGAGAGATATCAACACTTAGGTTTTAAGATTTTTCTAGTCAGATATGTCCTTTTGCGGTGAATAGGCGGTGTTTGGTCCAGTTCACTGAGCAAGGAGTAGTTCTTGTCTATTACATATTGGGTTTATGGAACGTTATCTGAGCTAATTTGAAATCCTTCTTTTATGCATCACCCCAGCTCACCTTTCCCGTTAAGCAACCATAGTGTGTTTTCTGCATGTGTGACTCTGTTCTGTTTTGTAATTCAGTTCAAGTGTAACGGTTTTTACATTCCCGCTATAAATGATACCTTATAAGCAGTGTCCTTTTCTGTGTGACTAATTTCACTTAGAATAGTGGTACCTAAATCCACTCATCATGCTGCTACTAGCCTTATGACATTGATTTCATGGCTGAGTGATATTCCATTGTACATAAGGACCACAACTTCTTTATCCATTTTTCTCTTTCCTGGGATATTTAAGGTGGAATGAAGTGGAGGACCTTGGCAACAGAGCAGCCCTAAACTTTGGGGTGCTTGTGTTTCGTGGATTTTTTATTTTCCCAATTTATACCCCCATTAGTGGAAGTGCCCTATGCTCTCTAAGCTGTGGTTTTTAGATGTTTCAGGACACACCGTACACTTCTCCAGAGTGCTTGTTGGCAATTTACATCCCGCCCATCAGTGTAGCAAGGCTCCCATTGCTCCATGGCCTGTCCTGCATTTCTGGTTTTGACACTTTTTTCAGCATGGCCCTTTTGACCGATGGGAAGCGAGACTTCGTTGTAGCGCTGATTTGCCTTTCCAGGTTGCTTGGTTGGCCAAAAAGGGCGTATGCGTTTTTTCCTGAATATATTCAGGAAAAAACGCATACGCCCTTTTTGGCCAAGGGCATCATTGTCAACGTTTTGCCGCTTTTCATGTGCTTTAAAGGCGATTCGAATCTACCTCCTGAAATCTGTTTCCTGCAATTCTGCCTTGATTTCAAATCCTCTTCTTTGCCTTCCCTCAATATATTTGTGGACGAGAGTTATCATTTATAACTCTGCAGGTTTTGAATTCCAGTGCCCTGAAGCTCCATTTTACAACTCGCTTTTTTGGGAGCTGGCCGCAAAAGCGCAGGATGGCTTCAGGCCCTGTTCTGGTTCCGGGGGTCAGGCTGAGCCTGTGGTTAATTCTTCTTCCTGATGGGAAAATAGAGTGACCTGTGCCTGTCCCATCACCAAGAGCTAGTCTCTCATTGGTTACCCGTCTTCCCGTTCATCCTCAGGACAAATTGCAACCTGTACGGAACAGGAGGTTAAAGGTGCTGATGCTCCAAGTAGGGAGATTGCTAGTAAAGTGGCTGGAATGGCGAACCCGAGCACAAGGAGATGAGAAATGAGGTGCGTTTTAGAAACCTTTCCCCATCACACAGTGTACCATCTTCTGGGTTTCTCATGCATGTTTTCGATGTAGGAAGATGCCCTTGAACCTGGAGATTTGGGACCCATGCGATGGGTAGCACGCAGTATTACTTTAAAGGGTCTGCGTTTGCTCACCCAACCTCACCAAACCTCTCAGCCCCAAGAGTGTCCACCCTTATGTCTCATCCAACTGTGAGTCTAGATATGGTCAATCCAGTTTGCATAACAGCCCCTGAACGAATTGTGTAAGAATTTCTCTCTCTTTCACTGTCTTTGTTTCATGGGTTTTTAAAAGTAATTTCTTTTTATAATGGGGTTTAGCTGCTTTTCACGGCTGTGTTTATGCCGCTTTACACCCACTTGACACACTAACAGAGAGATATCAATACATAGGTTTTAAGATTATTACTAGTCAGATATATTCTTGTGCGGTGAATCGGGCGTGTTGAGTCCAGTTCTCTGAGCAAGGAGTAGGTCTTGTCTATTACATCTTGGGTTTATGGAACGGTATCTGAGCTAATTTGAAACTCTTGTTTTATGTATCACCCCACCTCACCTTTCCCGTTAAGCAGCCATAGTGTGTTTTCTGCATGTGTGACTCTGTTCTGTTTTGTAATTCAGTTCAAGTGTAACGGTTTTTACATTCCCTCTATAAGTGACACCTTATGAGAAGTGTCCTTTTCTGTGTGATTATTTCACTTAGAATCGTCGTACCTCAATCCACTCATCATGCTGCTAGTAGCCTTATGACATTGATTTCATGGCTGAGTGATATTCCATTGTACATATGGACCTCAAATTTTTTATCCATTTTTCGCTTTGCTGGGATATTTAAGGTGGAATGAAGTGGAGGTCCTTGTCAACAGAGCAGCCCTAAACTTTGGGGTGCTTGTGTCTTGCTGATTTTTAATTTTCCCACTTTATACCCCCATGCGTGGAAGTGCCCTATGCTCTCTAAGCTGTGTTTTTTAGATGTTTCAGGACACACCGTACACTTCTCCAGAGTGGCTGTTGGCAATTTACATCCCGCCCATCAGTGTAGCAAGGCTCCCATTTCTCCATGGCCTGTCCTGCATTTCTGGTTTTGACACTTTTTTCAGCATGGCCCTTTTGACCGATGGGAAGCGAGACTTCTTTGTAGCGCTGATTTGCCTTTCCAGGTTGCTTGGTTGGCCAAAAAGGGCGTATGCGTTTTTTCCTGAATATATTCAGGAAAAAACGCATACGCCCTTTTTGGCCAAGGGCATTATTGTCAACGATTTGCCGCTTTTCATGTGCGTTAAAGGCGATTCGAATCTACCTCCTGAAATCTGTTTCCTGCAATTCTGCCTTGCTTTCAAATCCTCTTCGTTGCCTTCCATCGACATATTTGTGGACGAGAGTTATCATTTATATCTCTGCAGTTTTTTGAATTGCAGTGACCCTCAGCTCCATTTTTCAACTCACTTTTATGGGAGCTGGCCGCAAAAGCGCAGAATGTCTTCAGGCCCTATTCTGGTTCCGGTGGGCAAGCTGATCCTGTGGTTAATTCTTCTTCCTAATGGGAAAATAGAGTGACCTCTGCCTTTCCCAACACGTAGAGCTATTCTCTCATTGGTTCTCCCTCTTCCCATTCATCCTTATTACAAATTGCCACCTGTACGGAACAGGAGGATAAAGGTGATTATTCTCCAAGTAGGGAGATTGCTATTAAAGCGGCTGGAATGGCGACTCCGAACACAAGGAGATGAGAAATGAGGTGCGTTTTAGAATCCTTTCCCGATCACATGGTGTACCATCTTCTGGGTTTCTCATGCATGTTTTCGATGTATGAAGAGGCCCTTGAACCTGGAGATTTGGGTCCCATGCGACGGGTACCACGCAGTATTACTTTAAAGGGTCTGCATTTGCTCACCCAACCTCACCAAACCTCTCAGCCCTAAGAGTGTCCACCCTTATGTCTCATCCAGCTGTGGGTCTAGATATGGTCAATCCAGGTTGCATCACAACCTCTGAATGAAGTGTGTAAGAATTTCTCTCTCTTTCACTGTCTTTGTTTCATGGGTTTTTAAAAGTAATTTCTTTTTATAATGGGGTTTAGCTGCTTTTCACTGCTGTGTTTATGCCGCTTTACACCCTCTTGACAAACTTCCAGAGAGATATCAACACTTAGGTTTTAAGATTTTTCTAGTCAGATATGTCCTTTTGCGGTGAATAGGCGGTGTTTGGTCCAGTTCACTGAGCAAGGAGTAGTTCTTGTCTATTACATATTGGGTTTATGGAACGTTATCTGAGCTAATTTGAAATCCTTCTTTTATGCATCACCCCAGCTCACCTTTCCCGTTAAGCAACCATAGTGTGTTTTCTGCATGTGTGACTCTGTTCTGTTTTGTAATTCAGTTCAAGTGTAACGGTTTTTACATTCCCTCAATAAATGATACCTTATAAGCAGTGTCCTTTTCTGTGTGACTAATTTCACTTAGAATAGTGGTACCTAAATCCACTCATCATGCTGCTACTAGCCTTATGACATTGATTTCATGGCTGAGTGATATTCCATTGTACATAAGGACCACAACTTCTTTATTCATTTTTCTCTTTCCTGGGATATTTAAGGTGGAATGAAGTGGAGGACCTTGGCAACAGAGCAGCCCTAAACTTTGGGGTGCTTGTGTTTCGTGGATTTTTTATTTTCCCAATTTATACCCCCATGAGTGGAAGTGCCCTATGCTCTCTAAGCTGTGGTTTTTAGATGTTTCAGGACACACCGTACACTTCTCCAGAGTGCTTGTTGGCAATTTACATCCCGCCCATCAGTGTAGCAAGGCTCCCATTGCTCCATGGCCTGTCCTGCATTTCTGGTTTTGACACTTTTTTCAGCATGGCCCTTTTGACTGATGGGAAGCGAGACTTTGTTGTAGCGCTGATTTGCCTTTCCAGGTTGCTTGGTTGGCCAAAAAGGGAGTATGCGTTTTTTCCTGAATATATTCAGGAAAAAACGCATACGCCCTTTTTGGCCAAGGGCATCATTGTCAACGTTTTGCCGCTTTTCATGTGCTTTAAAGGCGATTCGAATCTACCTCCTGAAATCTGTTTCCTGCAATTCTGCCTTGATTTCAAATCCTCTTCTTTGCCTTCCCTCAATATATTTGTGGACGAGAGTTATCATTTATAACTCTGCAGGTTTTGAATTCCAGTGCCCTGAAGCTCCATTTTACAACTCGCTTTTTTGGGAGCTGGCCGCAAAAGCGCAGGATGGCTTCAGGCCCTGTTCTGGTTCCGGGGGTCAGGCTGAGCCTGTGGTTAATTCTTCTTCCTGATGGGAAAATAGAGTGACCTGTGCCTGTCCCATCACCAAGAGCTAGTCTCTCATTGGTTACCCGTCTTCCCGTTCATCCTCAGGACAAATTGCAACCTGTACGGAACAGGAGGTTAAAGGTGCTGATGCTCCAAGTAGGGAGATTGCTAGTAAAGTGGCTGGAATGGCGAACCCGAGCACAAGGAGATGAGAAATGAGGTGCGTTTTAGAAACCTTTCCCCATCACACAGTGTACCATCTTCTGGGTTTCTCATGCATGTTTTCGATGTAGGAAGATGCCCTTGAACCTGGAGATTTGGGACCCATGCGATGGGTAGCACGCAGTATTACTTTAAAGGGTCTGCGTTTGCTCACCCAACCTCACCAAACCTCTCAGCCCCAAGAGTGTCCACCCTTATGTCTCATCCAGCTGTGAGTCTAGATATGGTCAATCCAGTTTGCATCACAGCCCCTGAACGAATTGTGTAAGAATTTCTCTCTCTTTCACTGTCTTTGTTTCATGGGTTTTTAAAAGTAATTTCTTTTTATAATGGGGTTTAGCTGCTTTTCACGGCTGTGTTTATGCCGCTTTACACCCACTCGTCACACTAACAGAGAGATATCAATACATAGGTTTTAAGATTATTACTAGTCAGATATATTCTTGTGCGGTGAATAGGGCGTGTTGAGTCCAGTTCTCTGAGCAAGGGGTAGGTCTTGTCTATTACATATTGGGTTTATGGAACGGTATCTGAGCTAATTTGAAACTCCTGTTTTATGTATCACCCCACCTCACCTTTCCCGTTAAGCAGCCATAGTGTGTTTTCTGCATGTGTGACTCTGTTCTGTTTTGTAATTCAGTTCAAGTGTAACGGTTTTTACATTCCCTCTATAAGTGACACCTTATGAGAAGTGTCCTTTTCTGTGTGACTTATTTCACTTAGAATCGTCGTACCTAAATCCACTCATCATGCTGCTACTAGCCTTATGACATTGATTTCATGGCTGAGTGGTATTCCATTGTACATAAGGACCTCAAATTTTTTATCCATTTTTCGCTTTCCTGGGATATTGAAGGTGGAATGAAGTGGAGGTCCTTGTCAACAGAGCAGCCCTAAACTTTGGGGTGCTTGTGTCTTGCTGATTTTTAATTTTCCCACTTTATACCCCCATGCGTGGAAGTGCCCTATGCTCTCTAAGCTGTGTTTTTTAGATGTTTCAGGACACACCGTACACTTCTCGAGAGTGGCTGTTGGCAATTTACATCCCGCCCATCAGTGTAGCAAGGCTCCCATTTCTCCATGGCCTGTCCTGCATTTCTGGTTTTGACACTTTTTTCAGCATGGCCCTTTTGACCGACGGGAAGCGAGACTTCTTTGTAGCGCTGATTTGCCTTTCCAGGTTGCTTGGTTGGCCAAAAAGGGCGTATGCGTTTTTTCCTGAATATATTCAGGAAAAAACGAATACGCCCTTTTTGGCCAAGGGCATCATTGTCAACGTTTTGCCGCTTTCCATGTGCTTTAAAGGCGATTTGAATCTACCTCCTGAAATCTGCTTCCTGCAATTCTGCCTTGATTTCAATTCCTCGTCTTTGCCTTCCCTCAATATATTTGTGGACGAGAGTTATCATTTATAACTCTGTAGGATTGTGAATTGCAGTGCCCTGAGGCTCTATTTAACAACTCGCTTTTTCGGGAGGTGGCCGCAAAAGCGCAGGATGGCTTCAGGCCCTGTTCTGGTTCCGGGGGGCAGGCTGAGCCTGTGGTTAATTCTTCTTCCTCATGGGAAAATAGATTGACCTGTGCCTGTCCCAACACCAAGAGCTAGTCTCTCATTGGTTCCCCGTCTTCCCGTTCATCCTCAGGACAAATTGCAACCTGTACAGAACAGGAGGTTAAAGGTGCTGATGCTCCAAGTAGGGAGATTGCTAGTAAAGTGGCTGGAATGGCGAACCCGAGAACAAGGAGATGAGAAATGAGGTGCGTTTTAGAAACCTTTCCCCATCACACGGTGTACCATCTTCTGGGTTTCTCATGCATGTTTTTGATGTAGGAAGATGCCCTTGAACCTGGAGATTTGGGACCCATGCGATGGGTAGCACGCAGTACTACTTTAAAGGGTCTGCGTTTGCTCACCCAACCTCACCAGACCTCTCAGCCGCAAGAGTGTCCACCCTTATGTCTCATCCAGCGGTGGGTCTAGATATGGTCAATCCAGGTTGCATCACAGCCCCTGAACGAATTGTGTAAGAATTTCTCTCTCTTTCACTGTCTTTGTTTCATGGCTTTTTAAAAGTAATTTATTTTTATAATGGGGTTTAGCTGCTTTTCATGTCTGTGTTTATGCCGCTTTACACCCACTTCACACACTAACAGAGAGATATCAATACATAGGTTTTAAGATTATTACTAGTCAGATATATTCTTGTGCGGTGAATCGGGCGTGTTGAGTCCAGTTCTCTGAGCAGGGAGTAGGTCTTATCTATTACATATGGGGTTTATGGAACGGTTTCTGAGCTAATTTGAAACTCTTGTTTTATGTATCCCCCCACCTCACCTTTCTCGTTAAGCAGCCATAGTGTGTTTTCTGCATGTGTGACTCTGTTCTGTTTTGTAATTCAGTTCAAGTGTAACGGTTTTTACATTCCCTCTATAAGTGACACCTTATGAGAAGTGTCCTTTTCTGTGTGACTTATTTCACTTAGAATCGTCGTACCTAAATCCACTCATCATGCTGCTACTAGCCTTATGACATTGATTTCATCGCTGAGTGATATTCCATTGTACATAAGGACCACAACTTTTTTATCCATTTTTCGCTTTCCTGGGATATTTAAGGTGGAATGAAGTGGAGGTCCTTGTCAACAGAGCAGCCCTAAACTTTGGGGTGCTTGTGTCTTGCTGATTTTCAATTTTCCCACTTTATACCCCCATGCGTGGAAGTGCCCTATGCTCTCAAAGCTGTGTTTTTTAGATGTTTCAGGACACACCGTACCCTTCTCCAGAGTGGCTGTTGGCAATTTACATCCCGCCCATCAGTGTAGCAAGGCTCCCATTTCTCCATGGCCTGTCCTGCATTTCTGGTTTTGACACTTTTTTCAGCATGGCCCTTTTGACCGATGGGAAGCGAGACTTCTTTGTAGCGCTGATTTGCCTTTCCAGGTTGCTTGGTTGGCCAAAAAGGGCGTATGCGTTTTTTCCTGAATATATTCAGGAAAAAACGCATACGCCCTTTTTGGCCAAGGGCATCATTGTCAACGTTTTGCTGCATTTCATGTGCTTTAAAGGCGATTCGAATCTACCTCCTGAAATCTGTTTCCTGGAATTCTGCCTTGATTTCAATTCCTCGTCTTTGCCTTCCCTCAATATATTTGTGGACGAGAGTTATCATTTATAACTCTGCAGGTTTGTGAATTGCAGTGCCCTGAAGCTCCATTTTACAACTCGCTTTTTTGGGAGCTGGCCGCAAAAGCGCAGGATGGCTTCAGGCCCTGTTCTGGTTCCGGGGGGCAGGCTGAGACTGTGGTTAATTCTTCTTCCTTATGGGAAAATAGAGTAACCTGTGCCTGTCCCAACACCAAGAGCTGGTGTCTCATTGGTTCCCCGTCTTCCCGTTCATCCTCAGGACAAATTGCAACCTGTACGGAACAGGAGGTTAAAGGTGCTGATGCTCCAAGTAGGGAGATTGCTAGTAAAGTGGCTGGAATGGCGAACCCGAGCAAAAGGAGATGAGAAATGAGGTGCGTTTTAGAAACCTTTCCCCATCACACGGTGTACCATCTTCTGGGTTTCTCATGCATGTTTTCGATGTAGGAAGATGCCCTTGAACCTGGAGATTTGGGACCCATGCGATGGGTAGCACGCAGTATTACTTTAAAGGGTCTGCGTTTGCTCACCCAACCTCACCAACCCTCTCAGCCCCAAGGGTGTCCAACCTTATGTCTCATATACCTGTGGGTCTAGATATGGTCACTCCAGTTTGCATCACAGCCCCTGAACGAATTGTGTAAGAATTTCTCTCTCTTTCCCTGTCTTTGTTTCATGGCTTTTTAAAAGTAATTTATTTTTATAATGGGGTTTAGCTGCTTTTCACGGCTGTGTTTATGCCGCTTTACACCCACTTGACACACTAACAGAGAGATATCAATACATAGGTTTTAAGATTATTACTAGTCAGATATATTCTTGTGCGGTGAATCGGGCGTGTTGAGTCCAGTTCTCTGAGCAAGGAGTAGGTCTTGTCTATTACATATTGGGTTTATGGAACGTTATCTGAGCTAATTTGAAATCCTTCTTTTATGCATCACCCCAGCTCACCTTTCCCGTTAAGCAACCATAGTGTGTTTTCTGCATGTGTGACTCTGTTCTGTTTTGTAATTCAGTTCAAGTGTAACGGTTTTTACATTCCCTCTATAAATGATACCTTATAAGCAGTGTCCTTTTCTGTGTGACTAATTTCACTTAGAATAGTGGTACCTAAATCCACTCATCATGCTGCTACTAGCCTTATGACATTGATTTCATGGCTGAGTGATATTCCATTGTACATAAGGAACACAACTTCTTTATCCATTTTTCTCTTTCCTGGGATATTTAAGGTGGAATGAAGTGGAGGACCTTGGCAACAGAGCAGCCCTAAACTTTGGGGTGCTAGTGTTTTGCTGATTATTCATTTTCCCAATTTATACCCCCATGAGTGGAAGTGCCCTATGCTCTCTTAGCTGTGGTTTTTATATGTTTCAGGACACACCGTACACTTCTCCAGAGTGGCTTTTGGCAATTTACATCCCGCCCATCAGTGTAGCAAGGCTCCCATTTCTCCATGGCCTGTCCTGCATTTCTGGTTTTGACACTTTTTTCAGCATGGCCCTTTTGACCGATGGGAAGCGAGACTTCTTTGTAGTGCTGATTTGCCTTTCCAGGTTGCTTGGTTGGCCAAAAAGGGCGTATGCGTTTTTTCCTGAATATATTCAGGAATAACGCATACGCCCTTTTTGGCCAAAAGCATCATTGTCAACGTTCTGCCGCTTTTCATGTGCTTTAAAGGCGATTCGAATCTACCTCCTGAAACCTGTTTCCTGCAATTCTGCCTTGATTTCAAATCCTCTTCTTTGCCTTCTCTCAATATATTTGTGGACGAGAGTTATCATTTATAACTCTGTAGGATTGTGAATTGCAGTGCCCTGAAGCTCAATTTTACAACTCGCTTTTTTGGGAGCTGGCCGCAAAAGCGCAGGATGGCTTCAGGCCCTGTTCTGGTTCCGGGGGCAGTCTGAGCCTGTGGTTAATTCTTCTTCCTGATGGGAAAATAGAGTGACCTGTGACTGTCCCAACACCAAGAGCTAGTCTCTCATTGGTTCCCCGTCTTCCCGTTCATCCTCAGGACAAATTGCAACCTGTAAGGAACAGGAGGTTAAAGGTGCTGATGCTCCAAGTAGGGAGATTGCTAGTAAAGTGGCTGAAATGGCAAACCCGAGCACAAGGAGATGAGATATGAGGTGCGTTTTAGAAACCTTTCCCCATCACACGGTGTACCATCTTCTGGGTTTCTCATGCATGTTTTTGATGTAGGAAGATGCCCTTGAACCTGGAGATTTGGGACCCATGCGATGGGTAGCACGCAGTATTACTTTAAAGGGTCTGCGTTTGCTCACCCAACCTCACCAAGCCTCTCAGCAACAAGAGTGTCCACCCATATGTCTCATCCAGCTGTGGGTTTAGATATGGTCAATCCAGTTTGCATCACAGCCCCTGAACGAATTGTGTAAGAATTTCTCTCTCTTTCACTGTCTTTGTTTCATGTGTTTTTAAAAGTAATTTATTTATTTATTTATTTTTTTTAACATCTTTATTGAAGTATAATTGCCTTACAATGGTGTGTTAGCTTCTGCTTTATAACAAAGTGAATCAGTAATACATATACAATATGTTCCCATTTCTCTTCCCTCTTGCATCTCCCTCCCTCCCACCCTCCCCATCCCATCCCTCTAGGTGGTCACAAAGTACTGAGCTGATCTCCCTGTGCTATGCAGCTGCTTCCCACTAGTTATCTATTTTACATTTGGTAGTTTATATATGTCCATGACACTCTCTTACCCTGTCACATCTCACCCCACCCCCTCCCCATATCCTCAAGTCCATTCTCTAGTAGGTCTGTGTCTGTATTCCCGTCTTGCCACTAGGTTCTTCATGGCCTTTTTTTTTTTTCCCTTAGATTCCCTATATATGTGTTAGCATACTGTATTTGTTTTTCTCTTTCTGACTTACTTCACTCTGTATGACAGACTCTAACTCCATCCACCTCATTACAAATACCTCCATTTCATTTCTTTTTATGGCTGAGTAATATTCCATTGTATATATGTGCCACATCTTCTTTATCCATTCATCTGTCGATGGACATTTAGATTGCTTCCATGTCCTGGCTATTGTAAATAGAGCTGCAATGAACATTTTGGTACATGACTCTTTTTGACCTATGGTTTTCTCAGGGTATATGCCCAGTAGTGGGATTGCTGGGTCGTATGGTAGTTCTATTTGTAGTTTTTTAAGGAACCTCCATACTGTTCTCCATAGTGGCTGTATCAATTTACATTCCCACCAACAGTGCAAGAGTGTTCCCTTTCCTCCACACCTTCTCCAGCATTTATTGTTTCTAGATTTTTTGATGATGGCCATTCTGACCGGTGTGAGATGATATCTCATTGTAGTTTTGATTTGCATTTCTCTAATGATTAATGATGTTGAGCATTCTTTCATGTGTCTGTAGGCCATCTGTATATCTTCTTTGGAGAAATGTCTATTTAGGTCTTCGGCCCATTTTTGGATTGGGTTGTTCGTTTTTTTGTTATTGAGCTGCATGAGCTGCTTGTAAATCTTGGAGATTAATCCTTTGTCAGTTGCTTCATTTGCAAATATTTTCTCCCATTCTGATGGTTGTCTTTTGGTCTTGTTTATGGTTTCCTTTGCTGTGCAAAAGCTTTTAAGTTTCATTAGGTCCCATTTGTTTATTTGTGTTCTTATTTCCATTTCTCTGGGAGCTGGGTCAAAAAGAATCTTGCTGTGATGTATGTCATAGAGTGTTCTGCTTATGTTTTCCTCTAAGAGTTTGATAGTGTCTGCCCTTACACTTAGGTCTTTAATCCATTTTGAGTTTATTTTTGTGCATGGTGTCAGGGAGTGTTCTATTTTCATACTTTTACATGTACCTGTCCAATTTTCCCAGCACCACTTATTGAAGAGGCTGTCTTTTCTCCACTGTATATGCTTGCCTCCTTTATCAAAAATAAGGTGCCCATATGTGTGTGGGTTTATCTCTGGGCTTTCTATCCTGTTCCATTGATCTATATTTCTGTTTTTGTGCCAGTACCACACTGTCTTGATTACTGAAGCTTTGTAATATAGTCTGAAGTCAGGGAGCCTGATTCCCCCAGCTCCATTTTTCGTTCTCAAGATTGCTTTGGCTATTCGGGGTCTTTTGTGTTTCCATACAAATTGTGAAATTTTTTGTTCTAGTTCTGTGAAAAATGCCAGTGGTAGTTTGATAGGGATTGCATTGAATCTGTAGATTGCTTTGGGTAGTAGAGTCATTTTCACAATGTTGATTCTTCCAATCCAGGAACATGGTATATCTCTCCATCTATTTGTATCATCTTTAATTTCTTTCATCAGTGTCTTATAATTTTCTGCATACAGGTCTTTTGTCTCCTTAGGTAGGTTTATTCCTAGATATTTTATTCTTTTTGTTGCAATGGTAAATGGGAGTGTTTTCTTAATTTCACTTTCAGATTTTTCGTCATTAGTGTATAGAAATGCAAGAGATTTCTGTGCATTAATTTTGTATCCTGCTACTTTACCAAATTCATTGATTAGCTCTAGGAGTTTTCTGGTAGCATCTTTAGGATTCTCTATGTATAGTATCATGTCATCTGCAAATAGTGACAGCTTTACTTCTTCTTTTCTGATTTGGATTCCTTTTATTTCTTTGTCTTCTCTGATTGCCGTGGCTAGGACTTCCAGAACTATGTTGAATAATAGTGGTGAGAGTGGGCAACCTTGTCTTGTTCCTGATCTTAGTGGAAATGGTTTCAGTTTTTCACCATTGAGGACAATGTTGGCTGTGGGTTTGTCATATATGGCCTTTATTATGTTGAGGAAAGTTCCCTCTATGCCTACTTTCTGCAGGGCTTTTATCATAAATGGGTGTTGAATTTTGTCGAAAGCTTTCTCTGCATCTATTGAGATGATCATATGGTTTTTCTCCTTCAGTTTGTTAATATGATGTATCACATTGATTGATTTGCGTATATTGAAGAATCCTTGCATTCCTGGGATAAACCCCACTTGATCATGGTGTATGATCCTTTTAATGTGCTGTTGGATTCTGTTTGCTAGTATTTTGTTGAGGATTTTTGCATCTATGTTCATCAGTGATATTGGCCTGTAGTTTTCTTTCTTTGTGACATCTTTGTCTGGTTTTGGTATCAGGGTGATGGTGGCCTCGTAGAATGAGTTTGGGAGTGTTCCTCCCTCTGCAATATTTTGGAAGAGTTTGAGAAGGATAGGTGTTAGCTCTTCTCTAAATGTTTGATAGAATTCACCTGTGAAGCCATCTGGTCCTGGGCTTTTGTTAGTTGGAAGGTTTTTAATCACAGTTTCAATTTCAGTGCTTGTGATTGGTCTGTTCATATTTTCTATTTCTTCCTGGTTCAGTCTCGGCAGTTTGTGCATTTCTAAGAATCTGTCCATTTCTTCCAGGTTGTCCATTTTATTGGCATAGAGTTGCTTGTAGTAATCTCTCATGATCTTTTGTTTTTCTGCAGTGTCAGTGGTTACTTCTCCTTTTTCATTTCTAATTCTATTGATCTGAGTCTTCTCCCTTTTTCTCTTGATGAGTGTGGCTAATGGTTTATCAATTTTGTTTATCTTCTCAAAGAACCAGCTTTTAGTTTCATTGATTTTTGCTATTGTTTCCTTCATTTCTTTTTCATTTATTTCTGACCTGATCTTTATAATTTCTTTCCTTCTGCTGGCTTTGGGGTTTTTTTGTTCTTCTTTCTCTAATTGCTTTAGGTGCAAGGTTAGGTTGTTTATTCGAGATGTTTCCTGTTTCTTGAGGTAGGCTTGTATTGCTATAAACTTCCCTCTTAGCACTGCTTTTGCTGCATCCCATAGGTTTTGGGTCGTCGTATCTCCATTGTCATTTGTTTCTAGGTATTTTTTGATTTCCCCTTTGATTTCTTCAGTGATCACTTCGTTATTAAGTAATGTATTGTGTAGCCTCCATGTGTTTGTATTTTTTACAGATCTTTTCCTGTAATTGATATCTAGTCTCATAGCGTTGTGGTCGGAAAAGATACTTGACACGATTTCAATTTTCTTAAATTTACCAAGGCTTGATTTGTGACCCAAGATATGATCTATCCTGGAGAATGTTCCATGAGCACTTGAGAAAAATGTGTATTCTGTTGTTTTTGGATGGAATGTCCTATAAATATCAATTAAGTCCATCTTGTTTAATGTATCATTTAAAGCTTGTGTTTCCTTATTTATTTTCATTTTGGATGATCTGTCCATTGGGGAGAGTGGGGTGTTAAAGTCCCCTACTAGGATTGTGTTGCTGTCGATTTCCCCTTTTATGGCTGTCAGTATTTGCCTTATGTATTGAGGTGCTCCTATGTTGGGTGCATAAATATTTACAATTGTTATACCTTCCTCTTGTATCGATCCCTTGATCATTATATAGTGTCCTTCTTTGTCTCTTGTAATAGTCTTTATTTTAAAGTCTATTTTGTCTGATATGAGAATTGCTACTCCAGCTTTCTTTTGATTTCCATTTGCATGGAATATCTTTTTCCATCCCCTCACTTTCAGTCTATATGTGTCTCTAGGTCTGAAGTGGGTCTCTTGTAGACAGCATATATATGGGTCTTGTTTTTGTATCCATTCAGCCAGCCTGTGTCTTTTGGTGGGAGCATTTAATCCATTTACATTCAAGGTAATTATCGATATGTATGTTCCTATTCCCATTTTCTTAAATGTTTTGGGTTTGTTATTGTAGGTGTTTTCCTTCTCTTGTGTTTCTTGCGTAGAAAAGTTCCTTTAGCATTTGTTGTAAAGCTGGTTTGGTGGTGCTGAACTCTCTCAGCTTTTGCTTGTCTGTAAAGGTTTTAATTTCTCCATCGAATCTAAATGAGATCCTTGCTGGGTAGTGTAATCTTGGTTGTAGGTTTTTCTCCTTCATCACTTTAAGTATATCCTGCCACTCCCTTCTGGCTTGCAGAGTTTCTGCTGAAAGATCAGATGTTAACCTTATGGGGATTCCCTTGTGTGTTATTTGTTTTTTTTCCCTTGTTGCCTTTAATATGTTTTCCTTATATTTAATTTTTGACAGTTTGATTAATATGTGTCTTGGTGTGTTTCTCCTTGGGTTTATCCTGTATGGGACTCTCTGTGCTTCCAGGACTTGATTAACTATTTCCTTTCCCATATTAGGGAAGTTTTCAACTAGAATCTCTTCAAATATCTTCTCAGTCCCTTTCTTTTTCTCTTCTTCTTCTGGGACCCCTATAATTCGAATGTTGGTGCGTTTAATGTTGTCCCAGAGGTCTCTGAGACTGTCCTCAGTTCTTTTCATTCTTTTTTCTTTATCCTGCTCTGCAGTAGTTATTTCCACCATTTTATCTTCCAGGTCACTTATCCTTTCTTCTGCCTCAGTTATTCTGCTATTGATCCCATCTAGAGTATTTTTAATTTCATTTATTGTGGTTTTCATCATTGCTTGGTTCCTCTTTAGTTCTTCTACGTCCTTGTTAAATGTTTCTTGCATTTTGTCTATTCTGTTTCCAAGATTTTGGATCATCCTTACTATCATTATTCTGAATTCTTTTTCAGGTAGACTACCTATTTCCTCTGCATTTGTTAAGTCTGGTATGTTCTGACCCTGCTCCTTCATCTGCTGTGTGTTTTTCTGTCATCTCATTTTGCTTATCTTACTGTGTTTGGGGTCTCCTTTTCACAGGCTGCAGGTTCGTAGTTCCTGTTGTTTTTGGTATCTGTCCCCAGTGGCTAAGGTTGGTTCAGTGGGTTGTGTAGGCTTCCTGGTGGAGGGAACTAGTGCCTGAGCTCTGGTGGATGAGGTTGGATCTCGTCTTTCTGGTGGGCACGTCCACGTCTGGTGGTGTATTTTGGGGTGTCTGTGGCCTTATTATGATTTTAGGCAGCCTCTCTGCTAATGGATGGGGCTGTGTTCCTGACTTGCTAGTTGTTTGGCATAGGGTGTCCAGCACTATAGCTTGCTCGTCGTTGAGTGAAGCTGGGTCTTGATGTTGAGATGGAGATCTCTGAGAGATTTTTGCCGTTTGGTATTACGTGGAGCTGGGAGGTCTCTTGTGGACCAGTGTCCTGAAGTTGGCTCTCCCACCTCAGAGGCACGGCCCTGATGCCTGGCTGGAGCACCAAGAGCCTTTCGTCCACACGGCTCAGAGTAAAAGGGAGAAAAAATAGAAAGAAAGAAAGAAAGAAAGAGGCTATAATATAGTGAAGTAAAATAAAGCTATTGTAAAGCAAAGCTATACAGACAAAATCGCACCCAGAAGCATATACATATACACTCACAAATAAAAGGAAAAGGGGAAAAATTAATATATCCTGCTCCCAAAGTCCACCTCCTGAATTTGGGATGATTCGTTGTCTATTCAGGTATTCAACAGATGAAGGCACATCAAGTTGTTTGTGGAGTTTTAATCCGCTGCTTCTAAGGCTGCTGGGAGAGATTTCCCCTTATCTTCCCTGTTCGCACAGCTCCTGGGGTTCAGCTTTGGATTTGGACCCGCCTCTGCGTGTAGGTCGCCTGAGGGCGTCTATTCCCCACCCAGACAGGACGGGGTTAAAGGAGCAGCTGTTCGGGGGCTCTGGCTCACTCAGGCCACGGGGAGGGAGGTGTACAGAGGAGGCGGGGTGAGCCTGCGGCGGCCGAGGCCGGCGTGACGTTGCACCAGCCTGAGGTGGGCAGTGCGTTCTCCCGGGGAACTTGTCCCCGGATCACGGGACCCTGGCAGTGGCGGGCTGCACAGGCTCCCGGGAGGGGCGATGTGGAGAGTGACCTGTGCTCACACACAGGCTTTTTGGAGCCGGCAGCAGCAGCCCCAGTGTCTCACGCCCGTCTCTGGGGTCCGTGCTGATCGCCGCGGCTCGCGCCTTTCTCTGGAGTTCATTTAGGCGGCACTCTGAATCCCCTCTCCTTGCGCTCAGCGAAACAAAGAGGCAAGAAAAAGTCTCTTGCCTCTTCGGCAGCTGCAGACCTTTTCCCGGTCTCCCTCCCAGCCAGCTGTGGTGCGCTAACTCCTTCAGGCTGTGTTCACGCCACCAGCCCCAGTCCTTTCCCTGCGATCCAACGGAAGCCCGAGCCTCAGCTCCCAGCCCTGCCCGCCGAGCAGACAAGCCTCTTGGGCTGGTGAGTGCTGCTCGGCACCGAGCCTCTGTGTGGGAGTCTCTCCGTTTTTTTCCTCTGCGCCCCTGTTGCTGTGGGGTCTGTGGTGATCGCCGCGGCTCGCGCCCTTCTCTGGAGTTCGTTTAGGCGGCGCTCTGAATCCACTCTCCTTGCGCGCCGCGAAACAAAGAGGCAAGAAAAAGTCTCTTGCCTCTTCGGCAGCTGCAGACTTTTTCCCGGTCTCCCTCCCAGCCAGCTGTTGTGCGCTAATCCCTTCAGGCTGTGTTCACGCTGCCAGCCTCAGTCCTCTCCCTGCGATCCGACCAAAGCCCAAGCCTCAGCTCCCAGCCCCGCCCGCCCCGGCGGGGGAGCAGACAAGCCTCTGGGGCTGGAGAGTGCTGGTCGGCACCGCTCCTCCGTGGGAACCTCTTCTCTTTGCCCTCCGCACCCCTGTGGCTGCGCTCTCCTCCGTGGCTCCGAAGCTTCCCCCCTCTGCCACCCGCAGTCTCTGCCCGCGAAGGGGCTTCCTAGTGTGTGGAAATCTTTCCTCCTTCACGGCTCCCTCCCACTAGTGCAGGTGCCGTCCCTATTCTTTTGTCTGTGTTATTTCTTTTTTCTTTTGCCCTACCCAAGTACAGGGGGAGTTTCTTGCCTTTTTGGAGGTCGGACGTTTTCTGCCAGCGTTCAGTGGGTGTTCTGTAGGAGCAGTTCCACGTGCAGATGTATTTCTACTGTATCTGTGGGAAGGAAGGTGATCTCCACGTCTTACTCTTCCGCGATCTTCCCGAGGCCCCCTAAAAGTAATTTATTTTTATAATGGGGTTTAGCTGCTTTTCACTGCTGTGTTTATGCCGCTTTACACCCACTTGACACACTAACAGAGAGATAATAATACATTGGTTTTAAGATTATTACTAGTCAGATATATTCTTGTGCGGTGAATAGGGCGTGTTGAGTCCAGTTCTCTGAGCAAGGAGTAGGTCTTGTCTATTACATATTGGGTTTATGGAACGGTATCTGAGCTAATTTGAAACTCCTGTTTTATGTATCACCCCACCTCACCTTTCCCGTTAAGCAGCCATAGTGTGTTTTCTGCATGTGTGACTCTGTTCTGTTTTGTAATTCAGTTCAAGTGTAACGGTTTTTACATTCCCTCTATAAGTGACACCTTATGAGAAGTGTCCTTTTCTGTGTGACTTATTTCACTTAGAATCGTCGTACCTAAATCCACTCATCATGCTGCTACTAGCCTTATGACATTGATTTCATGGCTGAGTGGTATTCCATTGTACATAAGGACCTCAAATTTTTTATCCATTTTTAGCTTTCCTGGGATATTGAAGGTGGAATGAAGTGGAGGTCCTTGTCAACAGAGCAGCCCTAAACTTTGGGGTGCTTGTGTCTTGCTGATTTTTAATTTTCCCACTTTATACCCCCATGCGTGGAAGTGCCCTATGCTCTCTAAGCTGTGTTTTTTAGATGTTTCAGGACACACCGTACACTTCTCGAGAGTGGCTGTTGGCAATTTACATCCCGCCCATCAGTGTAGCAAGGCTCCCATTTCTCCATGGCCTGTCCTGCATTTCTGGTTTTGACACTTTTTTCAGCATGGCCCTTTTGACCGATGGGAAGCGAGACTTCTTTGTAGCGCTGATTTGCCTTTCCAGGTTGCTTGGTTGGCCAAAAAGGGCGTATGCGTTTTTTCCTGAATATATTCAGGAAAAAACGCATACGCCCTTTTTGGCCAAGGGAATCACTGTCAACGTTTTGCCGCTTTCCATGTGCTTTAAAGGCGATTTGAATCTACCTCCTGAAATCTGCTTCCTGCAATTCTGCCTTGATTTCAATTCCTCGTCTTTTCCTTCCCTCAATATATTTGTGGACGAGAGTTATCATTTATAACTCTGTAGGATTGTGAATTGCAGTGCCCTGAGGCTCCATTTTACAACTCGCTTTTTCGGGAGGTGGCCGCAAAAGCACAGGATGGCTTCAGGCCCTGTTCTGGTTCCGGGGGGCAGGCTGAGCCTGTGGTTAATTCTTCTTCCTCATGGGAAAATAGATTGACCTGTGCCTGTCCCAACACCAAGAGCTAGTCTCTCATTGGTTCCCCGTCTTCCCGTTCATCCTCAGGACAAATTGCAACCTGTACAGAACAGGAGGTTAAAGGTGCTGATGCTCCAAGTAGGGAGATTGCTAGTAAAGTGGCTGGAATGGCGAACCTGAGAACAAGGAGATGAGAAATGAGGTGCGTTTTAGAAACCTTTCCCCATCACACGGTGTACCATCTTCTGGGTTTCTCATGCATGTTTTTGATGTAGGAAGATGCCCTTGAACCTGGAGATTTGGGACCCATGCGATGGGTAGCACGCAGTATTATTTTAAAGGGTCTGCGTTTGCTCACCCAACCTCACCAAACCTCTCAGCCCCAAGAGTGTCGACCCTTATGTCTCATCCAGCTGTGGGTCTAGATATGGTCAATCCAGGTTGCATCACAGCCCCTGAACGAATTGTGTAAGAATTTCTCTCTCTTTCACTGTCTTTGTTTCATGGGTTTTTAAAAGTAATTTATTTTTATAATGGGGTTTAGCTGCTTTTCACGGCTGTGTTTATGCCGCTTTACACCCACTTGACACACTAACAGAGATATATCAATACATAGGTTTTAAGATTATAACTAGTCAGATATATTCTTGTGCGGTGAATCGGGCGTGTTGAGTCCAGTTCTCTGAGCAAGGAGTAGGTCTTGTCTATTACATATTGGGTTTATGGAACGGTATCTGAGCTAACTTGAAACTCTTGTTTTATGTATCACCCCACCTCACCTTTCCCGTTAAGCAGCCATAGTGTGTTTTCTGCATGTGTGACTCTGTTCTGTTTTGTAATTCAGTTCAAGTGTAACGGTTTTTATATTCCCTCTATAAGTGACACCTTATGAGAAGTGTCCTTTTCTGTGTGACTTATTTCACTTAGAATCTTCGTACCTAAATCCACTCATCATGCTTCTACTAGCCTTTTTACATTGATTTCATGGCTGAGTGATATTCCATTGTACATAAGGACCACAACTTTTTTATCCATTTTTCTCTTTCCTGGTATATTTAAGGTGGAATGAAGTGGAGGTCCTTGTCAACAGAGCAGCCCTAAACTTTGGGGTGCTTGTGTCTTGCTGATTTTTAATTTTCCCACTTTATCCCCCCATGCGTGGAAGTGCCCTATGCTCTCTAAGCTGTGTTTTTTAGATGTTTCAGGACACACCGTACACTTCTCCAGAGTGGCTGTTGGCAATTTACATCCCGCCCATCAGTGTAGCAAGGCTCCCATTTCTCCATGACCTGTCCTGCATTTCTGGTTTTGACACTTTTTTCAGCATGGCCCTTTTGACCGATGGGAAGCGAGACTTCTTTGTAGCGCTGATTTGCCTTTCCAGGTTGCTTGGTTGGCCAAAAAGGGCGTATGCGTTTTTTCCTGAATATATTCAGGAAAAAACGCATACGCCCTTTTTGGCCAAGGGCATTATTGTCAACGATTTGCCGCTTTTCATGTGCGTTAAAGGCGATTCGAATCTACCTCCTGAAATCTGTTTCCTGCAATTCTGCCTTGCTTTCAAATCCTCTTCGTTGCCTTCCATCGACATATTTGTGGACGAGAGTTATCATTTATATCTCTGCAGTTTTTTGAATTGCAGTGACCCTCAGCTCCATTTTTCAACTCGCTTTTATGGGAGCTGGCCGCAAAAGCGCAGAATGTCTTCAGGCCCTATTCTGGTTCCGGTGGGCAAGCTGATCCTGTGGTTAATTCTTCTTCCTAATGGGAAAATAGAGTGACCTGTGCCTGTCCCAACACGTAGAGCTATTCTCTCATTGGTTCTCCCTCTTCCCATTCATCCTTATTACAAATTGCCACCTGTACGGAACAGGAGGATAAAGGTGATTATTCTCCAAGTAGGGAGATTGCTATTAAAGCGGCTGGAATGGCGAATCCGAACACAAGGAGATGAGAAATGAGGTGCGTTTTAGAATCCTTTCCCGATCACATGGTGTACCATCTTCTGGGTTTCTCATGCATGTTTTCGATGTATGAAGAGGCCCTTGAACCTGGAGATTTGGGAGCCATGCGACGGGTACCACGCAGTATTACTTTAAAGGGTCTGCATTTGCTCACCCAACCTCACCAAAACTCTCAGCCCTAAGAGTGTCCACCCTTATGTCTCATCCAGCTGTGGGTCTAGATATGGTCAATCCAGGTTGCATCACAACCTCTGAATGAAGTGTGTAAGAATTTCTCTCTCTTTCACTGTCTTTGTTTCATGGGTTTTTAAAAGTAATTTCTTTTTATAATGGGGTTTAGCTGCTTTTCACTGCTGTGTTTATGCCGCTTTACACCCTCTTGACAAACTTCCAGAGAGATATCAACACTTAGGTTTTAAGATTTTTCTAGTCAGATATGTCCTTTTGCGGTGAATAGGCGGTGTTTTGTCCAGTTCACTGAGCAAGGAGTAGTTCTTGTCTATTACATATTGGGTTTATGGAACGTTATCTGAGCTAATTTGAAATCCTTCTTTTATGCATCACCCCAGCTCACCTTTCCCGTTAAGCAACCATAGTGTGTTTTCTGCATGTGTGACTCTGTTCTGTTTTGTAATTCAGTTCAAGTGTAACGGTTTTTACATTCCCTCTATAAATGATACCTTATAAGCAGTGTCCTTTTCTGTGTGACTAATTTCACTTAGAATAGTGGTACCTAAATCCACTCATCATGCTGCTACTAGCCTTATGACATTGATTTCATGGCTGAGTGATATTCCATTGTACATAAGGAACACAACTTCTTTATCCATTTTTCTCTTTCCTTGGATATTTAAGGTGGAATGAAGTGGAGGACCTTGGCAACAGAGCAGCCCTAAACTTTGGGGTGCTTGTGTTTTGCTGATTTTTCATTTTCCCAATTTATTCCCCCATGAGTGGAAGTGCCCTATGCTCTCTAAGCTGTGGTTTTTAGATGTTTCAGGACACACCGTACACTTCTCCAGAGTGGCTGTTGGCAATTTACATCCCGCCCATCAGTGTAGCAAGGCTCCCATTTCTCCATGGCCTGTCCTGCATTTCTGGTTTTGACACTTTTTTCAGCATGGCCCTTTTGACCGATGGGAAGCGAGACTTCTTTGTAGTGCTGATTTGCCTTTCCAGGTTGCTTGGTTGGCCAAAAAGGGCGTATGCGTTTTTTCCTGAATATATTCAGGAATAACGCATACGCGCTTTTTGGCCAAAAGCATCATTGTCAACGTTCTGCCGCTTTTCATGTGCTTTAAAGGCGATTCGAATCTACCTCCTGAAACCTGTTTCCTGCAATTCTGCCTTGATTTCAAATCCTCTTCTTTGCCTTCTCTCAATATATTTGTGGACGAGAGTTATCATTTATAACTCTGCATGTTTGTGAATTGCAGTGCCCTGAAGCTCAATTTTACAACTCGCTTTTTTGGGAGCTGGCCGCAAAAGCGCAGGATGGCTTCAGGCCCTGTTCTGGTTCCGGGGGGCAGTCTGAGCCTGTGGTTAATTCTTCATCCTGATGGGAAAATAGAGTGACCTGTGCCTGTCCCAACACCAAGAGCTAGTCTCTCATTGGTTCCCCGTCTTCCCGTTCATCCTCAGGACAAATTGCAACCTGTAAGGAACAGGAGGTTAAAGGTGCTGATGCTCCAAGTAGGGAGTTTGCTAGTAAAGTGGCTGAAATGGCAAACCCGAGCACAAGGAGATGAGATATGAGGTGTGTTTTAGAAACCTTTCCCCATCACACGGTGTACCATCTTCTGGGTTTCTCATGCATGTTTTTGATGTAGGAAGATGCCCTTGAACCTGGAGATTTGGGACCCATGCGATGGGTAGCACGCAGTATTACTTTAAAGGGTCTGCGTTTGCTCACCCAACCTCACCAAACCTCTCAGCAACAAGAGTGTCCACCCATATGTCTCATCCAGCTGTGGGTTTAGATATGGTCAATCCAGTTTGCATCACAGCCCCTGAACGAATTGTGTAAGAATTTTTCTCTATTTCACTGTCTTTGTTTCATGTGTTTTTAAAAGTAATTTATTTATTTATTTATTTTTTTTAACATCTTTATTGAAGTATAATTGCCTTACAATGGTGTGTTAGCTTCTGCTTTATAACAAAGTGAATCAGTAATACATATACAATATGTTCCCATTTCTCTTCCCTCTTGCATCTCCCTCCCTCCCACCCTCCCCATCCCATCCCTCTAGGTGGTCACAAAGTACTGAGCTGATCTCCCTCTGCTATGCAGCTGCTTCCCACTAGTTATCTATTTTACATTTGGTAGTTTATATATGTCCATGACACTCTCTTACCCTGTCACATCTCACCCCACCCCCTCCCCATATCCTCAAGTCCATTCTCTAGTAGGTCTGTGTCTGTATTCCCGTCTTGCCACTAGGTTCTTCATGGCCTTTTTTTTTTTTCCCTTAGATTCCCTATATATGTGTTAGCATACTGTATTTGTTTTTCTCTTTCTGACTTACTTCACTCTGTATGACAGACTCTAACTCCATCCACCTCATTACAAATACCTCCATTTCATTTCTTTTTATGGCTGAGTAATATTCCATTGTATATATGTGCCACATCTTCTTTATCCATTCATCTGTCGATGGACATTTAGATTGCTTCCATGTCCTGGCTATTGTAAATAGAGCTGCAATGAACATTTTGGTACATGACTCTTTTTGACCTATGGTTTTCTCAGGGTATATGCCCAGTAGTGGGATTGCTGGGTCGTATGGTAGTTCTATTTGTAGTTTTTTAAGGAACCTCCATACTGTTCTCCATAGTGGCTGTATCAATTTACATTCCCACCAACAGTGCAAGAGTGTTCCCTTTCCTCCACACCTTCTCCAGCATTTATTGTTTCTAGATTTTTTGATGATGGCCATTCTGACCGGTGTGAGATGATATCTCATTGTAGTTTTGATTTGCATTTCTCTAATGATTAATGATGTTGAGCATTCTTTCATGTGTCTGTAGGCCATCTGTATATCTTCTTTGGAGAAATGTCTATTTAGGTCTTCGGCCCATTTTTGGATTGGGTTGTTCGTTTTTTTGTTATTGAGCTGCATGAGCTGCTTGTAAATCTTGGAGATTAATCCTTTGTCAGTTGCTTCATTTGCAAATATTTTCTCCCATTCTGATGGTTGTCTTTTGGTCTTGTTTATGGTTTCCTTTGCTGTGCAAAAGCTTTTAAGTTTCATTAGGTCCCATTTGTTTATTTGTGTTCTTATTTCCATTTCTCTGGGAGCTGGGTCAAAAAGAATCTTGCTGTGATGTATGTCATAGAGTGTTCTGCTTATGTTTTCCTCTAAGAGTTTGATAGTGTCTGCCCTTACACTTAGGTCTTTAATCCATTTTGAGTTTATTTTTGTGCATGGTGTCAGGGAGTGTTCTATTTTCATACTTTTACATGTACCTGTCCAATTTTCCCAGCACCACTTATTGAAGAGGCTGTCTTTTCTCCACTGTATATGCTTGCCTCCTTTATCAAAAATAAGGTGCCCATATGTGTGTGGGTTTATCTCTGGGCTTTCTATCCTGTTCCATTGATCTATATTTCTGTTTTTGTGCCAGTACCACACTGTCTTGATTACTGAAGCTTTGTAATATAGTCTGAAGTCAGGGAGCCTGATTCCCCCAGCTCCATTTTTCGTTCTCAAGATTGCTTTGGCTATTCGGGGTCTTTTGTGTTTCCATACAAATTGTGAAATTTTTTGTTCTAGTTCTGTGAAAAATGCCAGTGGTAGTTTGATAGGGATTGCATTGAATCTGTAGATTGCTTTGGGTAGTAGAGTCATTTTCACAATGTTGATTCTTCCAATCCAGGAACATGGTATATCTCTCCATCTATTTGTATCATCTTTAATTTCTTTCATCAGTGTCTTATAATTTTCTGCATACAGGTCTTTTGTCTCCTTAGGTAGGTTTATTCCTAGATATTTTATTCTTTTTGTTGCAATGGTAAATGGGAGTGTTTTCTTAATTTCACTTTCAGATTTTTCGTCATTAGTGTATAGAAATGCAAGAGATTTCTGTGCATTAATTTTGTATCCTGCTACTTTACCAAATTCATTGATTAGCTCTAGGAGTTTTCTGGTAGCATCTTTAGGATTCTCTATGTATAGTATCATGTCATCTGCAAATAGTGACAGCTTTACTTCTTCTTTTCCAATTTGGATTCCTTTTATTTCTTTGTCTTCTCTGATTGCTGTGGCTAACACTTCCAAAACTATGTTGAATAATAGTGGTGAGAGTCGGCAACCTTGTCTTGTTCCTGATCTTAGTGGAAATGGTTTCAGTTTTTCACCATTGAGGACAATGTTGGCTGTGGGTTTGTCATATATGGCCTTTATTATGTTGAGGAAAGTTCCCTCTATGCCTACTTTCTGCAGGGCTTTTATCATAAATGGGTGTTGAATTTTGTCGAAAGCTTTCTCTGCATCTATTGAGATGATCATATGGTTTTTCTCCTTCAGTTTGTTAATATGATGTATCACATTGATTGATTTGCGTATATTGAAGAATCCTTGCATTCCTGGGATAAACCCCACTTGATCATGGTGTATGATCCTTTTAATGTGCTGTTGGATTCTGTTTGCTAGTATTTTGTTGAGGATTTTTGCATCTATGTTCATCAGTGATATTGGCCTGTAGTTTTCTTTCTTTGTGACATCTTTGTCTGGTTTTGGTATCAGGGTGATGGTGGCCTCGTAGAATGAGTTTGGGAGTGTTCCTCCCTCTGCAATATTTTGGAAGAGTTTGAGAAGGATAGGTGTTAGCTCTTCTCTAAATGTTTGATAGAATTCACCTGTGAAGCCATCTGGTCCTGGGCTTTTGTTAGTTGGAAGGTTTTTAATCACAGTTTCAATTTCAGTGCTTGTGATTGGTCTGTTCATATTTTCTATTTCTTCCTGGTTCAGTCTCGGCAGTTTGTGCATTTCTAAGAATCTGTCCATTTCTTCCAGGTTGTCCATTTTATTGGCATAGAGTTGCTTGTAGTAATCTCTCATGATCTTTTGTTTTTCTGCAGTGTCAGTGGTTACTTCTCCTTTTTCATTTCTAATTCTATTGATCTGAGTCTTCTCCCTTTTTCTCTTGATGAGTCTGGCTAATGGTTTATCAATTTTGTTTATCTTCTCAAAGAACCAGCTTTTAGTTTCATTGATTTTTGCTATTGTTTCCTTCATTTCTTTTTCATTTATTTCTGACCTGATCTTTATAATTTCTTTCCTTCTGCTGGCTTTGGGGTTTTTTTGTTCTTCTTTCTCTAATTGCTTTAGGTGCAAGGTTAGGTTGTTTATTCGAGATGTTTCCTGTTTCTTGAGGTAGGCTTGTATTGCTATAAACTTCCCTCTTAGCACTGCTTTTGCTGCATCCCATAGGTTTTGGGTCGTCGTATCTCCATTGTCATTTGTTTCTAGGTATTTTTTGATTTCCCCTTTGATTTCTTCAGTGATCACTTCGTTATTAAGTAATGTATTGTGTAGCCTCCATGTGTTTGTATTTTTTACAGATCTTTTCCTGTAATTGATATCTAGTCTCATAGCGTTGTGGTCGGAAAAGATACTTGACACGATTTCAATTTTCTTAAATTTACCAAGGCTTGATTTGTGACCCAAGATATGATCTATCCTGGAGAATGTTCCATGAGCACTTGAGAAAAATGTGTATTCTGTTGTTTTTGGATGGAATGTCCTATAAATATCAATTAAGTCCATCTTGTTTAATGTATCATTTAAAGCTTGTGTTTCCTTATTTATTTTCATTTTGGATGATCTGTCCATTGGGGAGAGTGGGGTGTTAAAGTCCCCTACTAGGATTGTGTTGCTGTCGATTTCCCCTTTTATGGCTGTCAGTATTTGCCTTATGTATTGAGGTGCTCCTATGTTGGGTGCATAAATATTTACAATTGTTATACCTTCCTCTTGTATCGATCCCTTGATCATTATATAGTGTCCTTCTTTGTCTCTTGTAATAGTCTTTATTTTAAAGTCTATTTTGTCTGATATGAGAATTGCTACTCCAGCTTTCTTTTGATTTCCATTTGCATGGAATATCTTTTTCCATCCCCTCACTTTCAGTCTATATGTGTCTCTAGGTCTGAAGTGGGTCTCTTGTAGACAGCATATATATGGGTCTTGTTTTTGTATCCATTCAGCCAGCCTGTGTCTTTTGGTGGGAGCATTTAATCCATTTACATTCAAGGTAATTATCGATATGTATGTTCCTATTCCCATTTTCTTAAATGTTTTGGGTTTGTTATTGTAGGTGTTTTCCTTCTCTTGTGTTTCTTGCGTAGAAAAGTTCCTTTAGCATTTGTTGTAAAGCTGGTTTGGTGGTGCTGAACTCTCTCAGCTTTTGCTTGTCTGTAAAGGTTTTAATTTCTCCATCGAATCTAAATGAGATCCTTGCTGGGTAGTGTAATCTTGGTTGTAGGTTTTTCTCCTTCATCACTTTAAGTATATCCTGCCACTCCCTTCTGGCTTGCAGAGTTTCTGCTGAAAGATCAGATGTTAACCTTATGGGGATTCCCTTGTGTGTTATTTGTTTTTTTTCCCTTGTTGCCTTTAATATGTTTTCCTTATATTTAATTTTTGACAGTTTGATTAATATGTGTCTTGGTGTGTTTCTCCTTGGGTTTATCCTGTATGGGACTCTCTGTGCTTCCAGGACTTGATTAACTATTTCCTTTCCCATATTAGGGAAGTTTTCAACTAGAATCTCTTCAAATATCTTCTCAGTCCCTTTCTTTTTCTCTTCTTCTTCTGGGACCCCTATAATTCGAATGTTGGTGCGTTTAATGTTGTCCCAGAGGTCTCTGAGACTGTCCTCAGTTCTTTTCATTCTTTTTTCTTTATCCTGCTCTGCAGTAGTTATTTCCACCATTTTATCTTCCAGGTCACTTATCCTTTCTTCTGCCTCAGTTATTCTGCTATTGATCCCATCTAGAGTATTTTTAATTTCATTTATTGTGGTTTTCATCATTGCTTGGTTCCTCTTTAGTTCTTCTACGTCCTTGTTAAATGTTTCTTGCATTTTGTCTATTGTGTTTCCAAGATTTTGGATCATCCTTACTATCATTATTCTGAATTCTTTTTCAGGTAGACTACCTATTTCCTCTGCATTTGTTAAGTCTGGTATGTTCTGACCCTGCTCCTTCATCTGCTGTGTGTTTTTCTGTCGTCTCATTTTGCTTATCTTACTGTGTTTGGGGTCTCCTTTTCACAGGCTGCAGGTTCGTAGTTCCTGTTGTTTTTGGTATCTGTCCCTAGTGGCTAAGGTTGGTTCAGTGGGTTGTGTAGGCTTCCTGGTGGAGGGAACTAGTGCCTGAGCTCTGGTGGATGAGGTTGGATCTCGTCTTTCTGGTGGGCACGTCCACGTCTGGTGGTGTATTTTGGGGTGTCTGTGGCCTTATTATGATATTAGGCAGCCTCTCTGCTAATGGATGGGGCTGTGTTTCTGTCTTGCTAGTTGTGTGGCATAGGGTGTCCAGCACTGTAGCTTGCTCGTCGTTGAGTGAAGCTGGGTCTTGATGTTGAGATGGAGATCTCTGAGAGATTTTTGCCGTTTGGTATTACATGGAGCTGGGAGGTCTCTTGTGGACCAGTGTCCTGAAGTTGGCTCTCCCACCTCAGAGGCACGGCCCTGATGCCTGGCTGGAGCACCAAGAGCCTTTCGTCCACACGGCTCAGAGTAAAAGGGAGAAAAAATAGAAAGAAAGAAAGAAAGAAAGAGGCTATAATATAGTGAAGTAAAATAAAGCTATTGTAAAGCAAAGCTATACAGACAAAATCGCACCCAGAAGCATATACATATACACTCACAAATAAAAGGAAAAGGGGAAAAATTAATATATCCTGCTCCCAAAGTCCACCTCCTGAATTTGGGATGATTCGTTGTCTATTCAGGTATTCAACAGATGCAGGCACATCAAGTTGTTTGTGGAGTTTTAATCCGCTGCTTCTAAGGCTGCTGGGAGAGATTTCCCCTTATCTTCCCTGTTCGCACAGCTCCTGGGGTTCAGCTTTGGATTTGGACCCGCCTCTGCGTGTAGGTCGCCTGAGGGCGTCTATTCCCCACCCAGACAGGACGGGGTTAAAGGAGCAGCTGTTCGGGGGCTCTGGCTCACTCAGGCCACGGGGAGGGAGGTGTACAGAGGAGGCGGGGTGAGCCTGCGGCGGCCGAGGCCGGCGTGACGTTGCACCAGCCTGAGGCGGGCAGTGCGTTCTCCCGGGGAACTTGTCCCCGGATCACGGGACCCTGGCAGTGGCGGGCTGCACAGGCTCCCGGGAGGGACGATGTGGAGAGTGACCTGTGCTCACACACAGGCTTTTTGGAGCCGGCAGCAGCAGCCCCAGCGTCTCACGCCCGTCTCTGGGGTCCGTGCTGATCGCCGCGGCTCGCGCCTTTCTCTGGAGTTCGTTTAGGCGGCACTCTGAATCCCCTCTCCTTGCGCTCAGCGAAACAAAGAGGCAAGAAAAAGTCTCTTGCCTCTTCGGCAGCTGCAGACCTTTTCCCGGTCTCCCTCCCAGCCAGCTGTGGTGCGCTAACTCCTTCAGGCTGTGTTCACGCCGCCAGCCCCAGTCCTCTCCCTGTGATCCAATGGAAGCCCGAGCCTCAGCTCCCAGCCCCGCCCGCCGAGCAGACAAGCCTCTTGGGCTGGTGAGTGCTGCTCGGCACCGAGCCTCTGTGTGGGAGCCTCTCCGTTTTTTTCCTCTGCGCCCCTGTTGCTGTGGGGTCTGTGGTGATCACCGCGGCTCGCGCCCTTCTCTGGAGTTCGTTTAGGCGGCGCTCTGAATCCCCTCTCCTTGCGCGCCGCGAAACAAAGAGGCAAGAAAAAGTCTCTTGCCTCTTCGGCAGCTGCAGACTTTTTCCCGGTCTCCCTCCCAGCCAGCTGTTGTGCGCTAATCCCTTCAGGCTGTGTTCACGCTGCCAGCCTCAGTCCTCTCCCTGCGATCCGACCGAAGCCCAAGCCTCAGCTCCCAGCCCCGCCCGCCCCGGCGGGGGAGCAGACAAGCCTCTGGGGCTGGAGAGTGCTGGTCGGCACCGCTCCTCCGTGGGAACCTCTTCTCTTTGCCCTCCGCACCCCTGTGGCTGCGCTCTCCTCCGTGGCTCCGAAGCTGCCCCCCTCTGCCACCCGCAGTCTCTGCCCGCGAAGGGGCTTCCTAGTGCGTGGAAATCTTTCCTCCTTCACGGCTCCCTCCCACTAGTGCAGGTGCCGTCCCTATTCTTTTGTCTCTGTTATTTCTTTTTTTCTTTTGCCCTACCCAAGTACAGGGGGAGTTTCTTGCCTTTTTGGAGGTCGGACGTTTTCTGCCAGGGTTCAGTGGGTGTTCTGTAGGAGCAGTTCCACGTGCAGATGTATTTCTACTGTATCTGTGGGAAGGAAGGTGATCTCCACGTCTTACTCTTCCGCGATCTTCCCGAGGCCCCCTAAAAGTAATTTATTTTTATAATGGGGTTTAGCTGCTTTTCACTGCTGTGTTTATGCCGCTTTACACCCACTTGACACACTAACAGAGAGATAATAATACATTGGTTTTAAGATTATTACTAGTCAGATATATTCTTGTGCGGTGAATAGGGCGTGTTGAGTCCAGTTCTCTGAGCAAGGAGTAGGTCTTGTCTATTACATATTGGGTTTATGGAACGGTATCTGAGCTAATTTGAAACCCTTGTTTTATGTATCACCCCACCTCACCTTTCCCGTTAAGCAGCCATAGTGTGTTCTCTGCATGTGTGACTCTGTTCTGTTTTGTAATTCACTTCAAGTGTAACGGTTTTTACATTCCCTCTATAAGTGATACCTTATGAGAAGTGTCCTTTTCTGTGTGACTTATTTCACTTAGAATCGTCGTACCTAAATCCACTCATCATGCTGCTACTAGCCTCATGACATTGATTTCATAGCTGAGTGATATTCCATTGTACATAAGGACCACATCTACTTTATCCATTTTTCTCTTTCCTGGGATATTTAAGGTGGAATGAAGTGGAGGTCCTTGTCAACAGAGCAGCCCTAAATTTTGCGGTTCTTGTGTTTTGCTGATTTTTCATTTTCCCAATTTATACCCCCATGAGTGGAAGTGCCCTATGCTCTCTAAGCTGTGGTTTTTCGATGTTTCAGGACACACCGTACACTTCTCCAGAGTGCCTGTTAGCAGTTTACATCCCGCCTATCAGTGTAGCAAGACTCCCATTTCTCCATGGCCTCTCCTGCATTTCTGGTTTTGACACTTTTTTCAGCATGGCCCTTTTGACCGATGGGAAGCGAGACTTCTTTGTAGCGCTGATTTGCCTTTCCAGGTTGCTTGGTTGGCCAAAAAGGGCGTATGCATTTTTTTTCTGAATATATTCAGGAAAAAACGCATATGCCCTTTTTGGCCAAGGGCATATTTGTCGAACCTTTGCCGCTTTTCATGGGCTTTAAAGGCGATTGGCATCTACCTTTTGAAATCTTTTTCCTGCAATTCTACCTTTCTTTCAAATCCTCTTTTTGCCTTCCCTCAATATATTTGGGGACGAGAGTTACCATTTATAACTCTGCAGGTTTCTGAATTGCAGTGCCCTGAAGCTCTATTTTTCAACTCGTTTTTTGGGAGCTGGCCGCAAAAGTGCAGGATTGCCTCAGGCCCTATTCAGGTTCCAGGGTGGCAGGCTGAGCCTTTGGTTAATTCTTCTTCCTCATGGGAAAATAGAGTGACCTGTGCCTGTCCCAACACCAACAGCTTGTCTCTCATTGGTTCCACGTCTTCCCGTTCATCCTCAGGACAAATTGCAACCTGTACGGAACAGGAGGTTAAAGGTGCTGATGCTCCAAGTAGGGAGATTGCTAGTAAAGGGGCTGGAATGGCGAACCCGGGCAAAAGGAGATGAGAAACGAGGTGCGTTTTAGAAAACTTTCCCCATCACACGGTGTACCATCTTCTGGGTTTCTCATGCATGTTTTCGATGTAGGAAGATATCCTTGAACTTGGAGATTTGGGACCCAGGGGATGGGTACCATGCAGTATAACTTTAAAGGGTCTGCGTTTGCTCACCCAACCTCATCAAATCTCTCAGCCCCAAGAGTGTCCACCCTTATGTCTCATCCAGCTGTGGGTCTAGATATGGTCAATCCAGGTTGCATCACTGCCACTGAACGAATTGTGTAAGTATTTCTAGCTCCTTCATTGTCTTTTTTCATGGGTTTTTAAGTGTAATTTATTTTTATAATGGGGTTTGGCTGCTTTTCACGGCTGTGTTTATGCCGCTTTAGAGCCACTTGACACACTTACAGAGAGATATCAATACATATGTTTTAAGATTCTTACTAGTCAAATATTTTCATATGCGGTGCATAGCGGGTGTTGAGTTCAGTTCTCTGAGCAAGGAGTAGGTCTTGTCTGTTACATATTTGGTTTATGGAATGGTATCTGAGCTAATATGAAACCCTTGTTTTATGCATTACCTCACCTCATCTTTCCCATTAAGCAGCCACCGTGTGTTTTCTGCATGTGTGACTCTGTTCTGTTTTGTAATTCAGTTCAAGTGTAACGGATTTTACATTCCCTCTATAAGTTAAATCTTATGATAAGTGTCTTTTTCTATGAGACTAATTTCAGTTAGAATCGTCGTACCTAAATCCAGTCCTCCTGCTGCTACTAGCCTTATGACATTGATTTCATGGCTGAGTGATATTCCATTGTACATAAGGACCACAACTTCTTTATCCATTTTTCTCTTTCCTGGGATATTTAAGGTGGAATGAAGTGGAGGATCCTGTCAAGAGAGGAGCCCTAAACTTTGGGGTGCCTGTGTCTTGCTGATTTTTGGTTTTCCCAATTTATACCCCCATGAGTGGAAGTGCCCTATGCTCTCTATGCTTTGTTTTTTAGATGTTTCAGGACACACCGTACACTTCTCCAGAGTGGCTGTTGGCAATATACATCTGGTGCATCAGAAGAGAAAGGCTCCCATCTCTCCATGGCCTTTCCTGCATTTCTGGTTTGTACACTTTTTTCAGCATGGCACTTTTGACAAATGAGAAGCGAGACTGCTTTGTACCGCTGATTTGCCTTTCCAGGTTGCTTGGTTGGGCAAAAAGGGCGTATGCGTTTTTTCCTGAATATATTCAGGAAAAAACGCATACGCCCTTTTTGGCTAAGGGCATCATTGTCGACCTTTGGCCTGTTTTCATGTGCCTTAAATGCGATTCGAATCTACCTCCTGAAATCTGTTTCCTGCAATTCTGCCTTGCTTTCAAATCCTCTTCGTTGCCTTCCCTCAATATATTTGTGGATGAGAGTTATCATTTATAACTCTGCAGGTTTGTGAATTGCAGTGCCCCTGACCCCCATTTTTCAACTCGCTTTTTTGGGAGCTGTCCGCAAAAATAGAGGATTGCTTCAGGCCCTATTCTGGTTCCGGAGGGCAGGGTGAGCCTGTGGTTAATTCTTCTTCCTGATGGGAAAATAGAGTGACCTGTGCCTGTCCCAACACCTAGAGCTAGTCTCTCATTGGTTCCCCCTCTTCCCGTTCAGCCACAGGACAAATTGCAAGCTGTACGGAACAGGAGGTTAAAGGTGCTGATGCTCCAAGTAGGGAGATTGCTAGTAAAGTGGCTGGAATGGCGAACCTGAGAACAAGGAGATGAGAAATGAGGTGCGTTTTAGAAACCTTTCCCCATCACACGGTGTACCATCTTCTGGGTTTCTCATGCATGTTTTCGATGTAGGAAGATGCCCTTGAACCTGGAGATTTCGGACCCATGGGGTGGGTACCATGCAGTATTACTTTAAAGGTTCTGCATTTGTTCCCCCAACCTCATCAAAACTCTCAGCCCCAAGAGTGTCCAACCTTATGTCACATCCAGCTGTGGGTCTAGGTATGGTCAATCCAGGTTGCATCACATCCCCAGAATGAATTGTGTAAGAATTTCTCCCTCTATCACTGTCTTTGTTTCATGGGTTTTTAAAAGTAATTTATTTTTTCAATGGGGTTTAGCTGCTTTTCACTGCTGTGTTTATGCCGCTTTACACCCACTTGACACACTTAAAGTGATATATCAGTATATAGGTTTAAGATTCTTAATAGTCAGATATATTCCTTTGCGGTGAATAAGGGGTGTTGAGTCCATTTCCTGAGCAAGTAGTAGGTCTTGTCTATTACATATTGGGTTTATGGAACGGTATCTGAGCTAATTTGAAACCCTTGTTTTATGCATCACCCCACTTCACCTTTCCCGTTAAGCAGCAATAGTGTGTTTTCTACATGTGTGACTCTGTTCTGTTTTGTAATTCATTTCAAGTGTAACGGTTTTTACATTCGCTCTATAACTGATATCTTATGATAAGTGTCTTTTTCTCTGTGACTTATTTCACTTAGTATCGTCGTACGTAACTCCACTCATCATGCTGCTACTAGTCTTATGACATTGATTCCATGGCTGAGTGATATTCTATTGTACATAAGGACCACAACTTCTTTATCCATTTTTCTCTTTCCTGGGATATTTAAGGTGGAATGAAGTGGAGTTTCCTGTCAACGGAGCAGCGCTAAACTTTGGGTTGCCTGTGTATTGCTGATTTTAGTTTCCCCAATTTATACACCAATGAGTAGAAGTGCCGTATGCTCTCTAAGCTGTGTTTCTTACATATTTCAGGACACACTGTACACTTCTCCAGTTTGGCTGTTGGCAATTTACATTCCGCCCATCAGAGTAGCAAGGCTCCCATTTCTCCATGGCCTGGCCTGCATTTCTAGTTTGTACACTTTTTTCAGCATGGCCGTTTTGACTGATGGGAAGTGAGACTTCTTTGTACCGCTGATTTGCCTTTCCAGGTTGCTTGGTTGGCCAAAAAGGGCGTATGCGTTTTTTCCTGAATATATTCAGGAAAAAACGCATACGCCCTTTTTGGGCAAGGGCATCATTGTTGACGTTTTGCAGCTTTTCATGTGCTTTAAAGGCGATTCACATCTACTTCCTGAAATGTGTTTCCTGCAATTCTGCCTTGCTTTCAAATCCTCTTCGTTGCCTTCCCTCAATATATTTTTGGATGAGAATTCCAATTTATAACTCTGCAGCTTTGTGAATTGCAGTGCCCGTGACCTCCATTTTTCAACTCGCTTTTTTGGGAGCTGGCCGCAAAAGTGCAGGATTGCTTCAGGCCCTGTTCTGGTTCCTGGGGGCAGGCTGAGCCTGGGGTTAATTCTTCATCCTGATGGGAAAATAGAGTGACCTGTGCCTGTCCCGAAACCTAGAGCTAGTCTCTCATTGGTTCCCCGTCTTCCCGTTCATCCTCAGGACAAATTGCAACTGTACGGAACAGGAGGTTAAAGGTGCTGATGCTCCAAGTAGGGAGATTGCTAGTAGAGCGGGTGGAATGGCGAAGGTGAGCACAAGTAGATGAGAAATGAGGTGCGTTTTAGCAACCTTTACCCATCACACGGTGTACCATCTTCTGGGTTTCTCATGCATGTTTTCTATGTAGCAAGATTCCCTTGAACTTGGAGATTTGGGACCCATGGGATTGGTATCATGCAGTATTACTTTAAATGCTCTGCGTTTGCTCACCCAACCTCACCAAACGTCTCAGCCCCAAGAGTGTCCACCCTTATGTCTCATCCAGCTGTGGGTCTAGATATGGTCAAACCTGGTTGCATCATATTCCCTGAATGAATTGTGTAAGAATTTGTTTCTATTTCACGATCTTTGTTTCATGGGTTTTTAAAAGTAATTTATTTTTATAATGGGGTTTAGCTGCTTTTCACTGCTGTGTTTATGCCGCTTTACACCCACTTGACACACTAACAGAGAGATTTCAATACATAGGTTTTAGATTCTTACTAGTCAGATATATTCTTGTGTGGTGAGTAGCGGGTGTTGAGTTCTGTTCTCTGAGCAAGGAGTAGTGCTTGTCTATTACATATTGGGTTTATGGAATGGTATCTGAGCTACTTTGAAACCCTTGTTTTATGCATCACCCTACCTCACGTTTCCCGTTAAGCAGCCATAGTTTGTTTTTTAAATGTGTGACTCTCTTCTGTTTTGTAAATCTGTTCAAGTGTAACGGTTTTTACATTCCCTCTATAAGTGATATCTTATGATAAGTGTCTTTTTCTGTGTGACTTATTTCACTTAGAATCGTCGTACCTAAATCCATTCATCATGCTGCTACTAGCGTTATGACATTGATTTCATGGCTGTTTCATACTCCACTGTACATAAGGATCACAACTTCTTTATCCATTTTTCTCCTTCCTGGGATATTTAATGTGGAATGAAGTCGATGTTTCTGTCAACAGAGCAGCCCTAAACTTTGGGGTGCCTGTGTCTTGCTGATTTTTACTTTTCCCATTTTATGCACCCATGAGAGGAAGTACCCTATGCTCTCTAAGCTGTGTTTTTTAGATGTTTCAGGACACACCGTACACTTCTCCAGAGTGGCTGTTGGCAATTTACATCCCGCCCATCAGCGTAGCAAGGCTCCCATTTCTCCATGGCCTGTCTTGCATTTCTTGTTTTGACACTTTTTTCAGCATGGCCCTTTTGACCGATAAGAAGCGAGACTTCTTTGTAGCACTGATGTGCCTTTCCAGGTTGCTTGTTTGGCCAAAAAGGGCGTATGTGTTTTTTCCTGAATATATGCAGGAAAAAACGCATACGCACTTTTTGGCAAAGGGCATCATTGTCGACGTTTTGCCGTTTTTCATGTGCTTTAATGGCGATTCGCATCTACCTCCTGAAATCTGTTTCCTGCAATTCTGCCTTGATTTCAAATCCTCTTGGATGCCTTCCCTCAGTATATTTGTGGATGAGAGTTGTCATTTATAAGTCTGCAGGTTTGTAAATTGCAGTGCCCCAGAGCTCCATTTTTCAACTCGCTTTTTTGGGAGCTGTCCGCAAAAGCGCAGGATTGCTTCAGGCCCTGTTCTGGTTCCGGGTGGCAGGCTGAGCCAGTGGTTAACTCTTCTTCCTGATGGGAAAATAGAGTGACCTGTGCCGCTCCGAACACCTAGAGCTAGTCTCTCATTTGTTGCCCCTCTTCCCATTCATCCTCAGGACAAATTGCAACCTGTACGAAACAGGAGGTTAAAGGAGCTGATGCTCCAAGTAGAGAGATTTCTAGTAAAGCGGCTGTAATGGCGAATCCGAGCACAAGGACATGAGAAATGAGGTGTGTTTTAGAAACCTTTCCCGATCACACGGTGTACAATCTTCTGGGTTTCTCATGCATGTTTTCGATGTAGGAAGATGCCCTTGAACCTGGAGTTTTGGGACCTATGGGATGGGTACCACGCAGTATTACTTTAAAGGATCTGCGTTTGCTCACTAACCTCACCAAACCTCTCATCCCCAAGAGTGTCCACCCTTGTGTCTCTTCCAGCTGCGTGTGTACATATGGTCAATCCAGGTTGTATCACAGCCTTTGAACGAATGTTTTAAGAATTTCTCTCTCTTTCACTGTCTTTGTTCCATGGGGTTTTAAAAGTACTTTATTTTTCTAATGGGGTGTAGCTGCTTTTCACTGCTGTGTTTATGCCACTTTACACCCACTTGACACTCTTACAGTGAGATATCAATACAAGGGTTTTAAGTTTCTTACTAGTCAGATATAATCTTGTGCGGTGAATAGGGGGTGTTGAGTCCATTTCCTGAACAAGAGTAGGTCTTGTCTATAACATATTGGGATTAAGGAACGGTATCTGAGCTAATTTGTAACCCTTGTTTTATGCATCACCCCACCTCACCTTTCCCGTTAAGCAGCCATAGTGTGTTTTCTGCATGTGTGACTCTGTATTGTTTTGTATTTCAGTTCAAGTGTAATGGTTTTTACATTCCCTCTATAAGTGATATCTTATGATAAGTGTCGTTTTCTGTGTGACTTATTTCATTTAGAATCGTCATAGCTAACTCCACTCATGATTCTCCCACTACCCTTATGACATTGAGTTCATGGCTCTGTGATATTCCATTGTACATATAGATCAGAACTTCTTTATCCATTTTTCTCTTTCCTGAGATATTTAGGTGGAATGAAGTGGACGTTCTTGTCAACAGAGCAGCCCTGAACTTTGGTGTGCCTGTGTCATGCTGATTTTTAGTTTTCCCAAATTATACACCCATGAGTGGAAGTGCCCTATGCTCTCTAAGCTGTGTTTCTTACATGTTTCAGGACACACCGTACACTTCTCCACAGTGGCTGTTGGCAATTTACATCCCGCCCATCAGCATAGCAAGGCTCCCATTTCTCCATGGCCTGTCCTGCATTTCTGGTTTTGACACTTTTTTCAGCATGGCCCTTTTGACCGATGGGAAGCGAGACTTCTTTGTAGCACTGAATTGCCTTTCCAGTTTGCTTGGTTAGCCAAAAAGGGCATATGCTTTTTTCCTGCGTATATTCAGGAAAAAACACATACACCCTTTTTGGTCAAGGGCATATTTGTTGAACTTTTGCCGCTTTTCATGGGCTTTAAAGGCGATTCGAATCTACCTCTTGAAATCTTTTTCCTGCAATTCTGCCTTGCTTTCAAATCCTCTTCGTTACCTTCCCTCAATATATTTGTGGACGACTGTTATCATTTATATCTCTGCAGTTTTCTGAATTGCAGTGCCCCTGAGCTCCATTTTTCAACTCGCTTTTATGGGAGCTGGCCGCAAAAGCTCAGAATGGTTTCAGGCCCTATTCTGGTTCCGGTGGGCAAGCTGATCCTGTGGTTAATTCTTCTTCCTGATGGGAAAATAGAGTGACCTGTGCCTGTCCCAAAACTTAGAGCTAGTCTCTCATTGGTTCTCCCTCTTCCCATTCATCCTCATTACAAATTGCCACGTGTATGGAACAGGAGGTTAAAGGTGCTGATTCTCCAAGTAGGGAGATTGCTATTAAAGTGGCTGGAATGGCGAATCCGAGCACAAGGACGTGAGAAATGAGGTGCGTTTTAGAATCCTTTCCCGATCACATGGTGTACCATCTTCTGGGTTTCAAATGCATGTTTTCGATGTAGGAAGATGCCCTTGAACCTGGAGATTTGGGACCCATGCGATGGGTACCACGCAGTATTATTTTAAAGGGTCTGCGTTTGCTCACCCAACCTCACCAAACCTCTCAGCCCCAAGAGTGTCCACCTTTATGTCTCATCCAGCTGTGTGTCTAGATACGATCAATCCAGGTTGCATCACAGCCTCTGAATGATTTTTGTACGTATTTCGCTCTCTTTCACTATCTTTGTTTCATGGGGTTTTAAAAGTAGTTTGTTTTTATAATGGGGTTTAGCTGCTTTTCACTGGTGTGTTTATGCCGCTTTACACCCACTTGACACACTAACAGAGAGATTTCAATACATAGGTTTTAGATTCTTACTAGTCAGATATATTCTTGTGTGGTGAGTAGCGGGTGTTGAGTTCAGTTCTCTGAGCAAGGAGTAGTGCTTGTCTATTACATATTGGGTTTATGGAATGGTATCTGAGCTACTTTGAAACCCTTGTTTTATGCATCACCCTACCTCACGTTTCCCATTAAGCAGCCATAGTTTGTTTTTTAAATGTGTGACTCTCTTCTGTTTGGTAAATCTGTTCAAGTGTAACGGTTTTTACATTCCCTCTATAAGTGATATCTTATGATAAGTGTCTTTTTCTGTGTGACTTATTTCACTTAGAATCGTCGTACCTAAATCCACTCATCATGCTGCTACTAGCGTTATGACATTGATTTCATGGCTGTTTCATACTCCACTGTACATAAGGATCACAACTTCTTTATCCATTTTTCTCCTTCCTGGGATATTTAAGGTGGAATGAAGTCGATGTTTCTGTCAACAGAGCAGCCCTAAACTTTGGGGTGCCTGTGTCTTGCTGATTTTTACTTTTCCCATTTTATGCACCCATGAGAGGAAGTACCCTATGCTCTCTAAGCTGTGTTTTTTAGATGTTTCAGGACACACCGTACACTTCTCCAGAGTGGCTGTTGGCAATTTACATCCCGCCCATCAGCGTAGCAAGGCTCCCATTTCTCCATGGCCTGTCTTGCATTTCTTGTTTTGACACTTTTTTCAGCATGGCCCTTTTGACCGATAAGAAGCGAGACTTCTTTGTAGCACTGATGTGCCTTTCCAGGTTGCTTGTTTGGCCAAAAAGGGCGTATGTGTTTTTTCCTGAATATATGCAGGAAAAAACGCATACGCACTTTTTGGCAAAGGGCATCATTGTCGACGTTTTGCCGTTTTTCATGTGCTTTAATGGCGATTCGCATCTACCTCCTGAAATCTGTTTCCTGCAATTCTGCCTTGATTTCAAATCCTCTTGGATGCCTTCCCTCAGTATATTTGTGGATGAGAGTTGTCATTTATAAGTCTGCAGGTTTGTAAATTGCAGTGCCCCAGAGCTCCATTTTTCAACTCGCTTTTTTGGGAGCTGTCCGCAAAAGCGCAGGATTGCTTCAGGCCCTGTTCTGGTTCCGGGTGGCAGGCTGAGCCAGTGGTTAACTCTTCTTCCTGATGGGAAAATAGAGTGACCTGTGCCGCTCCGAACACCTAGAGCTAGTCTCTCATTTGTTGCCCCTCTTCCCATTCATCCTCAGGACAAATTGCAACCTGTACGAAACAGGAGGTTAAAGGAGCTGATGCTCCAAGTAGAGAGATTTCTAGTAAAGCGGCTGTAATGGCGAATCCGAGCACAAGGACATGAGAAATGAGGTGTGTTTTAGAAACCTTTCCCGATCACACGGTGTACAATCTTCTGGGTTTCTCATGCATGTTTTCGATGTAGGAAGATGCCCTTGAACCTGGAGTTTTGGGACCTATGGGATGGGTACCACGCAGTATTACTTTAAAGGATCTGCGTTTGCTCACTAACCTCACCAAACCTCTTATCCCCAAGAGTGTCCACCCTTGTGTCTCTTCCAGCTTCGTGTGTACATATGGTCAATCCAGGTTGTATCACAGCCTTTGAACGAATGTTTTAAGAATTTCTCTCTCTTTCACTGTCTTTGTTCCATGGGGTTTTAAAAGTACTTTATTTTTCTAATGGGGTGTAGCTGCTTTTCACTGCTGTGTTTATGCCACTTTACACCCACTTGACACTCTTACAGTGAGATATCAATACAAGGGTTTTAAGTTTCTTACTAGTCAGATATAATCTTGTGCGGTGAATAGGGGGTGTTGAGTCCATTTCCTGAACAAGAGTAGGTCTTGTCTATAACATATTGGGATTAAGGAACGGTATCTGAGCTAATTTGTAACCCTTGTTTTATGCATCACCCCACCTCACCTTTCCCGTTAAGCAGCCATAGTGTGTTTTCTGCATGTGTGACTCTGTATTGTTTTGTATTTCAGTTCAAGTGTAATGGTTTTTACATTCCCTCTATAAGTGATATCTTATGATAAGTGTCGTTTTCTGTGTGACTTATTTCATTTAGAATCGTCATAGCTAACTCCACTCATGATTCTCCCACTACCCTTATGACATTGAGTTCATGGCTCTGTGATATTCCATTGTACATATAGATCAGAACTTCTTTATCCATTTTTCTCTTTCCTGAGATATTTAGGTGGAATGAAGTGGACGTTCTTGTCAACAGAGCAGCCCTGAACTTTGGTGTGCCTGTGTCATGCTGATTTTTAGTTTTCCCAAATTATACACCCATGAGTGGAAGTGCCCTATGCTCTCTAAGCTGTGTTTCTTACATGTTTCAGGACACACCGTACACTTCTCCACAGTGGCTGTTGGCAATTTACATCCCGCCCATCAGCATAGCAAGGCTCCCATTTCTCCATGGCCTGTCCTGCATTTCTGGTTTTGACACTTTTTTCAGCATGGCCCTTTTGACCGATGGGAAGCGAGACTTCTTTGTAGCACTGAATTGCCTTTCCAGTTTGCTTGGTTAGCCAAAAAGGGCATATGCTTTTTTCCTGCGTATATTCAGGAAAAAACACATACACCCTTTTTGGTCAAGGGCATATTTGTTGAACTTTTGCCGCTTTTCATGGGCTTTAAAGGCGATTCGAATCTACCTCTTGAAATCTTTTTCCTGCAATTCTGCCTTGCTTTCAAATCCTCTTCGTTACCTTCCCTCAATATATTTGTGGACGACTGTTATCATTTATATCTCTGCAGTTTTCTGAATTGCAGTGCCCCTGAGCTCCATTTTTCAACTCGCTTTTATGGGAGCTGGCCGCAAAAGCTCAGAATGGTTTCAGGCCCTATTCTGGTTCCGGTGGGCAAGCTGATCCTGTGGTTAATTCTTCTTCCTGATGGGAAAATAGAGTGACCTGTGCCTGTCCCAAAACTTAGAGCTAGTCTCTCATTGGTTCTCCCTCTTCCCATTCATCCTCATTACAAATTGCCACGTGTATGGAACAGGAGGTTAAAGGTGCTGATTCTCCAAGTAGGGAGATTGCTATTAAAGTGGCTGGAATGGCGAATCCGAGCACAAGGACGTGAGAAATGAGGTGCGTTTTAGAATCCTTTCCCGATCACATGGTGTACCATCTTCTGGGTTTCAAATGCATGTTTTCGATGTAGGAAGATGCCCTTGAACCTGGAGATTTGGGACCCATGCGATGGGTACCACGCAGTATTATTTTAAAGGGTCTGCGTTTGCTCACCCAACCTCACCAAACCTCTCAGCCCCAAGAGTGTCCACCTTTATGTCTCATCCAGCTGTGTGTCTAGATACGATCAATCCAGGTTGCATCACAGCCTCTGAATGATTTTTGTACGTATTTCGCTCTCTTTCACTATCTTTGTTTCATGGGGTTTTAAAAGTAGTTTGTTTTTATAATGGGGTTTAGCTGCTTTTCACTGCTGTGTTTATGCCGCTTTACACCCACTTGACACACTAACAGAGAGATTTCAATACATAGGTTTTAGATTCTTACTAGTCAGATATATTCTTGTGTGGTGAGTAGCGGGTGTTGAGTTCAGTTCTCTGAGCAAGGAGTAGTGCTTGTCTATTACATATTGGGTTTATGGAATGGTATCTGAGCTACTTTGAAACCCTTGTTTTATGCATCACCCTACCTCACGTTTCCCGTTAAGCAGCCATAGTTTGTTTTTTAAATGTGTGACTCTCTTCTGTTTGGTAAATCTGTTCAAGTGTAACGGTTTTTACATTCCCTCTATAAGTGATATCTTATGATAAGTGTCTTTTTCTGTGTGACTTATTTCACTTAGAATCGTCGTACCTAAATCCACTCATCATGCTGCTACTAGCGTTATGACATTGATTTCATGGCTGTTTCATACTCCACTGTACATAAGGATCACAACTTCTTTATCCATTTTTCTCCTTCCTGGGATATTTAAGGTGGAATGAAGTCGATGTTTCTGTCAACCGAGCAGCCCTAAACTTTGGGGTGCCTGTGTCTTGCTGATTTTTACTTTTCCCATTTTATGCACCCATGAGAGGAAGTACCCTATGCTCTCTAAGCTGTGTTTTTTAGATGTTTCAGGACACACCGTACACTTCTCCAGAGTGGCTGTTGGCAATTTACATCCCGCCCATCAGCGTAGCAAGGCTCCCATTTCTCCATGGCCTGTCTTGCATTTCTTGTTTTGACACTTTTTTCAGCATGGCCCTTTTGACCGATAAGAAGCGAGACTTCTTTGTAGCACTGATGTGCCTTTCCAGGTTGCTTGTTTGGCCAAAAAGGGCGTATGTGTTTTTTCCTGAATATATGCAGGAAAAAACGCATACGCACTTTTTGGCAAAGGGCATCATTGTCGACGTTTTGCCGTTTTTCATGTGCTTTAATGGCGATTCGCATCTACCTCCTGAAATCTGTTTCCTGCAATTCTGCCTTGATTTCAAATCCTCTTGGATGCCTTCCCTCAGTATATTTGTGGATGAGAGTTGTCATTTATAAGTCTGCAGGTTTGTAAATTGCAGTGCCCCAGAGCTCCATTTTTCAACTCGCTTTTTTGGGAGCTGTCCGCAAAAGCGCAGGATTGCTTCAGGCCCTGTTCTGGTTCCGGGTGGCAGGCTGAGCCAGTGGTTAACTCTTCTTCCTGATGGGAAAATAGAGTGACCTGTGCCGCTCCGAACACCTAGAGCTAGTCTCTCATTTGTTGCCCCTCTTCCCATTCATCCTCAGGACAAATTGCAACCTGTACGAAACAGGAGGTTAAAGGAGCTGATGCTCCAAGTAGAGAGATTTCTAGTAAAGCGGCTGTAATGGCGAATCCGAGCACAAGGACATGAGAAATGAGGTGTGTTTTAGAAACCTTTCCCGATCACACGGTGTACAATCTTCTGGGTTTCTCATGCATGTTTTCGATGTAGGAAGATGCCCTTGAACCTGGAGTTTTGGGACCTATGGGATGGGTACCACGCAGTATTACTTTAAAGGATCTGCGTTTGCTCACTAACCTCACCAAACCTCTCATCCCCAAGAGTGTCCACCCTTGTGTCTCTTCCAGCTGCGTGTGTACATATGGTCAATCCAGGTTGTATCACAGCCTTTGAACGAATGTTTTAAGAATTTCTCTCTCTTTCACTGTCTTTGTTCCATGGGGTTTTAAAAGTACTTTATTTTTCTAATGGGGTGTAGCTGCTTTTCACTGCTGTGTTTATGCCACTTTACACCCACTTGACACTCTTACAGTGAGATATCAATACAAGGGTTTTAAGTTTCTTACTAGTCAGATATAATCTTGTGCGGTGAATAGGGGGTGTTGAGTCCATTTCCTGAACAAGAGTAGGTCTTGTCTATAACATATTGGGATTAAGGAACGGTATCTGAGCTAATTTGTAACCCTTGTTTTATGCATCACCCCACCTCACCTTTCCCGTTAAGCAGCCATAGTGTGTTTTCTGCATGTGTGACTCTGTATTGTTTTGTATTTCAGTTCAAGTGTAATGGTTTTTACATTCCCTCTATAAGTGATATCTTATGATAAGTGTCGTTTTCTGTGTGACTTATTTCATTTAGAATCGTCATAGCTAACTCCACTCATGATTCTCCCACTACCCTTATGACATTGAGTTCATGGCTCTGTGATATTCCATTGTACATATAGATCAGAACTTCTTTATCCATTTTTCTCTTTCCTGAGATATTTAGGTGGAATGAAGTGGACGTTCTTGTCAACAGAGCAGCCCTGAACTTTGGTGTGCCTGTGTCATGCTGATTTTTAGTTTTCCCAAATTATACACCCATGAGTGGAAGTGCCCTATGCTCTCTAAGCTGTGTTTCTTACATGTTTCAGGACACACCGTACACTTCTCCACAGTGGCTGTTGGCAATTTACATCCCGCCCATCAGCATAGCAAGGCTCCCATTTCTCCATGGCCTGTCCTGCATTTCTGGTTTTGACACTTTTTTCAGCATGGCCCTTTTGACCGATGGGAAGCGAGACTTCTTTGTAGCACTGAATTGCCTTTCCAGTTTGCTTGGTTAGCCAAAAAGGGCATATGCTTTTTTCCTGCGTATATTCAGGAAAAAACACATACACCCTTTTTGGTCAAGGGCATATTTGTTGAACTTTTGCCGCTTTTCATGGGCTTTAAAGGCGATTCGAATCTACCTCTTGAAATCTTTTTCCTGCAATTCTGCCTTGCTTTCAAATCCTCTTCGTTACCTTCCCTCAATATATTTGTGGACGACTGTTATCATTTATATCTCTGCAGTTTTCTGAATTGCAGTGCCCCTGAGCTCCATTTTTCAACTCGCTTTTATGGGAGCTGGCCGCAAAAGCTCAGAATGGTTTCAGGCCCTATTCTGGTTCCGGTGGGCAAGCTGATCCTGTGGTTAATTCTTCTTCCTGATGGGAAAATAGAGTGACCTGTGCCTGTCCCAAAACTTAGAGCTAGTCTCTCATTGGTTCTCCCTCTTCCCATTCATCCTCATTACAAATTGCCACGTGTATGGAACAGGAGGTTAAAGGTGCTGATTCTCCAAGTAGGGAGATTGCTATTAAAGTGGCTGGAATGGCGAATCCGAGCACAAGGACGTGAGAAATGAGGTGCGTTTTAGAATCCTTTCCCGATCACATGGTGTACCATCTTCTGGGTTTCAAATGCATGTTTTCGATGTAGGAAGATGCCCTTGAACCTGGAGATTTGGGACCCATGCGATGGGTACCACGCAGTATTATTTTAAAGGGTCTGCGTTTGCTCACCCAACCTCACCAAACCTCTCAGCCCCAAGAGTGTCCACCTTTATGTCTCATCCAGCTGTGTGTCTAGATACGATCAATCCAGGTTGCATCACAGCCTCTGAATGATTTTTGTACGTATTTCGCTCTCTTTCACTATCTTTGTTTCATGGGGTTTTAAAAGTAGTTTGTTTTTATAATGGGGTTTAGCTGCTTTTCACTGCTGTGTTTATGCCGCTTTACACCCACTTGACACACTAACAGAGAGATTTCAATACATAGGTTTTAGATTCTTACTAGTCAGATATATTCTTGTGTGGTGAGTAGCGGGTGTTGAGTTCAGTTCTCTGAGCAAGGAGTAGTGCTTGTCTATTACATATTGGGTTTATGGAATGGTATCTGAGCTACTTTGAAACCCTTGTTTTATGCATCACCCTACCTCACGTTTCCCGTTAAGCAGCCATAGTTTGTTTTTTAAATGTGTGACTCTCTTCTGTTTGGTAAATCTGTTCAAGTGTAACGGTTTTTACATTCCCTCTATAAGTGATATCTTATGATAAGTGTCTTTTTCTGTGTGACTTATTTCACTTAGAATCGTCGTACCTAAATCCACTCATCATGCTGCTACTAGCGTTATGACATTGATTTCATGGCTGTTTCATACTCCACTGTACATAAGGATCACAACTTCTTTATCCATTTTTCTCCTTCCTGGGATATTTAAGGTGGAATGAAGTCGATGTTTCTGTCAACAGAGCAGCCCTAAACTTTGGGGTGCCTGTGTCTTGCTGATTTTTACTTTTCCCATTTTATGCACCCATGAGAGGAAGTACCCTATGCTCTCTAAGCTGTGTTTTTTAGATGTTTCAGGACACACCGTACACTTCTCCAGAGTGGCTGTTGGCAATTTACATCCCGCCCATCAGCGTAGCAAGGCTCCCATTTCTCCATGGCCTGTCTTGCATTTCTTGTTTTGACACTTTTTTCAGCATGGCCCTTTTGACCGATAAGAAGCGAGACTTCTTTGTAGCGCTGATGTGCCTTTCCAGGTTGCTTGTTTGGCCAAAAAGGGCGTATGTGTTTTTTCCTGAATATATGCAGGAAAAAACGCATACGCACTTTTTGGCAAAGGGCATCATTGTCGACGTTTTGCCGTTTTTCATGTGCTTTAATGGCGATTCGCATCTACCTCCTGAAATCTGTTTCCTGCAATTCTGCCTTGATTTCAAATCCTCTTGGATGCCTTCCCTCAGTATATTTGTGGATGAGAGTTGTCATTTATAAGTCTGCAGGTTTGTAAATTGCAGTGCCCCAGAGCTCCATTTTTCAACTCGCTTTTTTGGGAGCTGTCCGCAAAAGCGCAGGATTGCTTCAGGCCCTGTTCTGGTTCCGGGTGGCAGGCTGAGCCAGTGGTTAACTCTTCTTCCTGATGGGAAAATAGAGTGACCTGTGCCGCTCCGAACACCTAGAGCTAGTCTCTCATTTGTTGCCCCTCTTCCCATTCATCCTCAGGACAAATTGCAACCTGTACGAAACAGGAGGTTAAAGGAGCTGATGCTCCAAGTAGAGAGATTTCTAGTAAAGCGGCTGTAATGGCGAATCCGAGCACAAGGACATGAGAAATGAGGTGTGTTTTAGAAACCTTTCCCGATCACACGGTGTACAATCTTCTGGGTTTCTCATGCATGTTTTCGATGTAGGAAGATGCCCTTGAACCTGGAGTTTTGGGACCTATGGGATGGGTACCACGCAGTATTACTTTAAAGGATCTGCGTTTGCTCACTAACCTCACCAAACCTCTCATCCCCAAGAGTGTCCACCCTTGTGTCTCTTCCAGCTGCGTGTGTACATATGGTCAATCCAGGTTGTATCACAGCCTTTGAACGAATGTTTTAAGAATTTCTCTCTCTTTCACTGTCTTTGTTCCATGGGGTTTTAAAAGTACTTTATTTTTCTAATGGGGTGTAGCTGCTTTTCACTGCTGTGTTTATGCCACTTTACACCCACTTGACACTCTTACAGTGAGATATCAATACAAGGGTTTTAAGTTTCTTACTAGTCAGATATAATCTTGTGCGGTGAATAGGGGGTGTTGAGTCCATTTCCTGAACAAGAGTAGGTCTTGTCTATAACATATTGGGATTAAGGAACGGTATCTGAGCTAATTTGTAACCCTTGTTTTATGCATCACCCCACCTCACCTTTCCCGTTAAGCAGCCATAGTGTGTTTTCTGCATGTGTGACTCTGTATTGTTTTGTATTTCAGTTCAAGTGTAATGGTTTTTACATTCCCTCTATAAGTGATATCTTATGATAAGTGTCGTTTTCTGTGTGACTTATTTCATTTAGAATCGTCATAGCTAACTCCACTCATGATTCTCCCACTACCCTTATGACATTGAGTTCATGGCTCTGTGATATTCCATTGTACATATAGATCAGAACTTCTTTATCCATTTTTCTCTTTCCTGAGATATTTAGGTGGAATGAAGTGGACGTTCTTGTCAACAGAGCAGACCTGAACTTTGGTGTGCCTGTGTCATGCTGATTTTTAGTTTTCCCAAATTATACACCCATGAGTGGAAGTGCCCTATGCTCTCTAAGCTGTGTTTCTTACATGTTTCAGGACACACCGTACACTTCTCCACAGTGGCTGTTGGCAATTTACATCCCGCCCATCAGCATAGCAAGGCTCCCATTGCTCCATGGCCTGTCCTGCATTTCTGGTTTTGACACTTTTTTCAGCATGGCCCTTTTGACCGATGGGAAGCGAGACTTCTTTGTAGCACTGAATTGCCTTTCCAGTTTGCTTGGTTAGCCAAAAAGGGCATATGCTTTTTTCCTGCGTATATTCAGGAAAAAACACATACACCCTTTTTGGTCAAGGGCATATTTGTTGAACTTTTGCCGCTTTTCATGGGCTTTAAAGGCGATTCGAATCTACCTCTTGAAATCTTTTTCCTGCAATTCTGCCTTGCTTTCAAATCCTCTTCGTTACCTTCCCTCAATATATTTGTGGACGACTGTTATCATTTATATCTCTGCAGTTTTCTGAATTGCAGTGCCCCTGAGCTCCATTTTTCAACTCGCTTTTATGGGAGCTGGCCGCAAAAGCTCAGAATGGTTTCAGGCCCTATTCTGGTTCCGGTGGGCAAGCTGATCCTGTGGTTAATTCTTCTTCCTGATGGGAAAATAGAGTGACCTGTGCCTGTCCCAAAACTTAGAGCTAGTCTCTCATTGGTTCTCCCTCTTCCCATTCATCCTCATTACAAATTGCCACGTGTATGGAACAGGAGGTTAAAGGTGCTGATTCTCCAAGTAGGGAGATTGCTATTAAAGTGGCTGGAATGGCGAATCCGAGCACAAGGACGTGAGAAATGAGGTGCGTTTTAGAATCCTTTCCCGATCACATGGTGTACCATCTTCTGGGTTTCAAATGCATGTTTTCGATGTAGGAAGATGCCCTTGAACCTGGAGATTTGGGACCCATGCGATGGGTACCACGCAGTATTATTTTAAAGGGTCTGCGTTTGCTCACCCAACCTCACCAAACCTCTCAGCCCCAAGAGTGTCCACCTTTATGTCTCATCCAGCTGTGTGTCTAGATACGATCAATCCAGGTTGCATCACAGCCTCTGAATGATTTTTGTACGTATTTCGCTCTCTTTCACTATCTTTGTTTCATGGGGTTTTAAAAGTAGTTTGTTTTTATAATGGGGTTTAGCTGCTTTTCACTGGTGTGTTTATGCCGCTTTACACCCACTTGACACACTAACAGAGAGATTTCAATACATAGGTTTTAGATTCTTACCAGTCAGATATATTCTTGTGTGGTGAGTAGCGGGTGTTGAGTTCAGTTCTCTGAGCAAGGAGTAGTGCTTGTCTATTACATATTGGGTTTATGGAATGGTATCTGAGCTACTTTGAAACCCTTGTTTTATGCATCACCCTACATCACGTTTCCCGTTAAGCAGCCATAGTTTGTTTTTTAAATGTGTGACTCTCTTCTGTTTGGTAAATCTGTTCAAGTGTAACGGTTTTTACATTCCCTCTATAAGTGATATCTTATGATAAGTGTCTTTTTCTGTGTGACTTATTTCACTTAGAATCGTCGTACCTAAATCCACTCATCATGCTGCTACTAGCGTTATGACATTGATTTCATGGCTGTTTCATACTCCACTGTACATAAGGATCACAACTTCTTTATCCATTTTTCTCCTTCCTGGGATATTTAAGGTGGAATGAAGTCGATGTTTCTGTCAACAGAGCAGCCCTAAACTTTGGGGTGCCTGTGTCTTGCTGATTTTTACTTTTCCCATTTTATGCACCCATGAGAGGAAGTACCCTATGCTCTCTAAGCTGTGTTTTTTAGATGTTTCAGGACACACCGTACACTTCTCCAGAGTGGCTGTTGGCAATTTACATCCCGCCCATCAGCGTAGCAAGGCTCCCATTTCTCCATGGCCTGTCTTGCATTTCTTGTTTTGACACTTTTTTCAGCATGGCCCTTTTGACCGATAAGAAGCGAGACTTCTTTGTAGCGCTGATGTGCCTTTCCAGGTTGCTTGTTTGGCCAAAAAGGGCGTATGTGTTTTTTCCTGAATATATGCAGGAAAAAACGCATACGCACTTTTTGGCAAAGGGCATCATTGTCGACGTTTTGCCGTTTTTCATGTGCTTTAATGGCGATTCGCATCTACCTCCTGAAATCTGTTTCCTGCAATTCTGCCTTGATTTCAAATCCTCTTGGATGCCTTCCCTCAGTATATTTGTGGATGAGAGTTGTCATTTATAAGTCTGCAGGTTTGTAAATTGCAGTGCCCCAGAGCTCCATTTTTCAACTCGCTTTTTTGGGAGCTGTCCGCAAAAGCGCAGGATTGCTTCAGGCCCTGTTCTGGTTCCGGGTGGCAGGCTGAGCCAGTGGTTAACTCTTCTTCCTGATGGGAAAATAGAGTGACCTGTGCCGCTCCGAACACCTAGAGCTAGTCTCTCATTTGTTGCCCCTCTTCCCATTCATCCTCAGGACAAATTGCAACCTGTACGAAACAGGAGGTTAAAGGAGCTGATGCTCCAAGTAGAGAGATTTCTAGTAAAGCGGCTGTAATGGCGAATCCGAGCACAAGGACATGAGAAATGAGGTGTGTTTTAGAAACCTTTCCCGATCACACGGTGTACAATCTTCTGGGTTTCTCATGCATGTTTTCGATGTAGGAAGATGCCCTTGAACCTGGAGTTTTGGGACCTATGGGATGGGTACCACGCAGTATTACTTTAAAGGATCTGCGTTTGCTCACTAACCTCACCAAACCTCTCATCCCCAAGAGTGTCCACCCTTGTGTCTCTTCCAGCTGCGTGTGTACATATGGTCAATCCAGGTTGTATCACAGCCTTTGAACGAATGTTTTAAGAATTTCTCTCTCTTTCACTGTCTTTGTTCCATGGGGTTTTAAAAGTACTTTATTTTTCTAATGGGGTGTAGCTGCTTTTCACTGCTGTGTTTATGCCACTTTACACCCACTTGACACTCTTACAGTGAGATATCAATACAAGGGTTTTAAGTTTCTTACTAGTCAGATATAATCTTGTGCGGTGAATAGGGGGTGTTGAGTCCATTTCCTGAACAAGAGTAGGTCTTGTCTATAACATATTGGGATTAAGGAACGGTATCTGAGCTAATTTGTAACCCTTGTTTTATGCATCACCCCACCTCACCTTTCCCGTTAAGCAGCCATAGTGTGTTTTCTGCATGTGTGACTCTGTATTGTTTTGTATTTCAGTTCAAGTGTAATGGTTTTTACATTCCCTCTATAAGTGATATCTTATGATAAGTGTCGTTTTCTGTGTGACTTATTTCATTTAGAATCGTCATAGCTAACTCCACTCATGATTCTCCCACTACCCTTATGACATTGAGTTCATGGCTCTGTGATATTCCATTGTACATATAGATCAGAACTTCTTTATCCATTTTTCTCTTTCCTGAGATATTTAGGTGGAATGAAGTGGACGTTCTTGTCAACAGAGCAGACCTGAACTTTGGTGTGCCTGTGTCATGCTGATTTTTAGTTTTCCCAAATTATACACCCATGAGTGGAAGTGCCCTATGCTCTCTAAGCTGTGTTTCTTACATGTTTCAGGACACACCGTACACTTCTCCACAGTGGCTGTTGGCAATTTACATCCCGCCCATCAGCATAGCAAGGCTCCCATTGCTCCATGGCCTGTCCTGCATTTCTGGTTTTGACACTTTTTTCAGCATGGCCCTTTTGACCGATGGGAAGCGAGACTTCTTTGTAGCACTGAATTGCCTTTCCAGTTTGCTTGGTTAGCCAAAAAGGGCATATGCTTTTTTCCTGCGTATATTCAGGAAAAAACACATACACCCTTTTTGGTCAAGGGCATATTTGTTGAACTTTTGCCGCTTTTCATGGGCTTTAAAGGCGATTCGAATCTACCTCTTGAAATCTTTTTCCTGCAATTCTGCCTTGCTTTCAAATCCTCTTCGTTACCTTCCCTCAATATATTTGTGGACGACTGTTATCATTTATATCTCTGCAGTTTTCTGAATTGCAGTGCCCCTGAGCTCCATTTTTCAACTCGCTTTTATGGGAGCTGGCCGCAAAAGCTCAGAATGGTTTCAGGCCCTATTCTGGTTCCGGTGGGCAAGCTGATCCTGTGGTTAATTCTTCTTCCTGATGGGAAAATAGAGTGACCTGTGCCTGTCCCAAAACTTAGAGCTAGTCTCTCATTGGTTCTCCCTCTTCCCATTCATCCTCATTACAAATTGCCACGTGTATGGAACAGGAGGTTAAAGGTGCTGATTCTCCAAGTAGGGAGATTGCTATTAAAGTGGCTGGAATGGCGAATCCGAGCACAAGGACGTGAGAAATGAGGTGCGTTTTAGAATCCTTTCCCGATCACATGGTGTACCATCTTCTGGGTTTCAAATGCATGTTTTCGATGTAGGAAGATGCCCTTGAACCTGGAGATTTGGGACCCATGCGATGGGTACCACGCAGTATTATTTTAAAGGGTCTGCGTTTGCTCACCCAACCTCACCAAACCTCTCAGCCCCAAGAGTGTCCACCTTTATGTCTCATCCAGCTGTGTGTCTAGATACGATCAATCCAGGTTGCATCACAGCCTCTGAATGATTTTTGTACGTATTTCGCTCTCTTTCACTATCTTTGTTTCATGGGGTTTTAAAAGTAGTTTGTTTTTATAATGGGGTTTAGCTGCTTTTCACTGCTGTGTTTATGCCGCTTTACACCCACTTGACACACTAACAGAGAGATTTCAATACATAGGTTTTAGATTCTTACCAGTCAGATATATTCTTGTGTGGTGAGTAGCGGGTGTTGAGTTCAGTTCTCTGAGCAAGGAGTAGTGCTTGTCTATTACATATTGGGTTTATGGAATGGTATCTGAGCTACTTTGAAACCCTTGTTTTATGCATCACCCTACCTCACGTTTCCCGTTAAGCAGCCATAGTTTGTTTTTTAAATGTGTGACTCTCTTCTGTTTGGTAAATCTGTTCAAGTGTAACGGTTTTTACATTCCCTCTATAAGTGATATCTTATGATAAGTGTCTTTTTCTGTGTGACTTATTTCACTTAGAATCGTCGTACCTAAATCCACTCATCATGCTGCTACTAGCGTTATGACATTGATTTCATGGCTGTTTCATACTCCACTGTACATAAGGATCACAACTTCTTTATCCATTTTTCTCCTTCCTGGGATATTTAAGGTGGAATGAAGTCGATGTTTCTGTCAACAGAGCAGCCCTAAACTTTGGGGTGCCTGTGTCTTGCTGATTTTTACTTTTCCCATTTTATGCACCCATGAGAGGAAGTACCCTATGCTCTCTAAGCTGTGTTTTTTAGATGTTTCAGGACACACCGTACACTTCTCCAGAGTGGCTGTTGGCAATTTACATCCCGCCCATCAGCGTAGCAAGGCTCCCATTTCTCCATGGCCTGTCTTGCATTTCTTGTTTTGACACTTTTTTCAGCATGGCCCTTTTGACCGATAAGAAGCGAGACTTCTTTGTAGCGCTGATGTGCCTTTCCAGGTTGCTTGTTTGGCCAAAAAGGGCGTATGTGTTTTTTCCTGAATATATGCAGGAAAAAACGCATACGCACTTTTTGGCAAAGGGCATCATTGTCGACGTTTTGCCGTTTTTCATGTGCTTTAATGGCGATTCGCATCTACCTCCTGAAATCTGTTTCCTGCAATTCTGCCTTGATTTCAAATCCTCTTGGATGCCTTCCCTCAGTATATTTGTGGATGAGAGTTGTCATTTATAAGTCTGCAGGTTTGTAAATTGCAGTGCCCCAGAGCTCCATTTTTCAACTCGCTTTTTTGGGAGCTGTCCGCAAAAGCGCAGGATTGCTTCAGGCCCTGTTCTGGTTCCGGGTGGCAGGCTGAGCCAGTGGTTAACTCTTCTTCCTGATGGGAAAATAGAGTGACCTGTGCCGCTCCGAACACCTAGAGCTAGTCTCTCATTTGTTGCCCCTCTTCCCATTCATCCTCAGGACAAATTGCAACCTGTACGAAACAGGAGGTTAAAGGAGCTGATGCTCCAAGTAGAGAGATTTCTAGTAAAGCGGCTGTAATGGCGAATCCGAGCACAAGGACATGAGAAATGAGGTGTGTTTTAGAAACCTTTCCCGATCACACGGTGTACAATCTTCTGGGTTTCTCATGCATGTTTTCGATGTAGGAAGATGCCCTTGAACCTGGAGTTTTGGGACCTATGGGATGGGTACCACGCAGTATTACTTTAAAGGATCTGCGTTTGCTCACTAACCTCACCAAACCTCTCATCCCCAAGAGTGTCCACCCTTGTGTCTCTTCCAGCTGCGTGTGTACATATGGTCAATCCAGGTTGTATCACAGCCTTTGAACGAATGTTTTAAGAATTTCTCTCTCTTTCACTGTCTTTGTTCCATGGGGTTTTAAAAGTACTTTATTTTTCTAATGGGGTGTAGCTGCTTTTCACTGCTGTGTTTATGCCACTTTACACCCACTTGACACTCTTACAGTGAGATATCAATACAAGGGTTTTAAGTTTCTTACTAGTCAGATATAATCTTGTGCGGTGAATAGGGGGTGTTGAGTCCATTTCCTGAACAAGAGTAGGTCTTGTCTATAACATATTGGGATTAAGGAACGGTATCTGAGCTAATTTGTAACCCTTGTTTTATGCATCACCCCACCTCACCTTTCCCGTTAAGCAGCCATAGTGTGTTTTCTGCATGTGTGACTCTGTATTGTTTTGTATTTCAGTTCAAGTGTAATGGTTTTTACATTCCCTCTATAAGTGATATCTTATGATAAGTGTCGTTTTCTGTGTGACTTATTTCATTTAGAATCGTCATAGCTAACTCCACTCATGATTCTCCCACTACCCTTATGACATTGAGTTCATGGCTCTGTGATATTCCATTGTACATATAGATCAGAACTTCTTTATCCATTTTTCTCTTTCCTGAGATATTTAGGTGGAATGAAGTGGACGTTCTTGTCAACAGAGCAGCCCTGAACTTTGGTGTGCCTGTGTCATGCTGATTTTTAGTTTTCCCAAATTATACACCCATGAGTGGAAGTGCCCTATGCTCTCTAAGCTGTGTTTCTTACATGTTTCAGGACACACCGTACACTTCTCCACAGTGGCTGTTGGCAATTTACATCCCGCCCATCAGCATAGCAAGGCTCCCATTGCTCCATGGCCTGTCCTGCATTTCTGGTTTTGACACTTTTTTCAGCATGGCCCTTTTGACCGATGGGAAGCGAGACTTCTTTGTAGCACTGAATTGCCTTTCCAGTTTGCTTGGTTAGCCAAAAAGGGCATATGCTTTTTTCCTGCGTATATTCAGGAAAAAACACATACACCCTTTTTGGTCAAGGGCATATTTGTTGAACTTTTGCCGCTTTTCATGGGCTTTAAAGGCGATTCGAATCTACCTCTTGAAATCTTTTTCCTGCAATTCTGCCTTGCTTTCAAATCCTCTTCGTTACCTTCCCTCAATATATTTGTGGACGACTGTTATCATTTATATCTCTGCAGTTTTCTGAATTGCAGTGCCCCTGAGCTCCATTTTTCAACTCGCTTTTATGGGAGCTGGCCGCAAAAGCTCAGAATGGTTTCAGGCCCTATTCTGGTTCCGGTGGGCAAGCTGATCCTGTGGTTAATTCTTCTTCCTGATGGGAAAATAGAGTGACCTGTGCCTGTCCCAAAACTTAGAGCTAGTCTCTCATTGGTTCTCCCTCTTCCCATTCATCCTCATTACAAATTGCCACGTGTATGGAACAGGAGGTTAAAGGTGCTGATTCTCCAAGTAGGGAGATTGCTATTAAAGTGGCTGGAATGGCGAATCCGAGCACAAGGACGTGAGAAATGAGGTGCGTTTTAGAATCCTTTCCCGATCACATGGTGTACCATCTTCTGGGTTTCAAATGCATGTTTTCGATGTAGGAAGATGCCCTTGAACCTGGAGATTTGGGACCCATGCAATGGGTACCACGCAGTATTATTTTAAAGGGTCTGCGTTTGCTCACCCAACCTCACCAAACCTCTCAGCCCCAAGAGTGTCCACCTTTATGTCTCATCCAGCTGTGTGTCTAGATACGATCAATCCAGGTTGCATCACAGCCTCTGAATGATTTTTGTACGTATTTCGCTCTCTTTCACTATCTTTGTTTCATGGGGTTTTAAAAGTAGTTTGTTTTTATAATGGGGTTTAGCTGCTTTTCACTGCTGTGTTTATGCCGCTTTACACCCACTTGACACACTAACAGAGAGATTTCAATACATAGGTTTTAGATTCTTACCAGTCAGATATATTCTTGTGTGGTGAGTAGCGGGTGTTGAGTTCAGTTCTCTGAGCAAGGAGTAGTGCTTGTCTATTACATATTGGGTTTATGGAATGGTATCTGAGCTACTTTGAAACCCTTGTTTTATGCATCACCCTACCTCACGTTTCCCGTTAAGCAGCCATAGTTTGTTTTTTAAATGTGTGACTCTCTTCTGTTTGGTAAATCTGTTCAAGTGTAACGGTTTTTACATTCCCTCTATAAGTGATATCTTATGATAAGTGTCTTTTTCTGTGTGACTTATTTCACTTAGAATCGTCGTACCTAAATCCACTCATCATGCTGCTACTAGCGTTATGACATTGATTTCATGGCTGTTTCATACTCCACTGTACATAAGGATCACAACTTCTTTATCCATTTTTCTCCTTCCTGGGATATTTAAGGTGGAATGAAGTCGATGTTTCTGTCAACAGAGCAGCCCTAAACTTTGGGGTGCCTGTGTCTTGCTGATTTTTACTTTTCCCATTTTATGCACCCATGAGAGGAAGTACCCTATGCTCTCTAAGCTGTGTTTTTTAGATGTTTCAGGACACACCGTACACTTCTCCAGAGTGGCTGTTGGCAATTTACATCCCGCCCATCAGCGTAGCAAGGCTCCCATTTCTCCATGGCCTGTCTTGCATTTCTTGTTTTGACACTTTTTTCAGCATGGCCCTTTTGACCGATAAGAAGCGAGACTTCTTTGTAGCACTGATGTGCCTTTCCAGGTTGCTTGTTTGGCCAAAAAGGGCGTATGTGTTTTTTCCTGAATATATGCAGGAAAAAACGCATACGCACTTTTTGGCAAAGGGCATCATTGTCGACGTTTTGCCGTTTTTCATGTGCTTTAATGGCGATTCGCATCTACCTCCTGAAATCTGTTTCCTGCAATTCTGCCTTGATTTCAAATCCTCTTGGATGCCTTCCCTCAGTATATTTGTGGATGAGAGTTGTCATTTATAAGTCTGCAGGTTTGTAAATTGCAGTGCCCCAGAGCTCCATTTTTCAACTCGCTTTTTTGGGAGCTGTCCGCAAAAGCGCAGGATTGCTTCAGGCCCTGTTCTGGTTCCGGGTGGCAGGCTGAGCCAGTGGTTAACTCTTCTTCCTGATGGGAAAATAGAGTGACCTGTGCCGCTCCGAACACCTAGAGCTAGTCTCTCATTTGTTGCCCCTCTTCCCATTCATCCTCAGGACAAATTGCAACCTGTACGAAACAGGAGGTTAAAGGAGCTGATGCTCCAAGTAGAGAGATTTCTAGTAAAGCGGCTGTAATGGCGAATCCGAGCACAAGGACATGAGAAATGAGGTGTGTTTTAGAAACCTTTCCCGATCACACGGTGTACAATCTTCTGGGTTTCTCATGCATGTTTTCGATGTAGGAAGATGCCCTTGAACCTGGAGTTTTGGGACCTATGGGATGGGTACCACGCAGTATTACTTTAAAGGATCTGCGTTTGCTCACTAACCTCACCAAACCTCTCATCCCCAAGAGTGTCCACCCTTGTGTCTCTTCCAGCTGCGTGTGTACATATGGTCAATCCAGGTTGTATCACAGCCTTTGAACGAATGTTTTAAGAATTTCTCTCTCTTTCACTGTCTTTGTTCCATGGGGTTTTAAAAGTACTTTATTTTTCTAATGGGGTGTAGCTGCTTTTCACTGCTGTGTTTATGCCACTTTACACCCACTTGACACTCTTACAGTGAGATATCAATACAAGGGTTTTAAGTTTCTTACTAGTCAGATATAATCTTGTGCGGTGAATAGGGGGTGTTGAGTCCATTTCCTGAACAAGAGTAGGTCTTGTCTATAACATATTGGGATTAAGGAACGGTATCTGAGCTAATTTGTAACCCTTGTTTTATGCATCACCCCACCTCACCTTTCCCGTTAAGCAGCCATAGTGTGTTTTCTGCATGTGTGACTCTGTATTGTTTTGTATTTCAGTTCAAGTGTAATGGTTTTTACATTCCCTCTATAAGTGATATCTTATGATAAGTGTCGTTTTCTGTGTGACTTATTTCATTTAGAATCGTCATAGCTAACTCCACTCATGATTCTCCCACTACCCTTATGACATTGAGTTCATGGCTCTGTGATATTCCATTGTACATATAGATCAGAACTTCTTTATCCATTTTTCTCTTTCCTGAGATATTTAGGTGGAATGAAGTGGACGTTCTTGTCAACAGAGCAGCCCTGAACTTTGGTGTGCCTGTGTCATGCTGATTTTTAGTTTTCCCAAATTATACACCCATGAGTGGAAGTGCCCTATGCTCTCTAAGCTGTGTTTCTTACATGTTTCAGGACACACCGTACACTTCTCCACAGTGGCTGTTGGCAATTTACATCCCGCCCATCAGCATAGCAAGGCTCCCATTGCTCCATGGCCTGTCCTGCATTTCTGGTTTTGACACTTTTTTCAGCATGGCCCTTTTGACCGATGGGAAGCGAGACTTCTTTGTAGCACTGAATTGCCTTTCCAGTTTGCTTGGTTAGCCAAAAAGGGCATATGCTTTTTTCCTGCGTATATTCAGGAAAAAACACATACACCCTTTTTGGTCAAGGGCATATTTGTTGAACTTTTGCCGCTTTTCATGGGCTTTAAAGGCGATTCGAATCTACCTCTTGAAATCTTTTTCCTGCAATTCTGCCTTGCTTTCAAATCCTCTTCGTTACCTTCCCTCAATATATTTGTGGACGACTGTTATCATTTATATCTCTGCAGTTTTCTGAATTGCAGTGCCCCTGAGCTCCATTTTTCAACTCGCTTTTATGGGAGCTGGCCGCAAAAGCTCAGAATGGTTTCAGGCCCTATTCTGGTTCCGGTGGGCAAGCTGATCCTGTGGTTAATTCTTCTTCCTGATGGGAAAATAGAGTGACCTGTGCCTGTCCCAAAACTTAGAGCTAGTCTCTCATTGGTTCTCCCTCTTCCCATTCATCCTCATTACAAATTGCCACGTGTATGGAACAGGAGGTTAAAGGTGCTGATTCTCCAAGTAGGGAGATTGCTATTAAAGTGGCTGGAATGGCGAATCCGAGCACAAGGACGTGAGAAATGAGGTGCGTTTTAGAATCCTTTCCCGATCACATGGTGTACCATCTTCTGGGTTTCAAATGCATGTTTTCGATGTAGGAAGATGCCCTTGAACCTGGAGATTTGGGACCCATGCGATGGGTACCACGCAGTATTATTTTAAAGGGTCTGCGTTTGCTCACCCAACCTCACCAAACCTCTCAGCCCCAAGAGTGTCCACCTTTATGTCTCATCCAGCTGTGTGTCTAGATACGATCAATCCAGGTTGCATCACAGCCTCTGAATGATTTTTGTACATATTTCGCTCTCTTTCACTATCTTTGTTTCATGGGGTTTTAAAAGTAGTTTGTTTTTATAATGGGGTTTAGCTGCTTTTCACTGCTGTGTTTATGCCGCTTTACACCCACTTGACACACTAACAGAGAGATTTCAATACATAGGTTTTAGATTCTTACCAGTCAGATATATTCTTGTGTGGTGAGTAGCGGGTGTTGAGTTCAGTTCTCTGAGCAAGGAGTAGTGCTTGTCTATTACATATTGGGTTTATGGAATGGTATCTGAGCTACTTTGAAACCCTTGTTTTATGCATCACCCTACCTCACGTTTCCCGTTAAGCAGCCATAGTTTGTTTTTTAAATGTGTGACTCTCTTCTGTTTGGTAAATCTGTTCAAGTGTAACGGTTTTTACATTCCCTCTATAAGTGATATCTTATGATAAGTGTCTTTTTCTGTGTGACTTATTTCACTTAGAATCGTCGTACCTAAATCCACTCATCATGCTGCTACTAGCGTTATGACATTGATTTCATGGCTGTTTCATACTCCACTGTACATAAGGATCACAACTTCTTTATCCATTTTTCTCCTTCCTGGGATATTTAAGGTGGAATGAAGTCGATGTTTCTGTCAACAGAGCAGCCCTAAACTTTGGGGTGCCTGTGTCTTGCTGATTTTTACTTTTCCCATTTTATGCACCCATGAGAGGAAGTACCCTATGCTCTCTAAGCTGTGTTTTTTAGATGTTTCAGGACACACCGTACACTTCTCCAGAGTGGCTGTTGGCAATTTACATCCCGCCCATCAGCGTAGCAAGGCTCCCATTTCTCCATGGCCTGTCTTGCATTTCTTGTTTTGACACTTTTTTCAGCATGGCCCTTTTGACCGATAAGAAGCGAGACTTCTTTGTAGCACTGATGTGCCTTTCCAGGTTGCTTGTTTGGCCAAAAAGGGCGTATGTGTTTTTTCCTGAATATATGCAGGAAAAAACGCATACGCACTTTTTGGCAAAGGGCATCATTGTCGACGTTTTGCCGTTTTTCATGTGCTTTAATGGCGATTCGCATCTACCTCCTGAAATCTGTTTCCTGCAATTCTGCCTTGATTTCAAATCCTCTTGGATGCCTTCCCTCAGTATATTTGTGGATGAGAGTTGTCATTTATAAGTCTGCAGGTTTGTAAATTGCAGTGCCCCAGAGCTCCATTTTTCAACTCGCTTTTTTGGGAGCTGTCCGCAAAAGCGCAGGATTGCTTCAGGCCCTGTTCTGGTTCCGGGTGGCAGGCTGAGCCAGTGGTTAACTCTTCTTCCTGATGGGAAAATAGAGTGACCTGTGCCGCTCCGAACACCTAGAGCTAGTCTCTCATTTGTTGCCCCTCTTCCCATTCATCCTCAGGACAAATTGCAACCTGTACGAAACAGGAGGTTAAAGGAGCTGATGCTCCAAGTAGAGAGATTTCTAGTAAAGCGGCTGTAATGGCGAATCCGAGCACAAGGACATGAGAAATGAGGTGTGTTTTAGAAACCTTTCCCGATCACACGGTGTACAATCTTCTGGGTTTCTCATGCATGTTTTCGATGTAGGAAGATGCCCTTGAACCTGGAGTTTTGGGACCTATGGGATGGGTACCACGCAGTATTACTTTAAAGGATCTGCGTTTGCTCACTAACCTCACCAAACCTCTCATCCCCAAGAGTGTCCACCCTTGTGTCTCTTCCAGCTGCGTGTGTACATATGGTCAATCCAGGTTGTATCACAGCCTTTGAACGAATGTTTTAAGAATTTCTCTCTCTTTCACTGTCTTTGTTCCATGGGGTTTTAAAAGTACTTTATTTTTCTAATGGGGTGTAGCTGCTTTTCACTGCTGTGTTTATGCCACTTTACACCCACTTGACACTCTTACAGTGAGATATCAATACAAGGGTTTTAAGTTTCTTACTAGTCAGATATAATCTTGTGCGGTGAATAGGGGGTGTTGAGTCCATTTCCTGAACAAGAGTAGGTCTTGTCTATAACATATTGGGATTAAGGAACGGTATCTGAGCTAATTTGTAACCCTTGTTTTATGCATCACCCCACCTCACCTTTCCCGTTAAGCAGCCATAGTGTGTTTTCTGCATGTGTGACTCTGTATTGTTTTGTATTTCAGTTCAAGTGTAATGGTTTTTACATTCCCTCTATAAGTGATATCTTATGATAAGTGTCGTTTTCTGTGTGACTTATTTCATTTAGAATCGTCATAGCTAACTCCACTCATGATTCTCCCACTACCCTTATGACATTGAGTTCATGGCTCTGTGATATTCCATTGTACATATAGATCAGAACTTCTTTATCCATTTTTCTCTTTCCTGAGATATTTAGGTGGAATGAAGTGGACGTTCTTGTCAACAGAGCAGCCCTGAACTTTGGTGTGCCTGTGTCATGCTGATTTTTAGTTTTCCCAAATTATACACCCATGAGTGGAAGTGCCCTATGCTCTCTAAGCTGTGTTTCTTACATGTTTCAGGACACACCGTACACTTCTCCACAGTGGCTGTTGGCAATTTACATCCCGCCCATCAGCATAGCAAGGCTCCCATTGCTCCATGGCCTGTCCTGCATTTCTGGTTTTGACACTTTTTTCAGCATGGCCCTTTTGACCGATGGGAAGCGAGACTTCTTTGTAGCACTGAATTGCCTTTCCAGTTTGCTTGGTTAGCCAAAAAGGGCATATGCTTTTTTCCTGCGTATATTCAGGAAAAAACACATACACCCTTTTTGGTCAAGGGCATATTTGTTGAACTTTTGCCGCTTTTCATGGGCTTTAAAGGCGATTCGAATCTACCTCTTGAAATCTTTTTCCTGCAATTCTGCCTTGCTTTCAAATCCTCTTCGTTACCTTCCCTCAATATATTTGTGGACGACTGTTATCATTTATATCTCTGCAGTTTTCTGAATTGCAGTGCCCCTGAGCTCCATTTTTCAACTCGCTTTTATGGGAGCTGGCCGCAAAAGCTCAGAATGGTTTCAGGCCCTATTCTGGTTCCGGTGGGCAAGCTGATCCTGTGGTTAATTCTTCTTCCTGATGGGAAAATAGAGTGACCTGTGCCTGTCCCAAAACTTAGAGCTAGTCTCTCATTGGTTCTCCCTCTTCCCATTCATCCTCATTACAAATTGCCACGTGTATGGAACAGGAGGTTAAAGGTGCTGATTCTCCAAGTAGGGAGATTGCTATTAAAGTGGCTGGAATGGCGAATCCGAGCACAAGGACGTGAGAAATGAGGTGCGTTTTAGAATCCTTTCCCGATCACATGGTGTACCATCTTCTGGGTTTCAAATGCATGTTTTCGATGTAGGAAGATGCCCTTGAACCTGGAGATTTGGGACCCATGCGATGGGTACCACGCAGTATTATTTTAAAGGGTCTGCGTTTGCTCACCCAACCTCACCAAACCTCTCAGCCCCAAGAGTGTCCACCTTTATGTCTCATCCAGCTGTGTGTCTAGATACGATCAATCCAGGTTGCATCACAGCCTCTGAATGATTTTTGTACGTATTTCGCTCTCTTTCACTATCTTTGTTTCATGGGGTTTTAAAAGTAGTTTGTTTTTATAATGGGGTTTAGCTGCTTTTCACTGCTGTGTTTATGCCGCTTTACACCCACTTGACACACTAACAGAGAGATTTCAATACATAGGTTTTAGATTCTTACCAGTCAGATATATTCTTGTGTGGTGAGTAGCGGGTGTTGAGTTCAGTTCTCTGAGCAAGGAGTAGTGCTTGTCTATTACATATTGGGTTTATGGAATGGTATCTGAGCTACTTTGAAACCCTTGTTTTATGCATCACCCTACCTCACGTTTCCCGTTAAGCAGCCATAGTTTGTTTTTTAAATGTGTGACTCTCTTCTGTTTGGTAAATCTGTTCAAGTGTAACGGTTTTTACATTCCCTCTATAAGTGATATCTTATGATAAGTGTCTTTTTCTGTGTGACTTATTTCACTTAGAATCGTCGTACCTAAATCCACTCATCATGCTGCTACTAGCGTTATGACATTGATTTCATGGCTGTTTCATACTCCACTGTACATAAGGATCACAACTTCTTTATCCATTTTTCTCCTTCCTGGGATATTTAAGGTGGAATGAAGTCGATGTTTCTGTCAACAGAGCAGCCCTAAACTTTGGGGTGCCTGTGTCTTGCTGATTTTTACTTTTCCCATTTTATGCACCCATGAGAGGAAGTACCCTATGCTCTCTAAGCTGTGTTTTTTAGATGTTTCAGGACACACCGTACACTTCTCCAGAGTGGCTGTTGGCAATTTACATCCCGCCCATCAGCGTAGCAAGGCTCCCATTTCTCCATGGCCTGTCTTGCATTTCTTGTTTTGACACTTTTTTCAGCATGGCCCTTTTGACCGATAAGAAGCGAGACTTCTTTGTAGCACTGATGTGCCTTTCCAGGTTGCTTGTTTGGCCAAAAAGGGCGTATGTGTTTTTTCCTGAATATATGCAGGAAAAAACGCATACGCACTTTTTGGCAAAGGGCATCATTGTCGACGTTTTGCCGTTTTTCATGTGCTTTAATGGCGATTCGCATCTACCTCCTGAAATCTGTTTCCTGCAATTCTGCCTTGATTTCAAATCCTCTTGGATGCCTTCCCTCAGTATATTTGTGGATGAGAGTTGTCATTTATAAGTCTGCAGGTTTGTAAATTGCAGTGCCCCAGAGCTCCATTTTTCAACTCGCTTTTTTGGGAGCTGTCCGCAAAAGCGCAGGATTGCTTCAGGCCCTGTTCTGGTTCCGGGTGGCAGGCTGAGCCAGTGGTTAACTCTTCTTCCTGATGGGAAAATAGAGTGACCTGTGCCGCTCCGAACACCTAGAGCTAGTCTCTCATTTGTTGCCCCTCTTCCCATTCATCCTCAGGACAAATTGCAACCTGTACGAAACAGGAGGTTAAAGGAGCTGATGCTCCAAGTAGAGAGATTTCTAGTAAAGCGGCTGTAATGGCGAATCCGAGCACAAGGACATGAGAAATGAGGTGTGTTTTAGAAACCTTTCCCGATCACACGGTGTACAATCTTCTGGGTTTCTCATGCATGTTTTCGATGTAGGAAGATGCCCTTGAACCTGGAGTTTTGGGACCTATGGGATGGGTACCACGCAGTATTACTTTAAAGGATCTGCGTTTGCTCACTAACCTCACCAAACCTCTCATCCCCAAGAGTGTCCACCCTTGTGTCTCTTCCAGCTGCGTGTGTACATATGGTCAATCCAGGTTGTATCACAGCCTTTGAACGAATGTTTTAAGAATTTCTCTCTCTTTCACTGTCTTTGTTCCATGGGGTTTTAAAAGTACTTTATTTTTCTAATGGGGTGTAGCTGCTTTTCACTGCTGTGTTTATGCCACTTTACACCCACTTGACACTCTTACAGTGAGATATCAATACAAGGGTTTTAAGTTTCTTACTAGTCAGATATAATCTTGTGCGGTGAATAGGGGGTGTTGAGTCCATTTCCTGAACAAGAGTAGGTCTTGTCTATAACATATTGGGATTAAGGAACGGTATCTGAGCTAATTTGTAACCCTTGTTTTATGCATCACCCCACCTCACCTTTCCCGTTAAGCAGCCATAGTGTGTTTTCTGCATGTGTGACTCTGTATTGTTTTGTATTTCAGTTCAAGTGTAATGGTTTTTACATTCCCTCTATAAGTGATATCTTATGATAAGTGTCGTTTTCTGTGTGACTTATTTCATTTAGAATCGTCATAGCTAACTCCACTCATGATTCTCCCACTACCCTTATGACATTGAGTTCATGGCTCTGTGATATTCCATTGTACATATAGATCAGAACTTCTTTATCCATTTTTCTCTTTCCTGAGATATTTAGGTGGAATGAAGTGGACGTTCTTGTCAACAGAGCAGCCCTGAACTTTGGTGTGCCTGTGTCATGCTGATTTTTAGTTTTCCCAAATTATACACCCATGAGTGGAAGTGCCCTATGCTCTCTAAGCTGTGTTTCTTACATGTTTCAGGACACACCGTACACTTCTCCACAGTGGCTGTTGGCAATTTACATCCCGCCCATCAGCATAGCAAGGCTCCCATTGCTCCATGGCCTGTCCTGCATTTCTGGTTTTGACACTTTTTTCAGCATGGCCCTTTTGACCGATGGGAAGCGAGACTTCTTTGTAGCACTGAATTGCCTTTCCAGTTTGCTTGGTTAGCCAAAAAGGGCATATGCTTTTTTCCTGCGTATATTCAGGAAAAAACACATACACCCTTTTTGGTCAAGGGCATATTTGTTGAACTTTTGCCGCTTTTCATGGGCTTTAAAGGCGATTCGAATCTACCTCTTGAAATCTTTTTCCTGCAATTCTGCCTTGCTTTCAAATCCTCTTCGTTACCTTCCCTCAATATATTTGTGGACGACTGTTATCATTTATATCTCTGCAGTTTTCTGAATTGCAGTGCCCCTGAGCTCCATTTTTCAACTCGCTTTTATGGGAGCTGGCCGCAAAAGCTCAGAATGGTTTCAGGCCCTATTCTGGTTCCGGTGGGCAAGCTGATCCTGTGGTTAATTCTTCTTCCTGATGGGAAAATAGAGTGACCTGTGCCTGTCCCAAAACTTAGAGCTAGTCTCTCATTGGTTCTCCCTCTTCCCATTCATCCTCATTACAAATTGCCACGTGTATGGAACAGGAGGTTAAAGGTGCTGATTCTCCAAGTAGGGAGATTGCTATTAAAGTGGCTGGAATGGCGAATCCGAGCACAAGGACGTGAGAAATGAGGTGCGTTTTAGAATCCTTTCCCGATCACATGGTGTACCATCTTCTGGGTTTCAAATGCATGTTTTCGATGTAGGAAGATGCCCTTGAACCTGGAGATTTGGGACCCATGCGATGGGTACCACGCAGTATTATTTTAAAGGGTCTGCGTTTGCTCACCCAACCTCACCAAACCTCTCAGCCCCAAGAGTGTCCACCTTTATGTCTCATCCAGCTGTGTGTCTAGATACGATCAATCCAGGTTGCATCACAGCCTCTGAATGATTTTTGTACGTATTTCGCTCTCTTTCACTATCTTTGTTTCATGGGGTTTTAAAAGTAGTTTGTTTTTATAATGGGGTTTAGCTGCTTTTCACTGCTGTGTTTATGCCGCTTTACACCCACTTGACACACTAACAGAGAGATTTCAATACATAGGTTTTAGATTCTTACCAGTCAGATATATTCTTGTGTGGTGAGTAGCGGGTGTTGAGTTCAGTTCTCTGAGCAAGGAGTAGTGCTTGTCTATTACATATTGGGTTTATGGAATGGTATCTGAGCTACTTTGAAACCCTTGTTTTATGCATCACCCTACCTCACGTTTCCCGTTAAGCAGCCATAGTTTGTTTTTTAAATGTGTGACTCTCTTCTGTTTGGTAAATCTGTTCAAGTGTAACGGTTTTTACATTCCCTCTATAAGTGATATCTTATGATAAGTGTCTTTTTCTGTGTGACTTATTTCACTTAGAATCGTCGTACCTAAATCCACTCATCATGCTGCTACTAGCGTTATGACATTGATTTCATGGCTGTTTCATACTCCACTGTACATAAGGATCACAACTTCTTTATCCATTTTTCTCCTTCCTGGGATATTTAAGGTGGAATGAAGTCGATGTTTCTGTCAACAGAGCAGCCCTAAACTTTGGGGTGCCTGTGTCTTGCTGATTTTTACTTTTCCCATTTTATGCACCCATGAGAGGAAGTACCCTATGCTCTCTAAGCTGTGTTTTTTAGATGTTTCAGGACACACCGTACACTTCTCCAGAGTGGCTGTTGGCAATTTACATCCCGCCCATCAGCGTAGCAAGGCTCCCATTTCTCCATGGCCTGTCTTGCATTTCTTGTTTTGACACTTTTTTCAGCATGGCCCTTTTGACCGATAAGAAGCGAGACTTCTTTGTAGCACTGATGTGCCTTTCCAGGTTGCTTGTTTGGCCAAAAAGGGCGTATGTGTTTTTTCCTGAATATATGCAGGAAAAAACGCATACGCACTTTTTGGCAAAGGGCATCATTGTCGACGTTTTGCCGTTTTTCATGTGCTTTAATGGCGATTCGCATCTACCTCCTGAAATCTGTTTCCTGCAATTCTGCCTTGATTTCAAATCCTCTTGGATGCCTTCCCTCAGTATATTTGTGGATGAGAGTTGTCATTTATAAGTCTGCAGGTTTGTAAATTGCAGTGCCCCAGAGCTCCATTTTTCAACTCGCTTTTTTGGGAGCTGTCCGCAAAAGCGCAGGATTGCTTCAGGCCCTGTTCTGGTTCCGGGTGGCAGGCTGAGCCAGTGGTTAACTCTTCTTCCTGATGGGAAAATAGAGTGACCTGTGCCGCTCCGAACACCTAGAGCTAGTCTCTCATTTGTTGCCCCTCTTCCCATTCATCCTCAGGACAAATTGCAACCTGTACGAAACAGGAGGTTAAAGGAGCTGATGCTCCAAGTAGAGAGATTTCTAGTAAAGCGGCTGTAATGGCGAATCCGAGCACAAGGACATGAGAAATGAGGTGTGTTTTAGAAACCTTTCCCGATCACACGGTGTACAATCTTCTGGGTTTCTCATGCATGTTTTCGATGTAGGAAGATGCCCTTGAACCTGGAGTTTTGGGACCTATGGGATGGGTACCACGCAGTATTACTTTAAAGGATCTGCGTTTGCTCACTAACCTCACCAAACCTCTCATCCCCAAGAGTGTCCACCCTTGTGTCTCTTCCAGCTGCGTGTGTACATATGGTCAATCCAGGTTGTATCACAGCCTTTGAACGAATGTTTTAAGAATTTCTCTCTCTTTCACTGTCTTTGTTCCATGGGGTTTTAAAAGTACTTTATTTTTCTAATGGGGTGTAGCTGCTTTTCACTGCTGTGTTTATGCCACTTTACACCCACTTGACACTCTTACAGTGAGATATCAATACAAGGGTTTTAAGTTTCTTACTAGTCAGATATAATCTTGTGCGGTGAATAGGGGGTGTTGAGTCCATTTCCTGAACAAGAGTAGGTCTTGTCTATAACATATTGGGATTAAGGAACGGTATCTGAGCTAATTTGTAACCCTTGTTTTATGCATCACCCCACCTCACCTTTCCCGTTAAGCAGCCATAGTGTGTTTTCTGCATGTGTGACTCTGTATTGTTTTGTATTTCAGTTCAAGTGTAATGGTTTTTACATTCCCTCTATAAGTGATATCTTATGATAAGTGTCGTTTTCTGTGTGACTTATTTCATTTAGAATCGTCATAGCTAACTCCACTCATGATTCTCCCACTACCCTTATGACATTGAGTTCATGGCTCTGTGATATTCCATTGTACATATAGATCAGAACTTCTTTATCCATTTTTCTCTTTCCTGAGATATTTAGGTGGAATGAAGTGGACGTTCTTGTCAACAGAGCAGCCCTGAACTTTGGTGTGCCTGTGTCATGCTGATTTTTAGTTTTCCCAAATTATACACCCATGAGTGGAAGTGCCCTATGCTCTCTAAGCTGTGTTTCTTACATGTTTCAGGACACACCGTACACTTCTCCACAGTGGCTGTTGGCAATTTACATCCCGCCCATCAGCATAGCAAGGCTCCCATTTCTCCATGGCCTGTCCTGCATTTCTGGTTTTGACACTTTTTTCAGCATGGCCCTTTTGACCGATGGGAAGCGAGACTTCTTTGTAGCACTGAATTGCCTTTCCAGTTTGCTTGGTTAGCCAAAAAGGGCATATGCTTTTTTCCTGCGTATATTCAGGAAAAAACACATACACCCTTTTTGGTCAAGGGCATATTTGTTGAACTTTTGCCGCTTTTCATGGGCTTTAAAGGCGATTCGAATCTACCTCTTGAAATCTTTTTCCTGCAATTCTGCCTTGCTTTCAAATCCTCTTCGTTACCTTCCCTCAATATATTTGTGGACGACTGTTATCATTTATATCTCTGCAGTTTTCTGAATTGCAGTGCCCCTGAGCTCCATTTTTCAACTCGCTTTTATGGGAGCTGGCCGCAAAAGCTCAGAATGGTTTCAGGCCCTATTCTGGTTCCGGTGGGCAAGCTGATCCTGTGGTTAATTCTTCTTCCTGATGGGAAAATAGAGTGACCTGTGCCTGTCCCAAAACTTAGAGCTAGTCTCTCATTGGTTCTCCCTCTTCCCATTCATCCTCATTACAAATTGCCACGTGTATGGAACAGGAGGTTAAAGGTGCTGATTCTCCAAGTAGGGAGATTGCTATTAAAGTGGCTGGAATGGCGAATCCGAGCACAAGGACGTGAGAAATGAGGTGCGTTTTAGAATCCTTTCCCGATCACATGGTGTACCATCTTCTGGGTTTCAAATGCATGTTTTCGATGTAGGAAGATGCCCTTGAACCTGGAGATTTGGGACCCATGCGATGGGTACCACGCAGTATTATTTTAAAGGGTCTGCGTTTGCTCACCCAACCTCACCAAACCTCTCAGCCCCAAGAGTGTCCACCTTTATGTCTCATCCAGCTGTGTGTCTAGATACGATCAATCCAGGTTGCATCACAGCCTCTGAATGATTTTTGTACGTATTTCGCTCTCTTTCACTATCTTTGTTTCATGGGGTTTTAAAAGTAGTTTGTTTTTATAATGGGGTTTAGCTGCTTTTCACTGCTGTGTTTATGCCGCTTTACACCCACTTGACACACTAACAGAGAGATTTCAATACATAGGTTTTAGATTCTTACCAGTCAGATATATTCTTGTGTGGTGAGTAGCGGGTGTTGAGTTCAGTTCTCTGAGCAAGGAGTAGTGCTTGTCTATTACATATTGGGTTTATGGAATGGTATCTGAGCTACTTTGAAACCCTTGTTTTATGCATCACCCTACCTCACGTTTCCCGTTAAGCAGCCATAGTTTGTTTTTTAAATGTGTGACTCTCTTCTGTTTGGTAAATCTGTTCAAGTGTAACGGTTTTTACATTCCCTCTATAAGTGATATCTTATGATAAGTGTCTTTTTCTGTGTGACTTATTTCACTTAGAATCGTCGTACCTAAATCCACTCATCATGCTGCTACTAGCGTTATGACATTGATTTCATGGCTGTTTCATACTCCACTGTACATAAGGATCACAACTTCTTTATCCATTTTTCTCCTTCCTGGGATATTTAAGGTGGAATGAAGTCGATGTTTCTGTCAACAGAGCAGCCCTAAACTTTGGGGTGCCTGTGTCTTGCTGATTTTTACTTTTCCCATTTTATGCACCCATGAGAGGAAGTACCCTATGCTCTCTAAGCTGTGTTTTTTAGATGTTTCAGGACACACCGTACACTTCTCCAGAGTGGCTGTTGGCAATTTACATCCCGCCCATCAGCGTAGCAAGGCTCCCATTTCTCCATGGCCTGTCTTGCATTTCTTGTTTTGACACTTTTTTCAGCATGGCCCTTTTGACCGATAAGAAGCGAGACTTCTTTGTAGCACTGATGTGCCTTTCCAGGTTGCTTGTTTGGCCAAAAAGGGCGTATGTGTTTTTTCCTGAATATATGCAGGAAAAAACGCATACGCACTTTTTGGCAAAGGGCATCATTGTCGACGTTTTGCCGTTTTTCATGTGCTTTAATGGCGATTCGCATCTACCTCCTGAAATCTGTTTCCTGCAATTCTGCCTTGATTTCAAATCCTCTTGGATGCCTTCCCTCAGTATATTTGTGGATGAGAGTTGTCATTTATAAGTCTGCAGGTTTGTAAATTGCAGTGCCCCAGAGCTCCATTTTTCAACTCGCTTTTTTGGGAGCTGTCCGCAAAAGCGCAGGATTGCTTCAGGCCCTGTTCTGGTTCCGGGTGGCAGGCTGAGCCAGTGGTTAACTCTTCTTCCTGATGGGAAAATAGAGTGACCTGTGCCGCTCCGAACACCTAGAGCTAGTCTCTCATTTGTTGCCCCTCTTCCCATTCATCCTCAGGACAAATTGCAACCTGTACGAAACAGGAGGTTAAAGGAGCTGATGCTCCAAGTAGAGAGATTTCTAGTAAAGCGGCTGTAATGGCGAATCCGAGCACAAGGACATGAGAAATGAGGTGTGTTTTAGAAACCTTTCCCGATCACACGGTGTACAATCTTCTGGGTTTCTCATGCATGTTTTCGATGTAGGAAGATGCCCTTGAACCTGGAGTTTTGGGACCTATGGGATGGGTACCACGCAGTATTACTTTAAAGGATCTGCGTTTGCTCACTAACCTCACCAAACCTCTCATCCCCAAGAGTGTCCACCCTTGTGTCTCTTCCAGCTGCGTGTGTACATATGGTCAATCCAGGTTGTATCACAGCCTTTGAACGAATGTTTTAAGAATTTCTCTCTCTTTCACTGTCTTTGTTCCATGGGGTTTTAAAAGTACTTTATTTTTCTAATGGGGTGTAGCTGCTTTTCACTGCTGTGTTTATGCCACTTTACACCCACTTGACACTCTTACAGTGAGATATCAATACAAGGGTTTTAAGTTTCTTACTAGTCAGATATAATCTTGTGCGGTGAATAGGGGGTGTTGAGTCCATTTCCTGAACAAGAGTAGGTCTTGTCTATAACATATTGGGATTAAGGAACGGTATCTGAGCTAATTTGTAACCCTTGTTTTATGCATCACCCCACCTCACCTTTCCCGTTAAGCAGCCATAGTGTGTTTTCTGCATGTGTGACTCTGTATTGTTTTGTATTTCAGTTCAAGTGTAATGGTTTTTACATTCCCTCTATAAGTGATATCTTATGATAAGTGTCGTTTTCTGTGTGACTTATTTCATTTAGAATCGTCATAGCTAACTCCACTCATGATTCTCCCACTACCCTTATGACATTGAGTTCATGGCTCTGTGATATTCCATTGTACATATAGATCAGAACTTCTTTATCCATTTTTCTCTTTCCTGAGATATTTAGGTGGAATGAAGTGGACGTTCTTGTCAACAGAGCAGCCCTGAACTTTGGTGTGCCTGTGTCATGCTGATTTTTAGTTTTCCCAAATTATACACCCATGAGTGGAAGTGCCCTATGCTCTCTAAGCTGTGTTTCTTACATGTTTCAGGACACACCGTACACTTCTCCACAGTGGCTGTTGGCAATTTACATCCCGCCCATCAGCATAGCAAGGCTCCCATTTCTCCATGGCCTGTCCTGCATTTCTGGTTTTGACACTTTTTTCAGCATGGCCCTTTTGACCGATGGGAAGCGAGACTTCTTTGTAGCACTGAATTGCCTTTCCAGTTTGCTTGGTTAGCCAAAAAGGGCATATGCTTTTTTCCTGCGTATATTCAGGAAAAAACACATACACCCTTTTTGGTCAAGGGCATATTTGTTGAACTTTTGCCGCTTTTCATGGGCTTTAAAGGCGATTCGAATCTACCTCTTGAAATCTTTTTCCTGCAATTCTGCCTTGCTTTCAAATCCTCTTCGTTACCTTCCCTCAATATATTTGTGGACGACTGTTATCATTTATATCTCTGCAGTTTTCTGAATTGCAGTGCCCCTGAGCTCCATTTTTCAACTCGCTTTTATGGGAGCTGGCCGCAAAAGCTCAGAATGGTTTCAGGCCCTATTCTGGTTCCGGTGGGCAAGCTGATCCTGTGGTTAATTCTTCTTCCTGATGGGAAAATAGAGTGACCTGTGCCTGTCCCAAAACTTAGAGCTAGTCTCTCATTGGTTCTCCCTCTTCCCATTCATCCTCATTACAAATTGCCACGTGTATGGAACAGGAGGTTAAAGGTGCTGATTCTCCAAGTAGGGAGATTGCTATTAAAGTGGCTGGAATGGCGAATCCGAGCACAAGGACGTGAGAAATGAGGTGCGTTTTAGAATCCTTTCCCGATCACATGGTGTACCATCTTCTGGGTTTCAAATGCA